>NW_026526876.1:9457954-9852954 GCF_024362965.1 Panthera pardus | reverse complement strand
AATTTGCTGTGTTTTAGATTTTAACAGGAGCCAAAGCTCTGGCCGGAGAAATGGCTTCGGGTGGTCACAGTTGCTTGAAAAAGACTGGGTGGGAAAGAGCGAAAAAATATTCTTGGTGAATTGGAGTTGTTTGCACCTCTGCCCCCAGCACTTCGCTAAAGTGCTAAAGATCTGCGGCTCCATCCTGAATATCTGCCTCTTTTCAGACTCTACATCCGACCATTTACTGAGTCCATCTGACCATTTATCGACCATAAACATGCCTTGCATTTAACCCCTCCTTTCCATGTCTTCTACAACTGCCCTGGTGCAAGCCTTTGACATTTCTATCACCAACCGTCTCCGCCCTCCCAACACACACACATACACACACACACACACACACACACACACACACACACACACACACACACTCTGATCCCTTGTGTTATTCTTTTATGTAGCATCTATCTAGTGTATTGTCTAATTTAATATTTAAAACACTTTCGTTGTGTTTATTGTTCTCTGCTGTATTTCCAGCACCTGGAACACTGGCTGATATACAGTACTCGTCGTTTAAGAGAACGTGTGGCAGATTTCCACTGGTCTTCAAGACTTAGCTCACCTCCTCCAGAAAGCCTCCCCTGATCACTCTCTACTCTTAGTCCCCATGAGATGCTCCTTCTCTCCGTGTTGTCACAGCATCCTGTCCCTGCCCTGAGCGCATTGGGTTGTGATTTCCTCTTCCTTCTCACGAGCCCTTGGAGAAAACGGGGTGTGCCTTGACGCACATAATGCAGTCCACGTTTTAGCACGAACTTTGTCTGGGTGGTGCAGCATCGAGACCTGTCATCTCCAGAGAGCAATTCCTTCTAGACCATACTTCGGCTCAGACATTTTAGAATGGTTCGGGAGCCAAAGGCTTGTATCAATGTATCGAGATCTTTCTGCCTGTCTTCCAGGAAGGTTTAGGCCCTGCCAACCGCCTACTTCCTGCCTGCCTCCTCCATCCACAGCCTTTCGAGGTCGGCTTCAGGGTTCCAGAAGTGCGCCCCCAGGGCTTCCGCACTTGACCTCGTGGAGCCCCCCCCCTCCCCCGCAAAGACCCCTCTTCTGCTCTCACCCTGCCCGCATTCGTGGTGCCAGCCCGTCAGCACCCTCTTGGAGGAAAGCGGATGGCACGGGTTCTCTGCTAACTCCTAACCCTGACTTTCCGCTAATATAGACCAATGAAGGTAACTGTGCGTGAAAGAGCAGCATATACAATATGCACCCTCCCCAAATTCTTTCTAATGAAAAAAAGTATTAAAAATACATATGTACATATGTAATTTTGAGGCCCCAACCCCCCAAAATACAACGAAGGACCACACCAAACAAGGCGGCTCAGGCGCCCCGGGGCGTCCTGGGGTAGAGACTGGGCGGGGGTGGGGGTGGGGGCTCCTCTCGCGGGGTTCGAGGCTAGCCCACCGGCACAGCCGGTGCCACAGCAGCTGCTCAAAGGAAGACGTAGGCCGGGTCGGAGGGGCGAGCTTTTGGAGCGGTGGTGTCCCGGGAGTGGCAAGTCGTTTCAGCGGGAAGTCTGGGTGCTCCGAGGGCGGAACTGGAGCCCTTGCTCCCCTGGGGTAAAAAGCACCCGATACACCCATTAAAGAATATGGATTTAGCGACAAAACGTTAAAAACCTCCGCTAGGGCTGAAATAAAGGCACCGCTGGGATTCGAACCCAGGATCTCCTGTTTACTAGACAGGCGCTTTAACCAACTAAGCCACGGCGCCAAAGACACCCAGCTTCCTTCCGAAGCTGCACTACAGGAATAGAGCGCTCGGAGCGCGGCCGCGGCACCTCCAGACTTTTCTAAAACTAGTTTCCGCAGAGCGGCGGGATTCGGCATCGCCCTCTCGCCGTGGGATGCCCACAGGGTCGAAAGGAATAAAACAAACATATGAACCCTAGGCAGAAGTGCTGGCTCGGGGTACCCCCGGGAGTGTAGGATCGCTGACATCCAGATCCTGCGGGATCGGTCCCTGACCTTGGACACAGAGGGACGCGGCCAGAACGTCGGAGAAGCAAAAGCGTGCGTAGTCGGCAGGATTCGAACCTGCGCGGGGAGACCCCAATGGATTTCTAGTCCATCGCCTTAACCACTCGGCCACGACTACACCGTCTGAGGGAAGTCCTCGTGCTAGCCTTTCTCAGTTCACAAACCCTGCAGACACGGCCCCGAGCAACTTTGGGGTTCCGGAGCCGAGAGAGCGCGGATATAGCACCAGCAGGGAACTTGGAGCCGCCGCGCCCCGCCTCCCTGGGCTCCTCCGCCGGGACCTGATCCTGTCCCCCACCGCCTCCCGGAAAAGGCTCCCTCCGCCCCGGGGACCTCCCTTCCAAGCCTGGCAGTGTGCTAGCGATTTGAGAGGCGGTGGGTGCCATGTCGTCTGCGATCAAAAGTCATCGGTTCCGCGCAGAAACTTGTGGATTGTAAACAGCAGGTGTGCGGAGGGGAGGAGGGATGGGTAAGGGGAGAAGAAAAAAAAAAAAAAAAAAAGATAAAAAGACCACTCTGGCCCGTACGGGGATCGAACCCGCGACCTTGGCGTTATTAGCACCACGCTCTAACCAACTGAGCTAACCGGCCAGCTGCGCCAAAAGAGAGGCTCAAGTCTCTACATATGCATCACTCAAGTATAGGCAATGCCACCAGAAGACCCACGATGTCACGACCGAAAAGTTTCCCAGATGCGAACTGGAAGCGACCCCTAACGGCCAGTTAAGGCCGCCTCTGAACGCCTCTAAGAGGCGACGTGGCTGTAGCGAGCAGCTCCCGCGAAAGAACCAGACCAGCCAGATGCATCATCACCCTCAAATAACTGCTCCTGCCAACTCCTGAATCGATGGGTTCTGACTTCAGAATTCCTGCCGGTCTCAGGGTTTTGACCAATGATCTGCCTGGCCTATAAGAAACCCTCAGCCCTGATAGCGGGGCGGCGGCGGGGGGGAGGGGGGGGTCCCCAACACAGGCACCCCAGCTTCCTCATGTGTCCTGCTAGCGCTTGGCACCCCCCTTCCCCCGTACCCATCGTGTTCTCCCCAGCCCTCTAGGCTGGTGCACTTGACTTCTCCCTGGGCCCAACCTTGCTGGCTGAGACCATCATAGCCACCTCGTCTACCCTGCCCTCCACTCCCCAATTTCTTCCCTTTAAGGCATGACTTTTGGTTATCTTTGTTGGACCAGAAGCTCTTCTCTAAACCGATTTTGCCACTAGCAACAAACAAGAACCGAAATGATGGGCTGACTGCCTGGAGGTCAGGAGGCCTGGGACCCTGAGAAAAGCAAGAGTGAGATACATCACCAGAGCTTTATTGCAGGCCAAGGGGCCTATCACAAATACCCCCCACCAAGGCAGAACCCAGGTGCTCAGGGCCACCTGTCAGGGCCAATGCCTTGACCCCTACCAGAAAAGAAATATCAAGAGTGCCAGGATTTGCCCATTTCAATAATTTCAAGGCAGACTGGCACCAGAACAGAAAACTGTAGGAGGACAGCAGTTTGTGGATTCGGGGACCTGGGGTCCCGGTGCGATCACAGAACAGGTAAGGGGACAACGAGGGGAGGAGATGGGCAGGGGCCTCAGGGCCTCCAACACCGCGGGAAGGACTTTCAGGCCACCCTTGAAGTCCCCGTTAGCAGGACAAGGAAAAGGCTCCCAGGGAGCTGGGGTGCTTGGGCTCCTGGATGGAAAGGCAGGACAGATGGATCCTGGGATTCACACGAGTCAGGAGAGTCAGCTCCCCACACTGGAACCGCTGTAGCCGAGGAGGTTCTGCAACGGGAAGAGAGGAAAGTGTATGTCCTCTGCGTGTGGTCTGTCGTCCCCGTCCACTGTCTTCCTCCGCAGTTCTGGAAATGCCCCCAGCAATCACTCGCTCTTCCCCCTTCCTCCTGGGACCCATCTGTCTACACACCCCTCCTCCCTTACCCAACACGGTGACCATGGAGGATTTCCTCTCAAGCTCAAAGGAAAGCACAACAGGACGGAGGACAGAAAAGCTGGTACAAAGCGTCCGGAGGAAGAGGACCAAAGGCTCATCAATCTTGGCTGAAGACTAGAAAGGCAGACTCAGGATTAAGCAGAATTCAATTTTTTACTTTTTTTTCCCCAGAAAAAAAATTTTTTTTCAAATTCTTGAACTTTCTACCAAACCCTTGGGAATCTAGGTATCCAGCCCCCCCACCTCCCAGCCACGTCTCACCTCCACCTGGGCTCCAGGACCTGTAAATTGCAAGGCCACCTTCCCCGGCCCACGGACACACTCCAGGAGGGACGTCCACTCACTGGGACAGAGCCCTAGAGCCGTTGCCACGTGATGATTCTTACAGGTGACCAAAGCCTCGGCAGTGCCGTCCTCTACCAGGAGCCTGGGGGAAGGAGGGGCCGGGGAGAAGCAAGAACTCCCACGGCAAACCCCGGTGCCCTGGGGGGACCCGACACACCTCTCTGTCCGCACCCCCCCCCCACCCCCGGCCCCATCTTAACTCATTTTTCTTTAGTTCATTCATCCCCAAATACTTATGAAGCAATTCCCACAAGCCAGGAACTGTGCTAACAACAGGAGAGCAGACGGACGAAGCCGCGTAGAAAAGAAACCAATGGAGCGATGGGTGCCCACCTTGCGCGCTCACCTGACGCTGGCCTGGATTATGGACGTCTGTGTGGGGCAGGTCGAGCCCTGACGAGCACACCTTCCCTGCAGTGAGGACAGAGGTTGGACAAACCCACCCGGGCCCGTCACAACTCCCTGCCGCCCTGTGCCCGGCTCGCCTGGCCCCGCCCGTACCTGGGGGCAGAGGCTGGTACAGTGAGCACAAACCCACAGGAGCTGAAGGCTGAAGACAGAAACGATATGGCAAGAGGCGGTGGCCTGGAACGGGGCCCGGCTCCCCTGCAGTAGCTCAGCCAGGAAGATGCGGGGCAGGGGAGCACTGAAGACAGGGAGAGAGAGAGGTCAAGAACAGCCCACAGGGGTGGAAGCGAGCGAGGTCTGGAAGGACCGAGCAGGCACAGAGACGGGGACAGCGGCGGCTTCTGTAGTCTCCGGGAAGCCTCATGACCCATTTTGCATCCTGACCTCTGACCACTGATCACGGCGCAGGCTTGACCCAAGGTGTCAGCCAAGGAAGAGAGCTACGTTTTAGGCTGAAAAGCCTGTGAGGGCTTAGAACACTGAATCTTTCTGGGTAAGACAGTAATTATCAGCATTTTTATTCAGGGCAGAGGAAACCCTTCTGACTCAACATGCCCCACTAGCACTGGAGACTAGTTAGGGCAAAACTCCCAGAGCCAGGACCACATGGAGGAAGCGGACGCAAGGCCACGAGGTCTGGGGATCAGGGCCTGGGGCACCGACCTGATGCTGGTCTCCGGGGGGAAGCTCAGGACCTGCAGGTAAGTGGATGGCCGGAAGCAACAGTAAACATTATGGGATCTGCAAGAGGAGGAGGAAGAGCGATGAGGGAAAGAAGCCAAGCGAGACCAGAGCAGACACCGGGTCACGGGCTCAGACCCCTGAGGGACGCACTCGGGCCCCGGCCCCGCCAAAGCAGAGGGAGGAAGGAGGCTAGGACCGGCCCGGAGCGTCCCTCGAGGGGAGAGGGCACGCACGGCACACGGACAGCACGGACAGCACGTCAAAGGGACGGCGGGAGAACCGCGTCAGCAGGGAGGGGAGGCAGAGCCAGCCCCACAGATCCGCACCTGGAAATCTTTTTCTCCAGCTGGCCAAAGTAGACTCGGGCTCCCGGAAGGAGTCCCAGCGGGGGAGGCAAGTGTGGGTCTTTGATGTAGATGTCCAGGTGAGGGGGGAACTGACAGTCGGCAACCCGCACGGCTACGGTCAGCTTCACGCACCCTCTCGAGGTCCGAGCGGTGCCTACGGAAGGAGAGGGGAGGGGTCGGTGGCATCTGCGAGGACCATAAAGTCCCCGCTAACCTATTTCTCACCCCCCAAAGGAGGCATCATTACCAGGCTTTGTCCAGAAAGGGGCCGGAAACGGTTCACACAGTGTGCGTGACAAAACCTCAGCTGAGAAGGACACCAGGGAATTGGTGTGGCTGTCGGGTCACAGAAATACAGGAACGACAGAGTAAGAAAGCGGAGAACGGGAAGAGATTTGAGAACAAGCCACCGCTTGCACTAAAAAGGCCCTTCCTTGTCAATTTCTTCCTTTTTTTTTTAATATTTCCTTTTACTGCTACAGCTTTTCCTTAGTTGTGAGAAAGTCTGCTCACGATCTTTTCAGAACAAGAACTTGCCAGGGGGGAAGCCAGGCCTGAATCACCACTTCCACCTCCCGCGGACGCCATTCCTCTAGGAGCTAAGGCACGCCCAAGAGACGCACGCTACGGCGGAGAACGCGGTCCACCCAACCCGGCCGCGGGGGGAGGAGAGCGAGCGGCCAGAGCGGCCGGCGAAGCCGGCGGACATTTACTCGCCACTGAGCAGGTCGGCCAGCGAGGTCTCGGGCAGGGCCTTGTTGGCGTCAGGCGCGGCGGGGAGGTCCCGGCTGCTCTCCAGTTCCACGGTCCACTCGTCCCGCACAGTGAGGCAGGACGTGCAGCCGGCCAGCTCCAGAGGACGCTGCGGGACGCAGGACGGCCCGCCCTCCGCGAACAACAGTGGCGTCTGCCGGGGACAGGAAGACAACTCGGTGAGTGTGTCCTGCTCCAGAGGGAGGCTCACAAAATACCGGGGCGATTTTGCTTTCCTTCTGGAGCCTGGTGAGAGAAGCCGTCCAGATTCAGACAGGCTTTCCGCCTTTCCTCCGGGGAACCTCGACAGTAGCCAGGCACTGCCGCTTGCTCTCCAGACCCCAAGTCGAAAAAGCCGCCCGGGGAAGGGTGAAGGAAGGACAAGGCGGGGCACTCACGGGAGGGCCAGGAGCCACCAGTCGGTACACTCGACCCGGGTGCAAGAACTCGAACCAGCGGATGGAGGAGCCACGGAAGACTAAGAGAACCTGGGAGGGAGGGAGGGAGGGAGGGAGGGAGAGAGGGAGGTGCTGGGGCCTCCGGCAGGAGCTAGGGGCACGGGATGCCAGGCCCCCCGGATCCCCACGGTCCAGGTTACCTTCTGATCCTCGCTCTCGTCTCCCTCGGGCTCAGGTGGGCCCCATGCAGTCCCCTCCTTCCTCTGGGTGCCCCCCAGCCAGCGCCCTGATACGTAGAAGCTGAGAACGGGCTTGGGCACCTCTGGACTAGCTCCCGGGGGGACACCGAAGTTCCTCTTCATCAGGGCCTCCTTGTGGGACAGCAAGAACAGTCGGCTCTGTTCTGTGGGAGGGCCCTCTGGGGCGGGCTCTGTCTGAGAAGGTGCGAGGGAGGCGGCTGAAAGAAGCAAGGGTCTCGGCACAGGCAGGATCAGGGCGTCAGCCAGGAAGAACTGGATGTAGACCCTGTCGGGACAGACAAGGAGGAGAGGTTTCTCAGCGGTGCAGGCGCTGGCTGTCGTGGGCCCCAGACGCCCGCCACCCGCACCAGGCCCTTCCCTTCCCTTCCCCTTGGAGGCTCAGGGGATCACCGCCGCCTGAAGGGCCGACCTGGCCTGCTGCTTCTGGATGAAGCCCGCCATGCTCAGCTCCTTACAAGAAGGGAAGGTGCTCCTGACGTTCCTCTCTATGATCAACTGGAACCTCTCTGTCCGCACCAAGCAGCCTAGAGAGAAGGTTTTCTCTTTTGGCGAGGGGAGAGAGTGACGGGCTGGGAAGTGGAGGAGACTACCCGGCAGGCCTCACCGCCCAGTCCAGGCCCGAGCTGCTCCCCTAACACAACGTGAGGGCCCAGGCCTGCCCCCCTCCTGAGATGCCATCTCCAAGGGAGAAACCGTCCTGGCCACGTGTCCAGGCCTGCCCCCGGCCTCCTCGGCCTCAATTCCACTTTCTCACGAATCCCTACAAGGCCTGTCCCTTGGTCTAAGAAACTTCCCTTTACAGGAACTTTCCCGGTCTATAAATCTCAGCAAGTCCAAAGAAGACCATCACTCTCCCAAATTAAGAAGCGTCATCTGCCGTGCACATCAGGAGCTACGGTAGGAGAGATGAACACTGGGAATTGGAGTCTTCGCTAGAAAAACCCTGGCTCCGGTCCTCTGCCAGTACTGGCGTCCCGGACTTGTCCCCGAACTTGCGGTTCAACATATGCCACTTCGCATCTCGAGAAAATCCCAGGAGATCCCCCCTCCCCAACCCTGCTGTTCTGAGACCCTCCCCGTCCACCATCTTCTTGCCACTTCGGAACTCCAAACCTATGAGCCGGGAGTCGCTGATGGGCTGAGAGTGCTTGGCCAGGATTAGGCAGGGGAGGGAACCGCTTCTGTCCCGAAGCTGCAGGCAGCCTTTGTGAGATGAAGCCGCCAGAAGCCCAATTAAAATCTGCAGGGGGACGAAAGACAAGGTATCAAGTATTAGGAAATACTCAGCATCTACTGTGCTCCAGACGCTGCCAAATGTTAGCTACAAAGTGAACAGGAAAGACGCGGTTTCTGACCTCAAAGAACTCGTATCGGATGGGGAAGACAGATATAAAAAAACACACACGCACGTTCACACGTTCAGGAGCGGGGCAGAAAGA
The DNA here is from genome assembly GCF_024362965.1 of Panthera pardus. Classification (NCBI taxonomy): domain Eukaryota; kingdom Metazoa; phylum Chordata; class Mammalia; order Carnivora; family Felidae; genus Panthera; species Panthera pardus. Next base: position 9,844,350 of record NW_026526876.1, on the reverse strand, counting down.
GTACGAATCAAGGTTGGAAGTAGGAGACCGTACGGGGCCTCACAGGACACAGGAAGGAGGGTGGGTTTATCTCATGAGCACTGGCAGAAACAAAAAAGGATTGAGAGCAAGAGAGCTTTGTGAGCCCACAAAGGGAGGTTTTAGCCCACTCTCCCGTCTGCCGCAGGGAGAATGAACGGATAGGGCTGACAAGAGACGGGCGGTGTAAGTAGAAGGCTAATGCGGCCACAATGACGAGGAAGGGCGACGACAGCGGCAGGGAGGGCGGCAAAAACCGGGGTCCCTGAGCCCTGCTGGCGCCCCACCTACCTGGGGCGGGTGGAAGGTGGAAGGCAGCAGAGAGAGCCAGGACCACGACAGACGCTGGTTGAGCTGGCCGCTGGTCAGATGAGAGGCCTCCGGGAGGGGCAGGAGGGTCTTAGCGTCAAAGGCGGCCCAGGCCCTGCACCGGCCTTGGTCTTTCAGGGTGGCCAGAGTAGGGAAAGAGCAAGGGGTCTGCAGCCGCGTGTACTGTCAGGGAGAGCAGAGCAGTCACACCGCGCGCCCCGCGGTACGCTGGCCCTGCCACCCGCCTCGCCTTCCCCGCACACGCTCGTACCTTCTGTAGGGGACAGTGATGTGGATCTTCGAGGATCTCCTTGTGGGCATTGCGACGGCTGCTGCCGGGCGGAGCTAGAACGTCCAGGATGGGGGCCAGAAGCTGCAGCCCCGGGCTGGGGTTCCCAGGACAGGAGTGCTGCAGGAGCTGGTGGTGTCTCAGCACGTGGGGACAGAGCCTTGGCCAGGAGGAGAGGCGGTCATGTCCCCCAAAGGCAGAGGCGCCTCTTCGACGCCCCTGCTCCCCTTTCCCAGGAGGCGTCCTACCCCCCAGGCCCCCAGCCCGGACCCCTGTCCTCACTTGCAGGCCAGCTCCTCCAGTGCCTTGGTGGCCCACAGGTACAGGGGAAGTCCTAGCTGACGTTCCCACACCAGCTGCTCATACAGGGAGGCCCCCTGGGCCTGGTGGAACGACTGAGTCTCGGGCTTCTGGCAAGAGAAGCCCCGGAGCAGGATGGCGCCGTGGAGGCAGGGGGCCAGCACTGGCCTTCTCGTCCCTCCGCCCACGGACTGCAGCAGGTGAACGTCCTGGAGCTGGAGGAAAGCAGGACACGTGAAGAAGCAGAGGTGAAGCCCTCAACTGAACGAGCCCGGCAGAGTCACTGCGGTCCCCCAGCCCGGCCTCCGGGGGAAACGCGACTTCTCCCGCACCGGCACCTCCTCCCAGCCCCCCCGCGCCTCGCCCCGTCACAAACCCTCCCCTGCAGAGAGCCCTCACCCCCCACGAGCTCTACTCCGCTTTTCGGCGGCCGGGAGGCTCCTGGCGGGTGCTGGGCCGCCACTCAGCAGCTGCCTGAGACCGTCCTGGCCCCACGCATGTCGTTCGGTCCCAGCATCACCTCCTCTATTTGAAGGCCCTTCCTGACCTGAGCCCAAACTGTTCTTGGCACAAGTCTGCCAACCCCACCCTCCAACACACAGTCTCTTTCTATATTTTTGCTGTAGACGTTCCTATACCCTGCTGCTAGTGCGAAAAACAAAACAAAACAAAAAGGCCAGTCCACAAAGGCAGGGGGAGTTGCCGAGAGGACCTCTGAGCCGACCCCTCACCTACCTCCAGGGAGACTCCCGGCCGCACCACCTTCCTGAGGCTGTGGAACTGCTGGTAGGCGAGGCAGAGCGCCAGCTGCCCGTCTACCTCGTAGAGGCCGGCCGGCTGACTCAGCACGCCAGTGACCTTTCCCTGCCAACACGCCAAAGGTCCCGTCGATCGCTATTTCCTCCTTGCTTGGAGACCCGCCTCTCCTGCCCCCCGAACTCTCGGATCTCTCCTTCGCGCTCACCGTGTATGACAAGAGCGTAGAGTTCCGGACAAGAGCTGCTTCCCTGTCCCCGTCCTGGGAGCTGCTGGGCGCGGGGAGTGGCGGGGGGTCAGCCTCCAAGAGGGGTCCATCCAGCTCCAGCTCCAGCTCCCGCACACACTCCGGTCTCAGGGGCAGCAGATGGGAGGAGGGACTGGTCGTCCAAACGCGGTAACAGTGGCCGCGGATCCTGACCACTCGCAAGGCTGTCAGCACATAGGACCTACCAGGCCAGAGGGCTCGGTGCCACACCAGCTGGGCAGGGATCTGGCTCGTGCAGGGGCAGGCAACACGGTACATGAGACGCTTCCCACGACACTGCCCCTCTGCCAGAGTCTCTTTCCATCATGACTTGACTTCCAAGACCTGCTCCTCGTGAAATCTGTTCTGCGTCTTCATCGGTCCTGTCTGCCAGTTAACTCTTAACCTCCTGGATCTCTTCCCTCTCACAGAAGATGCCACATGTCTCCCAATCCCTCCCTGAAGATACAAACCATCCCACCCAAACAGGGAAACATCCCATCCCAAAATTACAGCTTTTGCATTTCCCCATCCCACCTTGTAACGTACAGATGACTCTCATTTATTTAACCCACACGTACGGAGCACATACGTATTCAGTGTTGGAAAAGATGTTAAGGGAAATACAATAGATTGGACCCTCTTTCCCAACATACTTTAAACCACTGGGGAACACAGACACAAACTCAAGTAATGATACGGGGCCATATGCGATCAAGTGTCAAAAACCACACACATTCCGCAAGGTTCTGGGGAAAGAGAGAGGTGAGCGTGGGTTGGAATGACCAGGAAGACTCAGTGAAAGAAGCTGGCCCCTGCCCAGGGTCCTGAAGGATGTCTCTGCTTTGTCAAAGCGGAGAGCAGAGAGAAGGGGGATTCGCGCAGGAAGCAACATAAAGATGTCCGAAACTCAGGACAAGCAAGGCAGTGAGAACACGGGCCAAGATGGAGAAGGATCGCTCCTGGGAGTCTCAGGACACAAGACGGGAGAGCCAAGAGGAGAGAAAAAACCCAGAAATGACAAGCTGAAAACTTCATCTTATAGGAAAATGAGAGACGTCAAAAGTACGAAAAGAAAATAAGCCTCGGAGAGCAGGGTATCCTATGGACTGGAGCAGTGTGGTTGTTGAAACTCACGCACCAGGGGAAGACAGACGGTTCTCAAACGCAACAACCTTCTAGGGCCGAGAGAACACACAGCCATTCGCAGGAGCTTTGAAGCCCTCTGCCTACTCGGGACACCTGAACCCCCCGGTCTCCTGTGCTCCACCTCACAGACCTCCAGCTCTACTCTGCAACTGGGCGAGACCACCGACCAGAGGCCACCGACCAGACCGTGGACGTCACGCCTCGTAGCGAGGTATTGCCGAGACCTCACCTAAGCTTACGGCTCGTGCAGGACAAGTAGTTAAGAGCAGTTTGACCGCACAGACGGGTGCCTCTGCTCCTCCCCCACTGCCCTCTGCTCCACAGACTTCCTTCCACCTCTCACCAGGACACCAATCCGCAGCCCCTCTGCCTTCACTCAGACGCCGAGCACTTCTTTCCTCTGTGTGAGCGCCAGGATCTGAGCGCAGACCCCGAGCCCTGCCCTGTCGGCCTCCCTTCGCCCCGAGCCTACCAGCGGCACACCAGCACTGCTCTGTTTCCTCAACTCCTCTTCTAAGCCAAAAGCCCCACTTGAGGAAGTCGGCCCCCCGTTACCCCAGTGCCAAACACTCTCCGGCGGGGCCGCTGTTGGGCAGCCTCGTGTCCCCGGATACCTAGCAACAGCAGGGACCCTGAACCTTTTCTTCTCTTTTCAGAGTCCAGTCTTTCATTTTCAAGAGATGATCTCAGCTCCTCCATCACAGAAGAGATTCCCTGGGGTCATCTAGGGTGACAGTATGTCTCCAATATGTCTCCTCCTCAGCCTATAAATATAGCAAGATCACTCCTCCCCTGTTCAGGCCAGCTCTGCCCTGAACGGCATTTCCCGTGGTCTCTAGGGGACGGGAAACAGTCTAATGTAAAGAAAATACAGAGGCTCCTCTATAAGCCAGGACGAAAGACCAGACCAGAAATTTAGGCGGCCTCCAAGCGGTTTTAGTTTTAGTCGTTGCAGGTTCCTTGAACACACTAATAACTGCCACTTAAGCTCATGACACATACGGACACAAGAATTCTGACCGCGCTACCACGTTTCAGAACTGCCTTTCCTGACATGCACAGAAGAGAGTCTTTTTAGCCTTTAATGGTTTCGAATGCTTTTGAAACATCATTCAGATAATCATGTGAGTCATAAGACAGTAAGTACCAAGTTTTCAAAAAAGTGCACACTGCAAAAAAATTTCAGGAGGCACACATACTTGGGGCGCCTGGGTGGCTGGGTCGGTCGAGTGTCTGGCTCTTGATTTCAGCTCAGGTCGTGATCCCGGGATCGTGGGATCAAGCCCCAGGCTGGGCTCTGTGCTGAGTATGGAACCTGCTTAAGACTCTTTTCTCCCTCTCCCCTGCCCCTCTTCCCCACTCGTGCTCGGTCTCTCACTCTTAAAAAAAAGAAAAAAAAAACGCACATATTTGATGTCTTAATGGTGCTAAAACGTATCATTTTCTAATGCAGGGGAAAAACAAGCGATTCTGGCAGGTCTGAAAGAGTCACCCACGGTACACAAGTCATCCACTCAGACGAACTACACAGCAGAAAAGTCTGCCCCCTGCTTCCTGTGCGTCGGAATGATGTTCCCTGGACTCCTCCTTCAACAACGCCGTCCCAGAAAACTGCTCCCCGAGTTGCCTTCCTCTCCTACTGCTCTCTCTCCTGCAAAGAGCCCTGATGGCCCCTCCGCGACTCCACAGCCCGAACGGACCCCAGTCCTCACCTGCACGACGACGGACACGAGGCTGCCAGCTGGCGAGGATCCACCAAGAGACAGGACAAAGTGAGCTTTCTTCTGACTCCTCACCAGAGCGCTCACGCGAACCAGCTTCCCAGCCAGGTTTGGCTGCACACCTCTGAGCTTGCCTCTAAAGAAGGAAGAAAGAGGAGAGGGAAAAGTCCTTTCCATTTCTTTTTCCCTGTAGATGCCTTCCCTTCCGCCATAAATAACCTAGTGGTGATTTAAAATTGCCAAAGCGATCGTTCCGAAGACTCCCTTCAAACTCTTCCTGACCTTAGATGAGGCAAACTTCACTTGAAGACACCCACTCCTGATACCCAGAGAGGCCCCATCGCCCCCCTCATCTGGAACACCCCACCCGTCCTGCTCCCAGAACCTTTCTCCCCTCCTCCCACCAGCCCACCCCCTCCTCCCAGCTGCATGGCGCTCTGTCCTCCCCCCCGACAGGGAAGGACTACCTGTGCCTGAGCAGGCGGGAAGCGGTCTCTGGATAGAGAACAGAGAGAGGGCTGAGGGAGCTCGGACTGCTGGTCAGGGGGAGCACTGGCACCGGAGCACTCAAGAGCTCCAAGTGTCCTTCCCCTGAAGAACTCCACCTGGGAGGAGGGAGGTAGCTCCAACTGGGGAACAGAAAGAGATGGCCCAACCAAGAAAGGTCCAGATCTATGAGCTAGAAAAAACCAAGAGCAAGGGTTAGCCAGGACCCTAGCGTCCCATCCACCCTTCTCCACCTTTCTTCCCTCAGAGACTTAATTTCCTCACTCCCTAGATACCATTCTTGTTAGGATCTGAGCATCCGACCTTCACCTTCCTACTCACCTCACAGCCCAGGACACCAGTGTTATCTTTCACATAGAGGTCTCCTTTCCTGCACTCTTGTTCCAAGTCCCCTGACAGGTCTGTTAGTGTCCCTAAGAGTAACAGCCGCTCCCGGGGTAGGGGAGTCCCACTTGGTCCAGCCTCTTGGGCCCAAGCCTGGTATGCATTACTGCTCCAGGACAGGTGGCTGCAGCATGGGAGGTTTTGGTGGGTCTTGAGGTCCTGGACTGAGACAAAGCTGCAGAGGGAAGGGAGCAGAGGTCCTGCAAAGCCATATCCAAGCCTAGAAAATTATCCTTAACCCCAACAAATCCCCCAAGTTCCCAAAGAAAAGTCAACAGAAAACATGGACGAAGAGAGGAGTCTGACTCAAGGGCAAAAGCCCCAAGGGCGGGGACGCTCAGTCGGTTGAGCATCGGATTTTTGATTTCGGCTCAGGTCATGATCCTGGGGTTGTGGGATCGAGCCCTGAGTCAGGCTCCGTGTTGAGCATGGAGTCTGCTTAGGATTCTCTCTCCCTCCCTCTACTCCTCTCCTCGGCTCACTCACTCTCTCTCTAAAATTAAAAACAACCAAGGGGCACTTGGGCGGCTCAGTCCATTAAGCATCTGATTTCAGTTCAGGTCATGATCTCACAGTTCATGAGTTTGGGCCCCATGTCGGGCTCTGTGCAGACAGCTCAGAGCCTGGAGCCTGCTTCGGATTCTGTGTCTCCCTCTCTCTCTCGCCCCGCCCCTGCTCAGGCTCTGTCTCTCTCGGTCTCAAAAATAAACATTAAAAACAAATAACAAAAAAGCCTTAGGGCTAAGAGCCTAAGGACATGAGGATGGGGTCTAGGCCCAAAGACTAGGTAGTAAGGCAGGCAGGAAGAAAGTCGGTGCTGAGTGACATTTTGAACAAGACGGCGCGACAGGGGACCCAGAAACACAAAGGAGTAAAAGAACAGCCCGCGGGCAGGAGTGTGGGGATAACGCTGGCCACACTCAGCTCCCCTGATGGCGTCGCGGCTCTTAGCTCCACAGAGAACTCCAGTGCAGCCACCATGGCCTGTGCCTGATGGCTCGACCTCAGTGGCCCCGGCCAGGCTTCCTTCCTGGTCTGGGAGATCACAGAACTCTCGACTGGCGGGGAAGCAGAGGCCGAGACGGGAGTCGCTCTCAAGAGCTCCCCGATCTCAGAAGATGCTTAGGATCGGCCGTTCCCAAGGCAAGTGCTGCAACACCGCCCACCACTGTCCGTGACGAGGCGGAGCGTGGATAACGTGGTAACGGGCGAACTTATCACGGTCGGGACAGATTCACACCTGTAATCCCGTGACCGCACGCACTGGCATGCTCACCATCTTCTGAGCAGAAAGAAGAGAAAGGATAAAGACACGGAACGTCGTAACTCACCCTCCTCTGTATCACGAACATGACCCCCGTGTGGGTACCAACAGCGGGGAACGCTGTCCTAGACGGCCCACTCCCCTTCCACACCTGCTTCCTTCTCTCCCACACGGATGTGCACAGCATAAAAGGCAAAGACGGTAACGAGTATGTGTCGAGTCCCTGTTACGTACACACGATACGGGGTCCGTTCCCGCTCAGTGATTCACTGAAGCTTCACCCCAAATCACTGTAAACACTACCAGTGAGGAAACTTTGAGAAGTCAGGAACCCAGGGGCGTAGGTGGCAAAGCCAAGGGTGCCTCGCTCAAAAGCCCATGTTCTTTTCCTGTTTCTCTACTGCTCTAACGGCCCGGGACAAAGCAAGTGGAGACACCTTCAGGACAGAGAACAGTAAGGACAGGGGTCACTCTCCCCAGGCTCTTCAGGGTCTAGGTCAGGAAACTGAAGGTGAGAACCTCAAATCCTTGCATTTGTCACTGCTCTCCAACTTTCACTGCCTAACATACTGCCTGGCACACTGCAGGCACGTGACCAAGGAGAAAGGAAAAAGACGATTAAAATCTTTGAACCTGTCAAACAATTCCTGTTTGATCCCCACCCACCGTTCTTTACAGACTCACTTCTACGTACCCTGCCATCGATTTTACGTTTATCTTGAAAACAACAAGAAACTTCAAAAAGCTTCCAACTTTCCTAACAATTCCTGACTTCCCTCTTCTCCACTGTTCTAGCAACGCCAGAATCTGGAGAGATTCGGATCTCTTTCGTCTTAGACTGATCACGGAGGCCACGAGGCGCATACTCGGCTCACCTGCGGGAGACTCTACGCCACTGCCAGAGGCTGCACAACCTCCTCTACTAGGACTAATCAGTAAGTAGTTCTCTGTCCCAGGGCCCTTCCCATGTTAGCAGAACGGTTTTCTCCTGAGCCTTCATCCTGTGCTTACATAAACAACGTATTTAACCTTAATAGTTACGGACGTGGACGAGCACTGTAGGAAAAGATGGGAAACCAGAGGCCCATGGATTAGGATGAGGAGAGTTACGCAGGAAGAAAAGTGCCCCCAGGCAAGTGTGTCCTGAGAAATTACTTTGGGATTCAAATAAGACATCATTTCATACCCATCAAAGAGGCCAAAAAAACCCCATTTTTTTAAACAAACCCCGGATTTGGAAAAGGTTCCGGATGTAGACGTATACCGCTACGTGTATCCGCTGGTGCAACTCCACCCACGGGAAAGCCACGTGCAAACGGCTAGTGAGGCCACTGTGTGCACACCCGCGGAGCCCACACTCCCCTTCAGGACAGTGGGTGCTGCTGGAGAAGGGCAGGGAACCGGATCAGGGTAGAGCGCTTAGGAGACTCCACTGAATCTGTCACGCTTCACTTCTTACAAAGAAGAACTGAGGGGCGCCTGGGTGGCTCAGATCATGATCTCAGGGTTCGTGAGTTCGAGCCCCAGATCACGCTCTGCAACGACAGCGTGGAGCCTGCTTGAGATTCTCTCTCTCCGTCTCTCTCTGCCCCTCTCCTGCTCATTCTCTCTCACGCTCTCTCAGAATAAATAAACTTGAAAAAATGAAAATAAAAAAGAACTGGAGCCAACACGGCAAACGTGAAGGTTTTCAAAAGGTGAGCAGAAGTGCTGACTGTATGATGCAGCCAGCACACTGTTTCGTCGGAGGCCTTCCACACGCAGCACCTTCTCAATGAAGGAAGCAGTGCGTTGATTCACATTCTGGCGGACCAGCATGTGTAGTTACCATCGGCTTATAACAAATCCATGGCTGAGAAAACAATCCGGAATTCTGAAAATGACGTTTCGGATAACAGAGCACAGTTAAGCTGTCTTCTCACCAAAGATCCCTCGCCTTTGCGGAGACAGAGCACAGGGCCGAGTGACATCCAACGGCCATAAGCAGGGTCAGCCCAGGGAAAAAGTATCCTACGCTCGAGTAAGTTTGGGAGATGCCTAATTAAACAAAGCTAAACAGATCTGCACCTTTTTTTATTTTTTAGAGGACAGTGATACGTATATTCACATCATAACAGAATACCATGCAGCAGTAAAAGAGATGAGCTAGAGCCATCATTAGGAGTGAATCTCACGAGCACAAGGCACAAAAAGCAAATCGCAGAGGATATATAAGGTATGGTGCCATTTATATAAAAGCAAAAAGTATGCAAAACTCTACAGTATACTGCTTAGGGACAGACACATGTGCAATAAAAACATACTGGGTGGCTCGGTAGATTGAGCGTCTGACTTCAGCTCAGGTCATGATCTCACGGTTCGTAGGTTCAAGCCCCACAGTGGGCTCTGTGCTGGCAGCATGGAGCCAGCTTCAGATCCTCTGTCTCCCTCTCCCTCTCTGCCCCTACCCTGCACACGAGTGTGCATGCACACGCTCTCTCTAAAATAGACATGAGAAAATATATAGACGTACGTATATATAGAATGTGTATACATTTACGTATAAATAAAAACACAGGAATTAACACACCCCATATTTGAGATAGTGGTTCCTTCCGGGAGGAAGTAATTGAATTTCTTTTAAGGCCTTTCAGAGCCTTTAATAAGTTAATGAGCCTTGTGACTTTCCCAGAGAAGGTTATCACACGTTCAGTGTCTCTTAAACTCATTTAGCCATGGAACCCTTTTCTTGTGGTAACTTATTAACACTGCCTTGAACAGTTTAAGAAACACAAGTGTTGTAAAAAAAACAAAAACTAAATCCCTTCAGAAGACTTTAAACTCCAGTTTCAAACACAACTCATCTGCACTCGCTGACGTCTTAATGCTCCACACCTTAGTTTCCTAATACACAAAAGAATATCAACCTCTCCACCTTGGGGATCCTTTTTCCAAATTTTCTGTCTTTCCGTCTTCCTCCTTCTTCTCCTTGTCCCTAACAAGACTGATGTCCCTTGACATCAGTCAGTTAAGGAGAACCACAGGTAAAGGAAAGCAGCTTAATGGAGGCTGGAGGAACCTAGCAGAAGGGGCTCGATAGACCTTTTCCTCCCGTAGCACCGCTTCCCCTCAGGCTTGTCATTTTCCCCATAACTACAGGTCATTCCGTTTCAGTCCCAAAGTTAACTTCCTCTCTTAGAGAGCCCGCCTCTCCTTACCTGTAGCTGAGGGGCAGGGGAAAACCCTGGTTCTTTCCCTGGGACAACCAGATGGTCTTCACACAGTCAATTACCAACTGAGTCAACTGGCCATCGGGCTCCGTGCCAGCTGGACACAGCGTCTCTTGGATGAAGGTCTGGGCAGCCTCAAGCCAGGCCTGCTCCTGAGGAAAGTGAATCTAGTTAAAACATCTTCCTAACCAACCTGCCCACCAATGAAATTTGGGGAATAAAGTAATAAAAAGAGAAATTAAGAGGGCACGTAAATAAAGACAAGCCGCAGAGTCGAGCCATTAGAAGAAACCTTAGGTGTGACGTAATTCAGTCACACCTCAGGTCTTACCTCCTTCTCCTGTAGGTGCCGTGTAATAACCAATTGCACCGCTGGAGCTATGCAGGTGGCCTTACACTGCTCTGTGACACCCCCGTGGGTCTCCCCCAACACCTTGGACATACGTCTAAGATCCATGATCACCAGGTACAATATAGTGGTATCCCATCTTACATGGGGTCTGGTTCTAAAGCCAGCAAGTTGAGAAATACTCAAAATCACCCTTAAAAAAAATCCTTTCAGTTGCTCATAAAGAATATGACAAGGGGGGGGCGGGGTGCCTGGGTGGCTCAGTCAGTTAAGCGTCCGACCTCGGCTCAGGTCATGATCGCGAGATTCGGGAGTTCGAGCTCCGAGTCGGGCTCTGTGCTGACAGCTTGGAGCCTGGAGCCTGCTTCAGATTCTGTCTCCCTCTCTCTCTGCCCCTCCCCACTCTGTCTCTGTGTCTCTCTCTCAAGGGTAAACATTTAAAAAAAAAAAAGACACGGTATCATACGGTAACAAGTATATTTAAATTTAAACATACCGCATTATAAGCAGTATATAAAAAGGACACAATATAATTAAAAAAATTATTTTAATATTTATTTTTCAGGGAGAGAGACAGAGACAGAGCATGAGCAGGGGAGGGGCAGAGAGCGAGGGAGACACAGAATCAGAAGGAGGCTCCAGTCTTTGAGCTGTCAGCACAGAGCCCGACGTGGGGCTCGAACTCACAAGCTGTGAGATCATGACCTGAGCCAAAGTCGGATGCTAAACCAACTGAGCCATCAAGCGCTCCTAATTTTTAATCATTTATTTTTTTTCAGTCGAGTATATACATGTGAGTTCCCATAAGCTAAATCAACGTTAAGATATAACCCCACTGGATTTGTTTTCTGCTCTGTCTTTTCAGCTAAGATGTAGGCTTCCTAAGGAGCACATGAACCACTTTATATACCTACCACACATTCTGGACACACAGTTGTCTGTCTATAGATAGCTCTAGAAAAGGGGACCAGTTTGGCCTGCTTCCAATGCTAGTTTCCTTCGTTTTAAAATTCTGACAGAGTTCAACAGTACTGAGGGGCAGGACCTTTATTCCGACCCCCAGTGATAATTCTAAACCATCACAGCTCGATCCCTGTTCCTCCAGGGCTCTTCTATTAACCTTCCGGTCAATCCTCCACATTCAGTCAATCTTTAGCAGCCTGAGAAACCAGTCTTCACGTTCTAGTGACTTCGGCGTTCTTGTAAACAGCCCTACCGCTAAACCTCACCTTCACTCCACCTTCGCCAAACACTGTCACTCATGGCCATGGATATCAAAATTGGGGCACCTAGGGGCGCCTGGGTGACTCAGCTGGTTGAGCGTCTGACTCTTCATTTTGGCTCAAGTCATGATCTCAGGGTTGTGGGATCTGTACCGTGCTGACAGTACAGAGCATGCTTGGGATTCTCTCTCTTTAAAATAAAATGTGGGGGCGCCTGGGTGGCTCAGTCGGTTAAGCGTCTGACTTCAGCTCAGGTCATGATCTCGCGGTCCGTGAGTTCGGGCCCCGCGTCGGGCTCTGTGCTGACAGCTCAGAGCCTGGAGCCTGTTTCAGATTCTGTGTCTCCCTCTCTCTGACCCTCCCCTGTTCATGCTCTGTCTCTCCCTGTCTCAAAAATAAATAAAAACGTTAAAAAAAATTAAAAAAAAAAAAATAAATAAATAAAAAAAATAAAAAATAAAAAATAAAATAAAATGTGAAGGGGGTGCCTGGGTGGCTCAGTCGGTTAAGTGTCCGACTTCAGCTCAGGTCACGATCTCGCGGTCCGCGAGTTCGAGCCCCGCGTCGGGCTCTGTGCTGACGGCTCAGAGCCTGGAGCCTGTTTCACATTCTGTGCCTCCCTCTCTCTCTGCCCCTCCCCTGTTCATGCTCTGTCTCTGTCTCAAAAATAAATAAACGTTAAAAAAAAAAAAAATTTAAAATAAATAAATTGGGGCGCCTGGGTGGCGCAGTCGGTTAAGCGTCCGACTTCAGCCAGGTCACGATCTCGCGGTCCGTGAGTTCGAGCCCCGCGTCAGGCTCTGGGCTGATGGCTCGAGCCTGGAGCCTGTTTCCGACTCTGTGTCTCCCTCTCTCTCTGCCCCTCCCCCGTTCATGCTCTCTCTCTGTCCCAAAAATAAATAAAAAACGTTGGAAAAAAAATAAATAAATAAAATAAAATAAAATAAATAAATAAATAAATAAATAAAATAAAATGTAAGGGGCACCTGGGTGGCTCAGTCAGTTAAGCATCCGACTTCAGCTCAGGTCACGATCTTGCGGTCTGTGGGTTCGAGCCCCACATCAGGCTCTGGGCTGATGGCTCAGAGCCTGGAGCCTGCTTCTGATTCTGTGTCTCCCTCTCTCTCTGCCCCTCCCCCGCTCATGCTCTGTCTCTCTCTGTCTCAAAAATAAATAAACGTTAAAAAAAAATTTTTTTTAATAAAATGTAAGAAAAAAAAATTGAGGCACCTGGCTGGCTTAGTCAGTAGAGCAGGTGACTCTCGATTGTGAGTTGGAGCCCCCACGTTGGGTGTAGAGACTGCTTAAATATAAAGTGTTTAAGAGGCACCTGTGTGGCTTCATCGGTTAAGCTTCCGACTTCAGCTCAAGTCATGATCTCATGGTTCGTGAGCTTGAGCCCCACATCAGGCTCTGTGCTAACAGCTCAGGGCCTGGAGCCTGCTTCGGATTCTGTGTCTCCCTCTTTCTCTGTCCCTCCCCCACTCACACTGTCTCTATCTCTCTCAAGAATAAATAAGCATTTAAAAAATTTCAAAATAAATAAGGTCTTTATTTTTTTTTAAATTTTTTTTTAACGTTTATTTATTTTTGAGACAGAGAGAGACACAGCATGAACAGGGGAGGATCAGAGAGAGAGGGAGACACAGAATCGGAAGCAGGCTCCAGGCTCTGAGCTGTCAGCACAGAGCCTGACGCGGGGCTTGAACCCACGGACCGCGAGATCATGACCTGAGCCGAAGTCGGACGCTTAACCGACTGAGCCACCCAGGCGCCCCTAAATAAGGTCTTTAAAGAAAATTGGAGGGGCACCTGGATGGCTCAGTTAAGCACCCGACTTCACTCAGGTCATGGTCCGTGGGTTCCACCCTCGTGTCGAGCTCTGTGCTGACAGCTCAGAGCCTGAAGCCTGCTTCGGATTCTGTGTCTCCCTCTCTCTGCCCCTCACCCACTCATGCTCTGTGTCTCTTTCTCTCAAAAATAAACATTGAAAAAAAAATTTTTTTTAAATTGGCCCATGCCATCATTCAGCACTGCCTCACCAACGTAAGGAGAGCCTCACCCAGACTCTCATATTTTCTGTCTTCTTTTCTAGCTCCTGAGGGCCTGTCCACTACTTGGCATTGAATATACTACTGTTTTTCAAAGTGGCGCCACTGCCTCGGAATCACCCAAGTTTCTTTTTGTTTTTTAATCTTCTGAGCCATCAGCACAGAGCCCGACGCGGGGCTCGAACTCATGGAACCGCGACATCATGACCTGAGCCGAAGTGGGACGCTTAACCAACTGAACTAACCAGGTGCCCCAGAATCACCTAAGTTTTATTAAAAATGTGAATTCATGGATCTCACATGCTGAATCAGAATCCTGGCAGGAGCGGGGGACACAGAAATCTCTATTTTATTTTTTTTTTAATTTTTTTTTTAATGTTTATTTTTTTGAGACAGAGAGAGACAGAGCATGAACAGGGGAGGAGCAGAGAGAGAGGGAGACACAGAATCCGAAGCAGGCTCCAGGCTCTGAGCTGTCAGCACAGAGCCCGACGCGGGGCTCGAACTCACGGACCGTGAGATCGTGACCTGAGCAGAAGTCGGTCGCTTAACCGACCAAGCCACCCAGGCGCCCCAAGAAATCTCTATTTTAAATACGCTTCCCCAGATCAGTACTGATAAAGGCTGAAGTTTGAGAACACTATACATTTTTCCCTCAACGACCTCAGCCACTGGATGTCTTTCCTAGCCATCCACAGACGCGAATTTAGCTGAGCTCTATCTCAAGCTCTAATAACATCCGTCTGCCTACCCGATTCTCCACCTCGCCAACGTACAGGCACCACACATCCCAGCACTGTGCTTTTCAAAAAAAAAAAAAACAAAAAAACAAAAAAACAAAAACACTCCTCTTCCAACGTTCACTAATTGGCAAGTTGCACCCTCAACCAAATAATTCTACCCTGAAACCCCAAGTCCTCCTTTAATGCCTTCCTTTCCCTACGCAAGACCCAAGTCCTTTAGATAGACTCTACCTCCTTTTCTTTTCTTTTTTTTTTTTTTTTAAACTGTCTTCACTTCTGGAACCTCAACATTGCTGCCTTGGTCGGGGTCACCATCCTCTCTCACTGCTTTTCAACCACAGCCTTCTAACTGGTACTCTGCACCGCTACCTCAGGAAAGGAAAACTCCAATCGCTCTTCTGCTTAAAACCCTCCACTAACTCCCGATTATCCTCAGTTTAGGGTCGCTATTTAGCAAGACTTCTAAGACGGTCAGCTCTCACTCCTCCATCACCACCCAACTGAACTTGAGTTTTTCAGAGATCCCTGTTTCCATCTCTTGCTTCTGAACATGTCTTTGCCTCCGCCTTGAAACCTCTTTCCAGCGCTTTTTTTGCCTGGCTAACCCCTACGTGCGCTTCGGGTCTCAGACGTTTTTTCTCGATCGTCGTTATTCCTTCACCCTGCAGCTGCGTCAGGGGCCTCCCCCCCGGAACCCTCAGCCCCACCGAGCTCCACGAGTCCGCTCCCGGCTTCGCCACGGGTTGGAAGCCTGCAGAGTGGGCGGAGACGTGTCCAAGGCTCCCAGCTGGCGCCCCGGGAACAAACAAACACATTCGCAGAAACCAGCGACGGTGGGAGGAAGGACAGCCTCCCAGGCCCCCCTCGCCCGGGCGCGGCCGGGGAAGGCAACGGGGGCAAAGAAACACGGTGGAGGGAGCAGGAGAAAGGGGAGAATCCGGGCACACGAGGAAAAAGGGACGAGGGACGGAGGACGGCACTCACGGAGTCGGGAGCCGGAGCCGTGGCGGCCTCCATGATGCGCCCGAGGCTACGCCCAGGGAGAGCCCGCGAACGGCCGTCGCGCGAGGGCTCTCGGGAAGGCCGCTCCGTGACGTCATCGGTGGGCGCGGCCGCGGCTCCGCCTCCGGCTCCGGGTGTCGCTGCGCAGCCGCGGTGACTCTGGTCCCCACCCCTCCCCCCCCAAGCCGTGCTCGCCCGTGGCTTCCTGTCTGGCCTCCCCCGGAACGGGCTCTAGCGCAGGTGCTCGAACGCAGCCCGCCTGGTTGGTCGCTCCTAAGCATCTTTCGATCTCCCTGATCTTACCAACCAGAGAGAGCTGTCTCCTCTTTAGTGCAGCCTGAGCACATCATTCATACTTATGTGACGGCCTTGACTCACTGCTGTAATTGTTTCTCCGCTATGCTGTACCTAGAAGCTTTACCCTACTTATTCTTTTTCTGTGTATCCTGGTGCCTAGAACAGTGATTGTTGCTAATAAGAGCTGGGGGCGTCTGGCTGGCTCAGTCGGAAAAGCATACGACTCTTTTATTTTTTTAATTTTTTTTTCAACGTTTTTTATTTATTTTTGGGACAGAGAGAGACAGAGCATGAACGGGGGAGGGGCAAAGAGAGAGGGAGACACAGAATCGGAAACAGGCTCCAGGCTCCGAGCCATCAGCCCAGAGCCTGACGCGGGCCTCGAACTCAGGGACCGTGAGATCGTGACCTGGCTGAAGTCGGACACTTAACCGACTGCGCCACCCAGGCGCCCCACGACTCTTTTATTTTTTAAGTTTATTTTTGAGACAGATTGAGAGAGAGAGGAGGGGAGAGAGAGAGAGAGTGCCAAGCAGGCTCCGAGCTGTCAGCACAGAGCCGGATACAGGGCTCAAATTCAAACAGATCATGACCTGAGCTGAAACCAAGAGTCAGATGCTTAACCCACGGAGCCATCCAGGCACTCCCTGGGTAGAGATTACTCACATAAAACTTTAAACCATGTCTTTCTTTGAAATATATATGCATATGAACTGGGTAAATATTTGTGGCTCAACTAATGAAAGCCTTTTGCTCTTTCTACCTCAGTCAACCAACCAAGCATTCCCTGGCTTAGTAGGCAGTGAGTGAACAGAATTCAGGCAACTATGCACCAGGCACTGGGAGGGGAAGACAGGAGATTAGAAAGGTAAAGTGAGGAGGTTGGGGGAATATGCGAGAGAAGTAAAGGGGGTTAAGGAGTACAAACTTCCAGTTATAAGTCACAGGGATGAGTCACAGCATAGAGAATATAGTCAATGATATGGTAACAGCTTTGTGCTGACTTACCGTGGTGAGCATTTCGTAACGTATATGATTTCTGAATCACTCTGTTTGATTGAAACTAATAATAGTATTGCATGCCAACTATACTCCAACTAAAAATTCAAACTTTAAGAAAAAATAAAATAAAGTACAGCGAAAGAGGGGCATTTAAAGTTGTAAACTTGTAGCAGCTTCCGGTTGTTTTTGGAACAAGATAGTAGAATATTCTAAGTATGAACATTGTAGGGGCTCCTGGGTGGCTCCGTTAAGCGTCGACTTCTGCTCAGATCATGACCTCGCGGTTTGGAGTTCGAGGCCCATGTTGGGCTCTGTGCTGACAACTCAAAGCCTGGAGCCCTGCTTCAGATTCTGTATCTCCCTCTCTCTCTGCCCCTTCCCCGTTCATGCTCTGCCCCCTCCCACTCAAAAATAAATAAACATACAAAAACACTGTAGACAATAAGAATGCTCTAGACATCATTTAACAGGAGAACATAGGCTTTAATTCTACAACTTAAGGTATCCCCTAATTCAATTGCACATTCGATGCAAGCTCTCTATTCCTGCAGTGCATTGCAGTGACAAATTGTGTAGAAAGTGAATCTTTGCAGTCACTCCCCGTGATTACATTAGATATGTTTCTTGCCTTTTCACCGAAACAACAAATTCCCCCCAAAACACCCTTGTTAAAACGCCTGTCAAAGCCTGAAGTCCCAAACCTCATCATTCCTTTTGCTTTCAATGTTTTCTGGACTCTGGAAGACTCCCTGTAGTTACCAAATCCATGAAGATATGCCCTACATCCTGAGATTTACTTTTGATGGTTCACAGGAGGGAGCATTGAGTTTCAGTGACAGTGATCAGAGGAAGTTGTACTTCTCACCCTCACCACCCTCCCTTCACCGGTGTCATTTAAATGCCAGGCTAATCTGGCGGCAGCAGGCAAAAACCAAATGAGAAGGGCACAAGAGAATAACAGGACACTGAAATAGATCATGCTTGATTTAATAAGCATCTTAAAGGAAAAGGATGGGAGAGGGGAAGATGTTAGGGAAGCATGGAGAAGAGTGGTTGGTCTGTCGCACAGGGAAGGAAGTGTGGTGCTGTCCTCTAGACCTGGTGATTTTGAACAGGCTGTTCTTGTCCAAGGGGCAGCTGGATATATGGGACCAAAGTCAGGAGAGGGATTAGAGCCCAAAGGATAAGTCTGGAAGTCACTATATGGAGGTGAAAGCTGAAAACTTATGATACACCGGGAATACTAAAATGTTGGGGAGAGGTGCCTGGCTAGCTCAGTTGGTAGAGAGGTGACTCTTCATCCCAGGGTTGTCAGTTCAAGCTCCATGTTGGGCAAGAAGCCTACTTAAAAAAATAAAAATAAAAATAACACAAGAAAATGTGAAGTAAATAGGATCAGAGAGAGAGCTGAGCAAACTAAGGCTCCTGGAAGGCTCTGGAAGGTACGTACTGGGTGGAGCCAAGGAGCGCCTAAAGGGAAAGAAACCAAGAGGTGCTCAGATGTCGAAAGATTAATACATGGCCTCTGTCAGAAGTGAGCCCTGAGAAAACTCATTTCAATAACCTGGAACTTTACACATCAAACAGGTAGCAACGATTATATCTGGGGCACGGCTGGAATTAGGGTGAATGAACGTTTGAAGTATCTCCATAAGTTTTGCACCCAGGTACTCACTTGCCTTACCTTCCTCTTGGCCCCTGTATAGCAGAGGGGAATAAATAAGGAAACAGATGAGGATCAAGACTTTCACCTTTTACTCTAAACATTTCTCTGTTAAAGATTCATTAAAAAGACTTTTGGGCCATTGGCCCTGGCACAGTTCTCTAGCTTACTTGCCGTCAGGCTTCAGGCAAGATTTAGCTAACGAGAGGCAGAAACAGTTTGTGTGGGAACTTGGCCCGAGAGAGAACCCAATGTTTATTTCCTTTCTCTTTCAACACTGTAGTTGTGCCCTCGGATGCCCTTTCATGGCTGCACCTCTCAGCTGATGGCACTCTTCCCTCCTTTGTCCCTTTAAGCCTACAGGTGGTAAGCACTTTCTGCCGTTGCCAGGCTCTGGATGCCCCCACCCCCCACTGTACTTTGTTAGTTCCCTTAATCCTGCCCGTATCTCTGTAAAATACACTCTATTGAATTCCTGTTGTTAGACCTTTTCGAGTGTGCCATCCATATTCTGATAGGATCCTCACTGATACAAACCATGTATTTATGTATTACGAGGGTTTAAAAAAATGCACAAAAAAATGTGTACATACGTAGAAAGTGCCAAGTGACAAAACCAGGTAACAAGTCGTTGCGAGGAACCTCAGCTCCCACATCTGTACACCAAGGGTTTTTGTGAAGATCAAACAAGATCCTGTCAAGTGCCTCAACAGGCGTTTAATGAATGTCTTCCTATCGTTGTCATTGTTACTGTCACTGGCGAGAGTGTGGAAATTAAAAAATGTAGGCCTCCCACTCTGCTAAGAATTAAGTAAATCTAGGGGCGCCTGGGTGGCTTGGTCAGTTAAGCATCCGACTTCGGCTCAGGTCATGATCTCACGGTCCGTGGGTTCGAGCCCCGCGTCGGGCTCTGTGCTGACAGCTCAGAGCCTGGAGCCTGTTTCAGATTCTGTGTCTCCCTCTCTCTCTCTGCTCCTCCCCTGTTCATGCTCTGTCTCTCTCTGTCTCAAAAACAAATAAACGTTAAAAAAAATTAAAAAAAAAAGAATTAAGTAAATCTATTCATTTATTAAAGAAAAAAGTGAAAGAAAGCCAAAGTAGGAGGGAGAGGGAAACTGAGTCCTGGACAAGGACGATGCTTCTCGTTCCGTTTCCTGCATTCAAAGTTCCTGTCTCCGTCACGGTTTATACAGGCACCGGGGAGGGCAGGCCATGGGACCTACCGTATTTCCAAAAAAAACAAAAACAAAAACAAAAACAAAACCCCAAAACCAAGAACTCGGCCCATTATTGAGCTACACAAGCTGGGGGGGTGCGAGGGGGAGCGGGGGAGGAAGGTACCGGAAGTTGGCTCGGCGGCCCCGCCCACGGGAGTGAGCCCCGCCTCTTCCGGGCTCCACGGGCGGGCTTTCTTTCGAGAACCTCTGGACCCGAGATCGTGGACTCCACGTGCGTATGGCTATCACGCGTCAGTCCTGACACCTTGTTTGCCACACCCTTTCGCCACCCTCTCCAGGTCTGACTCAGGCCGCGTCCGTGTCCCTAGCGGGCCCGGCCCAGCTGTGTCCAGCAGCGGCGCAGTCGTGCGACCTTGCGCGCCTTCCGGAGCCGCGCGGCAGGGCACACTCCCCGCGTACCCTCAGCCCCTCTCGCCCGGAGCGCTCGGCCAATGCAAAGCCTGGGACCTCCTCGATTATGTCATGCTAGCCGTTGGGGATGCAGCCCTGCCGTGGGCAAGCCTGTCCCTGAGCTCTTGGGGCTTCTGTTTACGGAGTGATAGACGAAAGTCAGATGGCCCACGTGTGATAATCCCTATAGGAAGGACGGTATAAAGGACAACTGGGAGGGGGCCCAGCTTCAGAAAAGGGTGATCAGAAGCGGGTGGGGAGCGCTGAGAAAGGCGGGGATCGAGACTGATCGGTGAGGAGCATCATCGTTCACGGAAATGAGGCCTGGCCCAAATGGAGATTTTGGGCTAGTGGGGCAGGTAGAGCTTAAAATGAATTAAAATGTCAGGTACTGATAAGCACTGGATTAATAATCATTTAAGTTAATCATACATAATTCTAAAGCTTATATTTTATAATTAATTAAATTTACATTAGTTGTAATTCACTTTAATTATGACTAATTAGGTTATATGCAAATATTAAACATTAAATTAGGCTTTCCTGGGTGGCTCCGTCGGTGAAGTGTCCAACTCTTGATTTCAGCTCAGGTCATGCTCTCAAGGTTCGTGAGTTTGAGCCCCGCATCCAGCTCTGTGCTGACACCACCAGAGCCTGCTTGGGATTCTCTCTCTCCCTCCCTCTCTCTCTCTCAAAATAAATACACTTGAAAAACAACCTAAATTAATTAAATAAAACAGGGCTGTCTGAGAGGGGCTAGTTCAGAAGGGTGGATCAAGGAAGTCCCTTCCAAGAAGGTGATTTCGCCAGGAATCTAAGTCACAAAAGTGCTAGCTGTGCAAATATCCACGTGAGAAAAATACCTTCCAGAACTGAGATTGACAAGTTAAGAGAAATAGAAAAGAAGCCAGTGTGGTGGGGCCTTGTGGATGAAAAAGAGTGTGGCATAAGATAGGGTTGGAGTAGTGGGCAGTGGCCAGACTAGGAAAGCCAGGTACTGGGTTGGAAGGTTTTACCACGTGTGACGAGAAGCCATGATCTCATTGATGTTGAAATATGCCAAGTGGCTGGTGGCTAGGGCGGGAGTGGGATTGGGGTGCTATTCAGGAGGTCCCAAGTGAGTGATCGTAGTGACAGATGGTAACAGGTGATGGAAGGATGTGGACAGATCCGGGGATATGTTTGGAAAGGGCTTTGCTGGCAGATTGGGTATACAGAGAGGGCTCAGAGAAAGAAGAATTAAGGTAGACTGTATTTTTGGCTTGAGCAGCTGGTTTGTTAGTGTTGACCGGAGGGAGAAAACTGGGAGAATAGCAGGTCTGGAGGAGTGAGGAATCAAAATTTCTGTTTTGGCCAAAATGGACAATCATCTGTGTTTATGGCACATCTATGTGGAGATGTCACATAAGCATTTCATTTTATTATTATATTTTATTTTATTACTTTTTATTGTTTAAGTTTTGTTAATGTTTATTTTTGGGAGACAGAGACAGAATGAGCGGGAGAGGGCAGAGAGAGAGAGAGAGAGAGGAAGAGGGAGACCCAGAATCAGAAGCGGGCTCCAGGCTCTGAGCTGTCAGCACAGAGCCTGACGCGGGGCTCAAACCCATGAACCGCGAGATCGTGACCTGAGCCGAAGTCGGACGCTCAACCGACTGAGCCACCCAGGCGCCCCGCATTTTATTATTATATTTTAAAGATTTTATCTAGATGTAATCTCTCCACCCCACGTGGAACTCGAACTCACAAGAGTTGCACGCTCCACTGACTCAGCCAGCTGAGCACCCCAGTCATGTGAGCATTTTAACGTGCTGCTTTGGAGTTTCAGGGAGAGTCAAGATTGAGTTAAGTTAGGGAATCTGTTGGCAGATAGCAACTCAAATAATATGAAATTGCCATTTTTGGTTAAAAGAAATGGTTGAATGCTGGCATTTTCAGTTGCTCAGTCTACCAGACGGTATTTAAAGCCACGAGTCTGCACAAAGTCACTTAGGAAGAGCATGTAGAGGGAGGAGAATGAAGGGCAGGTTCCCAGCAGGTGCCTCAGAAGGCAGAAGAGTGTCAGAAGAATGGTGTCATCTGACTTCCCCAGCTGGGCCCAGTCCGGCTCATCCTATAGATTTACACTTCGATGCTATTTTTCCCTGAAAGTCTTTCTTAATTCCTAAAGTGCTAGGTTGGTACCCACAGTCTCTTGGCCCTAACCACAGTGGACCGGAAACGTTTGAGTCCTTGCCTGTCTCCCTCAATAAAATGTAACCTCTACAAGGGCGGAAATGGTTTCTGTGTTACTCATAGTTATGTTCCTAAGACCGTGCGTGGGGGCCCGGCGAGGAGCGTGTGTCGAGAATGTCCCTGTTCCTACATTTTGCAGGATTAATTAAGACCCCCAAGCTTCCGTTTTTCAGAGTACCTCTGAACATGCCCCTCTCTCCCCCACCCCATCCCTAATGCCTCCAAAGCCTCATCTGTCTTTGGAATGTGAAATCAGTTTGACAGGTTATAGTGGGTGTTACTTTTTAGGAACCTAACTCCTCTCTCCAGTACGGGACACCTGCAGAGATGCCCTCAGTCCTTCACTTCTATGTCCGTCCCTCTGGCCATGAGAGGGCGGCCTCTGGACACACGCGGAGGAAGCTGCAAGGGAAATTGCCAGAGCTGCAGGCTGTCAAGACCGAGCTGTGCTACAACGTGAACTGGACAGGTTGGGCCACGTATCGGACTCTTGGGGGAGGTCTACCAGGCCGGGGGCCGTGTCTCAAGGTATCCTTGCCCTGTCCCTCCGTGCAGCCGACTCCCTCCCAAGCGCCGAGGAGATGAAGAAGCTCACGTGGCTCTTTGGCTGCCCCTTGTTACCGGGTGATGTTGCCCAGGAGTCCTGGCTCCGTTCTGACTCCAGCGACCTGCTGCTGGAGGTTGGGCCCAGGCAAGTGTCTCAGCCCAGGGCGATCCACTCCGTGTTCTCAGGCATTCCTCCCTTGCAGGCACACTGCCCACCCCTTCTGCTTCCATTCCTCTCCTTCCTCCCATCTCGATCCTTGGCGGATCTGTACTCCCTTCGTTCCGTCCTTCTCCCTGCCCGGAACGCCACACCCCACCTGGAAAGCCACTGAAACCGGGGGCTCTGGGGTCCTAACCATCCGGCCCACTCCTCAGGCTGAACTTCTCCACCCCAGCCTCTACCAACGTCGTGTCCGTGTGCTGGGCCGCGGGGCTGGGGGCTGTGGATCGCGTGGAGACTACCCGGCGCTACCTGCTCTCGGTGAGGCCCGAGATAAAGAGATGAGGTCCTGAACTTTACCGAGATAGTAAAGGAGAAACGGGGAGGAGCTCTTGGCTTTAGGCCTGTCCTGTTTGCAAGTTGTTCACTGCCTGAGGCTACCCGGTCGAGGGCTGAACGGGACGGAAGGCCAGCCTGTGCGCCCCTTACGTGGACTCGTGCCTGGCAGGGGCGTGTTGTTCTAATCAGAACACGGGCACCACGGAGACAGCAGTGGGCTGGCCCTGCGTGACTTAGAGGACCCGGGTGCACCATTTTGTCCACTCTTCAGCTCTCCGCCCCCTGCCCTCTGCGTGTGTCTCCGCCCCTAGTTTGCCAAGCCCCCTTCCTCTGAGACGAAGACCCTGGCTCTGGCTACCCTGCATGACCGGATGACGGAGCAGCACTTCCCGTGGCCCATCCAGAGCTTCTCCCTTCGGAGCATGTCAGCACCTCTCAACGGCCGGATCGACATCCTGGCAGAGGGCCGGCGTGCCCTGGAAAAAGCCAACCAGGAGCTAGGTGAGCAGGGGTGCCCGGGAGGCAGGCCCCGGCGAGGCCAGTCGGGATGCCGGGACCCGTGACGGTGGGGGCCCGCACCCCACCGTCCGCTCTTCCCGTGGTTGTCTCCTAGGCCTGGCCCTAGACTCCTGGGACCTGGATTTCTACACCAAACGCTTCCAGGAGCTAAAGCGGAACCCCAGCACCGTGGAGGCCTTCGACCTGGCTCAGTCCAATAGGTGGGAAGGAATGGGGGCCATCCTGATGTCTGAGCCCGTGGAGGTTGGAAGGGGAGGGCGCAGGGACTCGCCTTCACGGCTGTCTTTTGGCACGGGGGCGTCCCCGAGTCTGTCTGGGGGCCCGGGCTCCACGTCCATGCAGTCGTCTCCATTCACGTCTTGACACCCTATTCGCTTTGAGTCTGAGCGGTCCACAGTGAAAGAACGTTTGAGGCTTGTGGGCTTGGGAATCTGGCGTGACCTGTTATCTGAGTGAGGGCTGGCTGTACCGTAACGGTTGCTGACGCTGGTGAGGAGAGCCGGCACGGTGTGCGAAGTGACCCGTGTTTCTGCCGGCCCTCCCCCCGCTCCCCCGTCACCCCTGCAGCGAGCACAGCCGACACTGGTTCTTCAAGGGCCAGCTCCACATGGATGGGCAGGAGATGACGCACTCCCTGTTTGAGGCCATCATGAGCACTCAGGCGTCCTCGAACCCCAACAACGTCCTCAAGTTCTGTGACAACAGCAGGTGGGCTGGGTCCTAGGCTGGGGTGGCCTCGGGTCCAGGAGAGGGGAGGCCCCAAGCCTTCACGGGGTAAGCGCAGACCCCAGGAAGGAAGCAAGGTCCAGAACCAATGTGTCCACAGCGCAATCCAAGGGAAGGAGGTCCGATTCCTACAGCCCGAGGACCCCACGCGACCAAGCTGCTTCCGGCAGCAGCGGGCGCTGAGACATGTCGTCTTCACGGCGGAGACCCACAACTTCCCCACAGGTGAGCTGGGTCCTGGGGACAGGTGAGGGAGCTCAGAGGGTAGGGTGGAGTGAAGGTCCTCGGCTGGGTCTGGGAAAACAGACAGGCTGGTTGTCCTGAGTTTTAATGGGGTGGGCAGGGCTGGGGTCTCTCTCTGTGGTACCCATACCTCTCCCCCGTCTCTTTACAGGAGTAGCCCCCTTCAGTGGGGCGACCACAGGCACCGGGGGCCGGATCCGAGATGTCCAGTGCACGGGCCGTGGCGCCCACGTGGTGGCTGGGACTGCTGGCTACTGCTTTGGAAACCTGCACATCCCAGGTCCTGCCTCTTTGCTCCCTGCCGTCCCTTCCCTGTCCCGGCAGGCCTGGAGCACCTCTGTTTCTTAAGGTCATCCTGGGTGCCTTTTCTTGGGAGGCAGGGCTCCAGTGTAGCTGGCCTTTCACGGACTGGGGCCGTGAGGACTCTTAAGCCCAGGGGAGACCCAGGTGCCCAGATAGGCTTTGCAGAACTGCAATGTTCTTTCTTTTTTTTTAAGTTTATTTATGTTTTGAGAGAGACCTCAAGCATGAGTGGGGGAGGGCAGAGAGAGACGGAGAGAGAGAGAATCCCAAGCAGGCCCCGCGCTCTCAGCACAGAGCCCAACTCACGGCTCACGGAATCATGGCCTGAGCCAAAACCAAGAGTCTGATGCTTAACCGACTGAGCCACCCAGGCGCCTCCTGCAGTTTTCTTTATAAAATAGCATCTGCTCAGCAACGAAACATGGTGTTGGGTCAGTCTCAATGATCACCACCTGCCCCCAAAGTCTAATTTCTTAGAGAGCCCTAAGAACTCTGATCCCAAGACTCAAGAAAGGCTGGTGTGGGAGGTGGGGAACAAGATCGGCGCTTAATCACAGGCTCTACACCTCCTTGAGATAGAACTTCCAGAAGCAGGACGTTCCACCCACACGGGCGGTCCTTGGTGGATTAGACTCTTCCCAAAGGACCCTGGCGCCTCTGTCGTCTTTTTTTTTTTTTTTTTTTTAACGTTTATTTCTTTTTGAGACAGGGAGAGACAGAGCATGAACAGGGGAGGGTCAGAGAGAGGGAGACCCAGAATCTGAAGCAGGCTCCAGGCTCTGAGCTGTCAGCACAGAGCCCGACGCGGGGCTAGAACTCACGGACCATGAGATCGTGACCTGAGCCGAAGTCGGCCGCTTAACCGACTGAGCCACCCAGGCGCCCCTGTCTTCTGTCTTTACAGCCAACCTTCCCCTTTCCTTCCAGGTTACAATTTGCCCTGGGAGGACCCAAGCTTCCAGTATCCTGAGAACTTTGCCCGGCCCCTGGAGGTCGCCATTGAGGCCAGTAATGGGGCTTCTGATTACGGCAACAAGTTCGGGGAGCCAGTGCTGGCCGGTGAGGCCGGGGGTGTGGGGGTTAACGGGCACCTAGTACTAGAGGGGGGGTGGGGTGAATGACTGAGTGAGCGCTGGGTTGTGGGGGGCGGTACTGACTGGCCTCTGTCCCCACTGCCTGTGGTGTCCACGCTCCAGGCTTCGCCCGCTCCTTGGGCCTCCAGCTCCCGGACGGCCAGCGGCGTGAGTGGATCAAACCCATCATGTTTAGCGGGGGCATTGGGTCCATGGAAGCTGAGCATGTGAGCAAGGAGCCCCCAGAGCCAGGTAAGAGCCCACCCCCCTTCTCCATATCCAGCCGGCTTTGTCCGCAGCACCCAGCAGCTGCTGGAGGGGAATTTAGAGGCTACGCTAGGGTTCGTTTTTATGTGTTTATTATTTATTTATACACACATGCACATATTTTTTTTTTCTTATTCTCAAGTTATTTAACATACACTATGGTCTTGGCTTCAGGAGTAGAACCCAGTGATTCATCGCTTACATACAGCACCCAATGCTCATCCCAACAAGTGCCCTCCTCCGTGCCCATCACCCATTTTCCCCACACCCATCAACCCTCAGTTTGTTCTCTGTATTTAAGAGCCTCTTACGGTTTGCCTCCCTCTCTGTTTATATTTTTCCTTCCCTTCCCCTTACGATCAAGGGGTTTGTTTTTAATCTCCCAGCTCCTGTGTCTTCTCCCCAGTGTAGGTTTTCAAGGCAGGACGGCGCTTTATGCCCATGGGGCCGTCTCCGTCTGTGTTGCCCCTGTGTGCACCTGTTCCCTTCTACCCGCCAGGGGCCTGCCCTGCTAAGTCGAGGCAACCAGCGCTGTCCTCCAGGGGCTTTTATCTGCTTGCTCGGTTCAGGTGGGCAACCATTTGTCAGGCCCCACCCTGTGCCGGATCGTGGGGTACGATCAAGATACGAACCAGGTCCCGTGTATTGAATAGGTGACCCAGTCACATGGTTCAGAATTTAAAAGGCAAAAAAGGTTATACAGCAAAAACTGTCCTTCCCTTGACCTCCAGCCACCATGTTTCTCTCCCTAGAGATAATCACTGTTAACCAGTTACTTGCGTACCTTACTGGAGATATTTCCAGCATATATAAACAGACCTGGGGCGCCCAGGTGACTCAGTTGGTTAAGCACCCGACTTTTGATTTCGGCTCAGGTTATGTTTTCACAGTTCGTGAGACTAAGCCCCGCGTCGGGCTCGATGCCGAGCGTGGAGCCTGCTTGGGATTCCCTCTCTCCCTCTCTCTGCCCCTCCACTCATGCGTGCTAAAAGGAAAGAACTTGTTTAAGAAAACAGACCTATATGGGGGCACCTGGTATGCTCAGTCGGGTTAAGCGTCCAACTTCGGCTCAGGTCATGATCTCATGGTTTATGAGTTCGAGCCCCTCGTCGGGCTCTGTGCTGACAGCCCAGAGCTTGGAGCCTGCTTCCGATTCTCTCCCTCTCTCTCTGCCCCTTGTCTGTTCCTGCTCTGTCTCTCTCTCTCTCAGAAAGAAATAAACATTATAAACATTTAAAAAAAAAAAAAAGGGAAAGAAAACAGGCCTATATGTATATTTGTCCCTTTTTTTAGATAAGGAACATATGCGCACACTTCTATTTTTTAATAAAATAGAGATGTAATTTGTGTATCATAAAGGTCACCCTTTTTTTTTTTATTTTTTTTAACATTTATTTATTTATTTATTTATTTATTTTTCAACGTTTTTTTATTTATTTTTGGGACAGAGAGAGACAGAGCATGAACGGGGGAGGGGCAGAGAGAGAGGGAGACACAGAATCAGAAACAGGCTCCAGGCTCCGAGCCATCAGCCCAGAGCCCGACGCGGGGCTCGAACTCACAGACCGCAAGATCGTGACCTGGCTGAAGTCGGACGCTTAACCAACTGCGCCACCCAGGCGCCCCAACATTTATTTATTTTTGAGACAGAGAGAGACAGAGCATAAACGGGGGAGGGTCAGAGAGAGGGAGACACAGAATCCAAAACAGGCTCCAGGCTCTGAGCTGTCAGCACAGAGCCCGACGCGGGGCTCGAACTCACGGACCGTGAGATCGTGACCTGAGCTGAAGTCGGACGCTTAACCGACTGAGCCACCCAGGCGCCCCAACATATTTTCAAGACTCATCTGCACCAGAGCATGTATTAATATTTCATTTTTTTTTTTTTTACAGTCAAATGATACTCCGTTATGTAGACCTATTGTGTTTATCCATTCCTCAGTCCGTAGACATTTGAGTTTCTTCTACTTTTCAGCTGGTGTGGGTAGTGCTGCTATAAATATACGTGTACACGTTTTTCTCTCTTTCCTTTTCCTTTTTTTTAATGTTTATTTTTGAGAGAGAGAGAGCACAGGTGGGGTAGGGGCAAAGAAGGGGGAACAGAGGATCTGAAGCGGGCTCTGCACTGACAGCAGGAAGCCTGATGTGGGGCTCGAACTCACGAACCGTGAAACCATGACCTGAGCTGAAGTCGGACACTCAACTGAGGGAGCCACCCAGGTGCCCCAAATATATGTGTACACGTTTTTCTGTGTCCACACGTTCTCGTATCTCTAGCCTGTATAACTAGGTGTGGAATTGCTGGGTCACTTAGTCACTATGTGTAACTTTTTTTTTTTTTTTTTTAACAATTTAATGTTTTTTTATTTTCATTTTTGGGACACGGAGAGACAGAGCACGAACAGGGGAGGGTCAGAGAGAGGGAGACACAGAATCCGAAACAGGCTCCAGGCTCTGAGCTGTCAGCACAGAGCCCGACGCGGGGCTCGAACTCACGGACTGTGAGATCGTGACCTGAGCCGAAGTCGGCCGCTCAACCGACTGAGCTACCCAGGCGCCCCTCCGTGTAACTTTTTGAAAAATGGCCAGACTGTTTTCCAAAGCAGCTGGACCCTTTCACACTCCCCCCAGCAATGTAAGAGGGTTCTGATTTCTCCACATCCTCACAAAGTCTTGTTGATCTTTTTTGATTCTGGCCATCCCATGTCATAAAGTCGTGTCTCGTTGTGGTTTTGATTTGCATTTCCCTAATGACTGATGACGTTGAGACTCTTCATATGCGTTTATATGTCTTCCGTGGTGAAATGTCTGTCTGGATTCTTTGTCCATTCTTTTTTAAATGAATTAATTTATTTGTGAGAGACAGAGTGTGAACGAGGGAGAGGCAGAGAGGAAGAGAGAGAATTCTAAGCAGGCTCTATGCCCAGTGCAGAACCCAATGTGGGGCTTGATCTCACAACTGAGATCATGACCTAAGCCGAAACCCAGAGGCAGACACTTAAGCTACTGAGCCATCCAGGCACCCCTCTTTGTCCATTTTTATTTTATTTATTTTTATTAATTTTTTAAATTTACATCCAAGTTAGTTACCATATAGTGCACTAATGATTTCAGGAGTAGATTCCCGTGACTCATCCCCTACGTATAACACCCAGTGCTCGTCCCAACAAGTGTTCTCCTTAATGCCACTTGCCCATTTAGCCCATCCTCCACCCATAACCCCTCCAGCAGCCCTCAGTTTATTCTTTTTCTTTGATTATTTTTAAATGGTTTTTCTTTAATTTATTTTTGAGAGTGAGAGAGCATTAGTGGGTGAGGGGCAGAGAGAGAGGGAGACCCAGAATCGGAAGCAGGCTCCAGGCTCCGAGCTGTCAGCACAGAGCCCAACGTGGGGCTCGAACCCACAAGGTGAGACCATGACCTGAGCCGAAGTCGGACGCTTAACTGACTGAGCCACGCAGGCGCCCCAGTTTACTCTTTATATTTAAGAATCCCTTATGTTTTGTCCCCTTCCCTGTTTTTATATTATTTTTGCTTCCCTTCCCCTATGTTCTTCTGTTTTGTATCTTAAATTCCACGTATGAGTGAAGTCATATGATACTTGTCTTTCTCTGACTAATTTCGCTGAGCATAGTACCCTCTAGTTCCATCCATGTTACTGCAAATGGCAAGTTTTCATTTTTTTTACTGCCAAATAATGCTCCATTGCCTACATATACCACATGTTCTTTATCCATTTGTCTGTCGTTGGACATTTGGGCTCTTTCCACACTTTGGTTATTGTCGATAGTGCTGCTATAAACATGGGGGTGCATGTGTCCCTTCGAAAGAGCACACTTGTATCCTTTGGATAAATACCCAGTAGTGCAATTGCTGGGTCGTAGGGTAGTTTTATTTTTCATTTTCTGAGGAACCTCCATACTGTTTTCCGGAGCAGCTACGCCAGTTTCTTTGTCCTTTTTTTTTTTTTTTTTTTTTTTTTTTAACGTTTTACTTATTTTTGAGACAGGGAGAGACAGAGCATGAACAGGGGAGGGTCAGAGAGAGGGAGACACGGAATCTGAAACAGGCTCCATCCAGGCTCTGAGCTCTCAGCACAGAGCCCGACGCGGGGCTCGAACTCACGGACCATGAGATCATGACCTGAGTCGAAGTCGGCTGCTTAACCGACTGAGCCACCCAGGCGCCCCTCTTTGTCCATTTTTAAATTGGGTTGTCTTTTTTGTGTAGTTATAAGAGTTTTATATATTCTAGATGCTAGACTTTTATCGGGTAGGTACATGATTTGCAAATATATCCTATTCTGTGGGTTGTCTTTTTACTTTCTTCGTGGTGTCTTATGAAACCCCAATGTTTTTAATTTTGGTAAAGTCTGGTTTATCTATTTTTTCTTTTGCTGCTTATGGTTTTGATGTCACGACTAAGAAATCATCGCCTAAGCCAAAGTCCTTAAGATTTACAGCGGTGTTTTCTTGTAATATTTTTTATAGCTTTTAACCCTTATGTTTAGGAAGTCCTAAAGATTCACAGCTGTGTTTTTTGTATATTATTTTTATAGTTTTTAGCTCTTACATTTAGGTTTCTGATAGTTTTGAATGAATTTTTGTATATGGTGTGAGGTAGGAGTCTACCTTCTCCCTTTGATATGTGGATATCCAGTTGTCCTAACACCATGTTTTGAAAAGACTATTCGTACCTTCTTGAATTGTCTTGGGACTCTTGTCAAAAATCAGTTGGCCAGGGGGTGCCTGGGTGGCTCAGTCGATTAAGCGCCCGATTTCGGCTCAGGTCATGATCTGGCAGTTCATCGTTTTGAGCCCCATGTTGGGCTCTGTGCTGACAGCTCAGAGCCGGGAGCCTGCTTCAGATTCTGTGTCTCCCTCTCTGCACCTCCCCCGCTCACACTCTGTCTCTCTCTCTTTCAAAAATAAACATTAAAAAAATTTTTTTAAAGAAAGGTCAACAGTATTTCCTCTCTGGTAATACAAATAATACTGCAGTGTTTAATGTCGTACATAGGTGACTTTGCGCCTACGTGAATAAATCCGGAGCGTGAATTCCTCAAAGTGTATTTATCCAAAGAACACTTGCGTTTGTAATACTGATTGCTGTCCCGGTCTGTCTGCTTCCCTGTATCCTTAACTTATTCGTGCTGACGCTTGTGTGGGATCCTGACGCCGGTGTTCAGACTCTGTCTTCCTTCCTCTCAGGCATGGACGTTGTAAAGGTTGGGGGTCCCGTCTACAGGATCGGAGTCGGGGGTGGAGCCGCCTCGTCTGTGCAGGTGAGGAGAGTAGCTCAGATGCAGCCTCCGGGACGTTGTGGGGCCCTGTGCGCAGGTGGGGCGTGAGCTCCCGGACCCCCTCGCCTGAGCTATGCCACGCGTTCCCCCAGGTGCAGGGAGACAATTCTAGTGACCTGGACTTTGGGGCTGTGCAGCGGGGAGACCCGGAGATGGAACAGAAGATGAACCGTGTGATCCGGGCTTGCGTGGAGGCCGCCAGGGGGAACCCCATCTGCAGCCTCCACGACCAGGGTGCCGGTGGCAATGGTGAGAGAAGGGGTTCGGACAAGGGTCCCGGCCGCCCCGGGCTCTTGCGAGATTCGGCTCAGAGAGGGGCATCGAGGATCTGCGACTGGCCGCCCGGCCCCAGGTCCCATCCTCCACCCCCTGTACCTTCTGGAGAGGCTCCGCTTTGGGGCGTTGGGAGCCTGCTGCCCTGGGGTGGTTGGTGGTGAGGGTGTGGAAGTGATCCGTGTGCGACACACAGCATCGGGGGCTCCCTGGGAGGCCGGGCACTGTCCTCTGTTCACCGGGTCCCGACCGTGGCCAGGTCACCACCTTCCCACGCACCCTCTCACCAGGCAACGTCCTGAAGGAGCTGAGTGACCCGGCTGGAGCTGTCATTTACACCAGCCGCTTCCAGGTGGGCCTTGTCCCCCCGGGCCTGGCTGCCTCCCTGTCCCCGCCGGCCCCCGCCATCTTCTGGCAGAAACGTGAGCCTGGGGAGTGCCCACCGACCTCTTCCTTTCCTCCTCCCCCGTGGATGCAGCTCGGGGACCCGACCCTGAACGCCCTGGAAATCTGGGGGGCCGAGTACCAGGAGTCGAATGCTCTTCTGCTGAGGCCCGTGGACCGAGACTTCCTCAGTCGTGTCAGCGCCCGGGAGCGCTGCCCAGCTTGCTTTGTGGGCACCATTACCGGAGACAGGAGGGTGAGTTGGCCGCGTGGGTGGGCGCGGAGCTGCGGGGGGTGGGCTGGAGAAGGGGGTAGGTGCGGGGAGTGGGAGGGTAGGAGTCGGTGGCTCACAGACTGGGAAACGGTGGGGGGGGGGGAGAAGGAAGGGCGGGCCCTCGAGGGGAAGTCCAAGCAGAGGGTGGAAAGCGCACCTCGCTGCTTTCTAGAAGTGGCCCCTGCTGGGCCTCACGGTCTCATGCCCTCTGGGCCATGTTCCCATGGTCTGTAGATCGTGCTGGTGGACGATCGGGACTGTCCCGTCGGGAGAAATGGCGAAGGGGACGCCCCCTCGCCCCCGACCCCTGTGGACCTGGAGCTGGATTGGGTGCTGGGCAAGATGCCTCGGAAGGTGCGTGTGGGTGGGTGGGAGGGAGGCTGGTCTCCCTTCCCCACCCCGGCCCTTCAGGCTCCCCCTTTGCCGACGTGCGCCTTCTCACCCGTGTGCCCGGGTGCTCACACCCCTGCCGCCTTCTGTGTCCTAGGAGTTCTTCCTGCAGCGGAGTCTCCCCGTGCTGCGGCCTCTGGCCTTGCCCCCGGGGCTGAGTGTGCGCCAGGCTCTGGAGCGCGTCCTGAGGCTGCCTGCTGTGGCCAGCAAGCGATACCTCACCAACAAGGTTTCCCTGCACCCCTGCTCTGCCCCTCGTCCCCCGTGCCCTTCCCTCTGCTCACCACCCTGGCCTCCCACTCTTTGGGATTGCCGAGGGGGCTCAACAGGCCCAAGGGAGGAGTGACGGGGCCCGGCGGCCACCCTGATGGCCTGGCGCCCCGCGCCCCGGCGTCCCTGTCCCTTGGCCTCTTGCCGACCCTGCCTGGTCCCACAGGTGGACCGCTCCGTGGGCGGCCTGGTGGCGCAGCAGCAGTGCGTTGGGCCCCTGCAGACCCCTCTGGCCGACGTGGCGGTTGTGGCATTGAGTCACCAGGAGCTCGTAGGGGCTGCCACGGCTCTAGGAGAGCAGCCGGTCAAAAGCCTGCTGGACCCCAAGGTTGCCGCCCGACTGGCTGTGGCTGAAGCCCTCACCAACCTGGTGTTTGCTCTGGTCACCGACCTCCGGGTGAGTCCCCTGGGGCTGCAGGCCTCTGCGATGCCCCTCCGTCCACCGCTCACCTTTTCCTCTTGCCCTTCGTGCCCGGGACCTCCCGGTCCCTGTGCCCCGGCCCGGTCTCCACGCGGCTGTCCCTCTCTAATGCCCGGTGTCCACCGCTCCCCAGGACGTGAAGTGCAGCGGGAACTGGATGTGGGCGGCCAAGCTCCCGGGGGAGGGCGCGGCTCTGGCCGACGCCTGCGCGGCGATGGTGGCGGTGATGGCGGCCTTGGGTGTGGCGGTGGACGGTGGCAAGGACTCCCTCAGCATGGCCGCCCGGGTCGGCTCTGAGACCGTGCGGGCCCCCGGTATGGCCTGGGGGGGTCCCGGGGAGAGCGGGGCAGGGCCTGCGGAGCGCGGCTGGCACCTCACCGTCTCACTCCTTGCCCTGCAGGGTCGCTGGTCATCTCGGCCTATGCTGTCTGTCCGGACATCACAGCCACCGTGACCCCGGACCTCAAGCGTCCTGGGGGCAGAGGTAAATGTGGATGCTTCCCCCTCCTCGCCGCGTCACGTGTTCGGGGGTCTGTGGGTCCGTCCGCGTGCCGGCCGCTTTGGCACCCGTGAGTGCGGTGGGGAGTCCTGAGCCGCTCACCTCCCTCACCCCTTCCCCGTCTCCCCAGGCCGGCTGCTGTTCGTGCCTCTGAGCCCCGGGCAGCACCGGCTGGGGGGCACAGCCCTGGCCCAGTGCTTCTCGCAGCTGGGCGAGCAGCCCCCGAACCTGGACCTTCCCGAGAACCTGGTGCGTGCCTTCCGCATCACACAGGGGCTGCTGCGAGGTGAGCGGGACCCTGGCGGAGCCGGTGTGTGTGTGGCGGATGCGTGGCGGGCGTTCCCCGGCTGAGCTGGCGAGGCTGGGGCAAGAGGGATGCGGCATCCCCTCTCTCTGGTTCCCACACGTGGCCTGCTGGGTGAGGGCGCGGGGCCGTCAGGTTTGGGCCCTGAGCTTGCTGAGCGTTTTTCTCCTTCCTCCAGACCGTCTCCTCTGCTCAGGCCACGATGTCAGTGACGGGGGTCTCGTCACCTGCCTGCTAGAGATGGCCTTTGCTGGGAATTGTGGGATAGAGGTGGACGTGCCTGCCCCTGGGGTCGATGGTGAGGAGCCGGGGGTCTGGACTCGGGCCTGGGTGGCCTGCAGGGTGGGCCCCGTAGACCCCATGTCCTGTGAGAAAATGGAGCATCCCCACCCCCGTTCCCTGAGTCCTTTGCCATCTCCCTGACCACTGAGCCAGGTGAGGTCCCCGCCCCTGCCATCTGAGATGTCCCGAGACCCTGAGGCCACATCCTTGGTCGTGGTCTCCCAGGCCTCACCCCACCCCTGATCCTTGCCTGCACTCACTCGGCCCTTAGCCGCCCCCCCCCCCCCGGTTGTACCTCCGCATCCCCGGTGGCACCCTTGTCACCCTCCCGCCCCCTCTGTTCCCCCAGCGCTGCCTGCACTGTTCGCCGAGGAGCCGGGCCTGGTGCTGGAGGTGCGGGGGCCCGACCTGGCCCAGGTGCTGAAGCGCTACCGGGACGCCGGCCTGTACTGCCTGGAGCTGGGCGCCACGGGCGACGCTGGGCCCCACGCCCTGGTGAGGGAGCGGGCAGCGCCTCGCGGGGGGCCGCGGTTCGCCTGTGCCGGCCCGGGGGAGGGGGGCCGGGTTGGACGTCCTCGCTCTGGCCTCTCCCCGTAGGTGCGAGTGTCCGTGAACGGGGCTGTGGTTCTGGAAGAGTCTGTGAGGCAGCTGCGAGCCCTCTGGGAGGAGACGAGTTTCCAGCTGGACCGGCTGCAGGCCGAGCCGCGCTGTGTGGCAGAGGAAGAGCAGGGGCTCAGGGAGCGGACGGGGCCCACTTACTGCCTGCCCCCCGGCTTCCCCAAAGCTTCCGTGCCCCGAGAGCCTGGTGAGGCAGTGTGTGCACAGGCATGGCTTCCCGGACACCGGGCCGGGGTGGAACCCACGGCCCGATGCCAGGGCCTGCCCTGGAGCCGCGTCTGGGGGGATGGCGGTGGGGAAGGAGCCCTCCGGCCCAGAGACCCTCCTTCACCCTCCAGGTGGTCCCGTTCCCCGGGTTGCCATCTTGCGAGAGGAGGGCAGTAACGGAGACCGCGAGATGGCAGACGGCTTCCACTCGGCCGGGTTCGAGGTGAGCGTCGTCGTCAGCGGGGCCGGGGCTGGGCCTCGGGCTCTTTGTCCTCCTGAGCTTCCCCTCCCCGTCCTGGCAGGTGTGGGACGTGACCATGCAGGACCTCTGCTCTGGGGCGATCGGGCTGGACACGTTCCGCGGCGTGGCCTTCGTGGGCGGCTTCAGCTACGCGGATGTCCTGGGCTCTGCCAAAGGTGGGCGTCAGGCTTCCGCCCACGGCCTCCCCCGCCCATTCCCGGGGAGGTGCCTTAGCTCCCTTCTTGACCGAGAATTGGCCTCTCTCCTCCCAAGTCCGGGGAGAGAGAGCACATTGACTCTGGGGCGGCTGCCAGCACAAGGCCAGTGGCTAACCGACATGAGGTGTGGGAGCGCTGGGTGGCACATGACTCGACCAAAGGGCACCACTCAACACCAGCAGATTGTGCTGTTAGAAAGCCGGCTCGGCACGGCCAGGTCTTTGTTTTCGAGAGAAGCCAAAAATCCAGATTTTTTTTTTGCACAAAATCTTGTTATTTTTAAAAACGTTTATTTATTTTTGAGAGAGACAGAACGTGAGCGGCGGGGAGGCACAGAGACAAAGAGAATCCCAAGCAAGCCCCACGCTGTCAGCACAGAGCCCAACTCAGGGCTTGAACTCACAAACCATGAGGTCATGACCTGAGCCGAAGTCAAGAGTCGTCAGCTTAACTGACTGAGCCACCCAGTCGCCCCTATATGAAATTTTACGTTTTATTTTAGGGGGCAGGGGAGGGGCAGAGAGGGAGGGAGACACAGAATCCGAAGCAGGCTGCAGGCTCTGTGCTGACAGCACAGAGCCTGATGCTGGGCTCGAACCTGTGAACCACGAGATCGTGACCTGAGCCGAACACTTAACCGACTGAGCCACCCAGACGTCCCACAAAAATCTTATTTTTAAGTGTTAGGCAGTGAAATAAGGCGTTGCACATGCCCTGCTGGCCAGGCAAGAAACTTACGGGCCATCTCTGGTCCAGGACTTGGCAACATCTGATTTAAGCAGATAAACCTATTTCTTCCCCTTGGATTTGCCCTGAGTTTGCGTGCACGTGTGTGTATTTTGGGTGCTGGGAGGGGCGGGGGTGGCGGTCATGGCAGGGCTGGAACCGGAAAGCAGCCATCCGCTTCCGTTCCGGGTCCCTCCGTGACTTCTGTGTTCCCTGCTAGGGTGGGCCGCTGCTGTGACCTTCCACCCGCTGGCCGGGGCTGAACTGAGACGCTTCCGGAAGCGGCCCGACACCTTCAGCCTGGGCGTGTGTAATGGCTGTCAGTTGCTGGCTCTGCTGGGCTGGGTGGGAGGTAGCCCCAGCGAGGAGGCAGAGGGGACGGGCCAGGACTCCTTGCCGGCCCGGCCGGGCCTCCTGCTTCGCCACAACCTGTCTGGGCGCTTTGAGTCCCGCTGGGCCAGCGTGCGGGTGGGTCCTGGGCCGGCCCTGATGCTTCGAGGGATGGAAGGAGCTGTGCTACCCGTGTGGAGCGCTCATGGCGAAGGTCGGCCTCCCGAAGGCAGGGGAGGGTCTGGCCGGGTGGGGGGCAGAGGGGAAGCTGTGATCTCACTTCCCTCCTCCTCTCCCCACCCCCCCTCCCCAGGTTACATGGCTTTTTCTTCTCCGGAACTCCAAGCCCAGATTGAGGCCAGGGGCTTGGCTCCACTGCACTGGGCCGACGACGACGGGAACCCCACGGAACAGTATCCCCTGAACCCCAACGGGTCCCCAGGGGGCGTGGCTGGCGTCTGCTCCCTCGATGGCCGCCACCTGGCCCTCATGCCTCACCCTGAGCGGGCTGTGCGGCTTTGGCAGTGGGCGTGGCAGCCTCCTCCCTTTGACGCTCTGACTACCTCCCCCTGGCTCCAGCTCTTCATCAACGCCCGAAACTGGACCCGAGAGGGGGGCTGCTGAGCAGGGGGGCGTCGTGGGGGGCACCCGGGCCCAACGGTCTCAGCCCGCCCCATCCCCATCTTCAGAAGCACCCCCACGTCATCTCCACAGACGTCTGGGACAGACGAGGACCAAAGCGCCAAAAAAAAAAACCTCAGCTAATGTTACTAATCAGCCCGCTTTCGCCTTATGTTGTTGGATGTGTTCCTCTCTGCCATAGTTTGTTCTTTGTGGACCCGGGAAGGGAAGCCGTGTGTGGTTCTGAGGCAGAAGCCTGCCTGCGGCAAGGGGGAGGGTCCCATCGCCCCAGGCCACTCGGCCCACTGATCGAGGCGTGCCTCCTGTCTTCCTCCGGGCTCGGGGGCATGTTTTACGTGCCCCTTCCCCATACGTGGGATTGTGGGGCTGGGGGTGTGCGAGAGCACGCAAGTCGGGGCCTGAGTGTTCTCATCAGAAAAACTGCAGAAAGAAGCTTTCGGGATTTCTCTTTTCAAAATGTAGTGCTGGGCGCCTGGGGGGCTCAGTCGGTTAAACGTAGGACTTCAGCTCAGGTCGGGATCTCGCAGCTCGTGGGTTCGAGCCCCGCGTCGCCGCGTCGGGCTCTGTGCTGACAGCTCAGAGCCTCCAGCTGCTTCACATTCTGTGTCTCCCTCGCTCTCTGCCCCTCCCCCACTCACCCTGTTTCTCTTTCAAAAATAAATAAAACCTTAAAATGTAGTGCTGTGTGGTGCAAGCAATTGCGGACGTTTCTGCAAAACCGGTATCCAGCTGTGGGGTAGGGCTGCCCCAGTGCGGGCCTCTGAACTCAGCATTTGCTTCCAGATTTAGCAGATCCCTTCCTGGCAGAAATGGGCAGCACCTGCTTCCCTAGGATTGAGCCTTCAGTATCCAGTCATTCGGTCATTCATTCCATTAATGTTTGGTGATTAGCTACAGGGCCGAACACGGTCACTGCTCCCAGGGGTCTTCTGGTGTGAATAGAATTTAAAATCACAGCTATAGGGGCACTTGGGTGGCTCAGTCGGCTTGGTTTTGCCTCAGGTCAGGATCTCACAGTTTGTGAGTTGGAATCCCTAGTCGGGCTCTACCGGCAGCCCAGAGCCTCTCAAAAATAAAGAGTATAAAGAGTATACCAGGAACTAAGCGTGTGTTTGGCATTTTAAATGTATCTAAATTATGTCTCACAAGAATTCATCAAGATACTTGAGAGGCTACCCTCTTTGTTCTTTTGTTTTTGGCTTTTTTTTCCAAAGGTAGAGTTAAGGTTAAATAAATAGCCTAGGGACACACATCTACGGGCGAGCCGGGAGGCAGGGCTCGGCCTACAGCTGCTGCTGCCTTCCTGCAGTCACGCGGGAGGCGGCGGGACCCAGAGTAATGCTGACAGCCGTCCATCGCCTCCTTTGCTTACAAGACTGTGACTGTGTGCAGAGGTCACTTCCCCAGGACTTGTGCAACTGGAATGCGTTTGCCCCCTGGAGAGTTCAACAGCCTTATTTAGGAAATTTCATTCACCAAGGGGCGCCTGGGCGGTTGATTTCAACTCCGATCTTGGTTTCAACTCAGATCATGATCTCACGGTTCGTGCGTTCAAGCCCCCGAATCGGGCTCCATGCTGACAGTGTGGCGCCTGCTTGGGATTCTTCCCCACCCCCCTCTCTCTCTCTGTCCCTTCTCCATTTGTCTTCTTTCTTTCAAAATAAAAGAAGAGACGGGGCACCTGGGTGGCTCAGTTAAGCGTGGAACTTCGGCTCAGGTCCTGATCTTGAGGTTCATGGGTTTGAGCCCCCTGTCGGGCTCTGTGCTGACAGCTCAGAGCCTGGAGCCTGCTTTGGATTCTGTGTCTCCCTCCCTCTCTCTGCCCCTCCCCCACTCACGCTGTCTCTCCCTCTCAAAACTAAAAAGCAAAACGTCAAAAAAATAATAAAAAGAAGAGACTGACTAATGAAACAATTTTAAATTACGGCTCTGAAGACAATAAGCATTTCAGGTCTTTTTCTTACTGCTTTGCAAACTGACCTACCCTGAGCAGCGGGAGGGGGTGGGGCTAGTAAGGGTCATTTTTGGCTTTTGCTCCTGCCTCCCTGATCGTGGGAAACTATAAGAACCATAGATATGCATATACACATACACATATACATATACATATATACATATACACATACATATATACATGTACGTATACGTATACATATACGTGTACATATGCATACACATGGAAACAGTAGGCCCCGAATGACATTGCTTAGACCTAGTCCCCAAAGGGGGGCTTAAAACTTAATCTCATTGCATTGTCGACCTCCCCACGAAATGTAGTCTTAGCCGGTCAGTAATTTTCTGATGGGTGCCAGTGAGTCGGCCACATGGGCCTCCATATTCAAAGGAAGCCATTGTCTGTGTGATAAGGCCCCTGTTCTTCCCTGTAAGGGAAAGTATCCTTGCCCTTGCCGGGAACAATCCATTTCTTTCACTAATCACTTTCTTGCCCCCCACCCTCCTTCCATTTGTATGGCTCCTGGGGGGGCCCCCTCTACTCGCTAGATGGGCTGCTCCTGGATTCATGAATCATCTCATAAGGCCAATTAGATCTTCAAATGTAGTTTGGTTGATTTTTTTTTTTAAGTTTATTTTGGAGAGAGATTTTTTTCCAACAATGTTTTTTACATTTATAGATGATCTCAAATGCACAATTTGGGAGCCGATACCAAAACTTAGATGTCAAGTTTACTTAGCACTTGATGCAAAAGAAGGGTGGTTTGTGACTGGCTGTGGCAGAGAAATTTGTGCATCTGTAGATAGGTTTCGGTTTGGATCACCCTGGCCAAGCAAGACCCACCCTTGGCCACTGCTGAGACTCTGAGTCCCTGCGGCTTCTCAGCCCGGTCTTTGCTGGTCCTTGACCCAGCTCCTGACTCTGCCCACCCACCCTTTGCAAAGATCTTCTAGCAAACTCCAGCAGACTACCCGTTCTCTGCCCCTCATTGTCTCCACGGGAAATGAGCTACTCCAAAATCCGCTCCACACCCCTTCCAAGTGGTGGCTTCCATTCTCAGACTTCACATGGCTCCCAGGGAGTTGGAGCTGGGTCCTCCCTGTACCCCTTCTGGATTGTTCTCCACCCCCTTTGAAGAACATCTTGCCCCATTTTAGGCTCATGCCATCCTTTTATATCACCTTCACTCCCTACTTTGTGTTCTTCTGGCTTCCCCATCACCCTGGAAGAGACAGTCACTTGTTCCCCAATGTCTGGTTCCCCTTCTAAAATTTCTTTTTTAACGTTTTTATTTATTTTTGAGACAGAGAGAGACAGAGCATGAATGGGGGAAGTTCAGAGAGAGGGAGACACAGAATCCGAGACAGGCTCCGGGCTCTGAGCTGTCAGCACAGGGGCCCGATGCGGGGCTCGAACTCACGGACTGCGAGATCGTGACCTGAGCCGAAGTCGGCACTCAACCGACTGAGCCACCCAGGCGTGGTTCCCCTTCTAGAAATAGAACCCCTGAGTATTTTACCAGGGGTTGTGTCTGCTTAAAATAAAGATGACCTCTCCCAGCTGCCCTTAACAGGCATGACTGCATCTGACCAATGAGAGAGAAAACCGTGTATACGACTTCCAAGTGTTCTTAAAGGAAGGGTATATGCTTCTCTTCAGCTATCCTTGCTTCCTGATGTCTAGGTCAAAGGTGTGATGGCCGGAACTCCAGCACCCAGCACCACATTGGGCCATGAGGTAGCTTTTGGAATTGGCATCACGTGAGCAGAGTAACAAGATAGGAGACTGGGTCTCGACACTGAAGACTACATATGAGCCCTGGATGTCTTTTTTTTTTTTTTTTTTTTTTTTTCAAGTTTATTTATTTGAGAGAGAGAGCAGGGGAGGGGCAGAGAGAGAGACAAATGATTCGAAGCAAGCTCTGGGCTGACAGCAGAGAGCCAGATGCAGGGCTCGAACTCATGAATTGTGAGCTGAAACCAAGAGTCAGATGCTTGACCGACCGAGCCACTGGGGTGCTTCAAGCCCTAGATGTCATGCTTCTGTCTTGTTTAGCCATATTTGGTTGTTTTCTAACACTTGTAGCCAAACCTTATCCTATGCAACCCTTCCTAATTCCCCCTCATCCTTCAAGGGCATCTTGCTGTTATTCTGGATTCATGTCGATGGCCATTGAACACTCCGGACCTTTCTCCAATGACTTTGTCCATTCCGCCTTGGCCAACCTTGGGTTTCATCATCACCCAGATCTGCTACACTGGTTCCACTCTTGCTTATTCAAGCTCCCTGCCTCTGACCATAGCCTCTCTGACCATAGCCTCCCTTCCTCACATCCTGTTTCTTTGTTTTGTTTTTAATTTTTTTAATGTTTATTTATTTTGAGAGAGAGAGAGAGAGAGACAGAGCAAGCTGGGGAGGGGCAGAGAGAGAGAGAGAGGGAGAGAGAATCCCCAAGCAGGCTCGGAGCTGTCAGCACACAGCCCAACTTGGGGCTCGAACCCACGAACTGTGAGATCATGACCTGAGCCGAAGTCGGACGCTTAGCTGACTGAGCCACCCAGGTGCCCCTCAGCTCTCTTGTTTCTTCATCTTCGGTACTCTGAGATCTTCAAATCATCAGGACCTCCACCTCAATAACCTTCCCCCCAAGCCACTTCCTTCTTCCCCTCTCATCCAACCTCCAGGCATAACCTGTCCAGTGTCCTTTAACTTGACCGAGTATCTTTTCGTCATTCCCATGTGACAAAATCCCAACCATCAGCTATCTCATAAATTCATCATTACCCCCTTATGGGGGGAACAAAATGGGAATTAGAGATCAAAGGCGGTAAGAGAAGGCCCTCCAGTCAGGCAATGATAATATACCATGAACCGAAGGGGATGATGACAGCTCTCTACACCCGAGGTCTACAAAAAAGCCACCTATAAGCGTTCCTGGCTGGCTCTGTTGGTAGAGCGTGTGACTCTTGACCTCCAGGTTGTGGGTTCAAGCCCCACGTTGGGGGCAGAGATTACTTAAAGATCTTTTTAAAAAATCTATAGCAACATCTAAAGCTAATAATCAAGTCCTGTCCTTTTTTGGGGTTCCGTCAGTC
This sequence comes from Panthera pardus, assembly GCF_024362965.1. NCBI lineage: Eukaryota > Metazoa > Chordata > Mammalia > Carnivora > Felidae > Panthera > Panthera pardus. Next base: position 9,801,398 of record NW_026526876.1, on the reverse strand, counting down.
AACAACTCTCGGATGAAACCCTCTGTTAGACACCGGAAGCTCCACACACCCAAGTCACTGTTGTAATCTACTTTTCTGTGTGCTCCTTCGATCAAAAATCCGTCTCCACCGTGGAGTGTAAGCTCCACGAGAATGAGAACTCCGTCTTTGCTCTCCCCTGGATCCGACCACCTGGAAACGTACCTACCGCCTACTAGGTGCTCAATCGCTATATGCGGAATGCATTAATAAATGTGAATGTTAAAATTGGGAAAGGTTGATACACTCTTTTTTTTTTTTTTTTTTTTAAGAGAAGAGCAAATTTAGTGAATCTGGCTTATGGCGGCTTGGCTTTTCAGGTCCTCTCAAGGATTTCCCTTTTTTTTTTTTTTTTTTTTTTTAAATTTTTTTTTTCAACGTTTTTTATTTATTTTTGGGACAGAGAGAGACAGAGCATGAACGGGGGAGGGGCAGAGAGAGAGGGAGACACAGAATCGGAAACAGGCTCCAGGCTCCGAGCCGTCAGCCCAGAGCCTGACGCGGGGCTCGAACTCACGGACCGCGAGATCGTGACCTGGCTGAAGTCGGACGCTTAACCGACTGCGCCACCCAGGCGCCCCAAGGATTTCCCTTTTTTACTTCATCTCTCCAGTCATTCAGAGTGGCAACTTCTTGTCATCACATTAAATGAGGGACACTGTGTGTGTGTGTGTGTGTGTGTGTGTGTGTGTTCAGGTGGGGGTGGGAGACACGAGAACCCTTAAGTCTTACTGTTTTCCCAATTTTTAAAAACATTTCTTAATGTTTATTTATTTTTGAGAGAGAGAGACAGAGAGACAGAGTGCGAGCAGGGGAGAGTAGAGAGAGAGGGAGACACAGAATCCAAAGCAGGCTCCAGGCTCCGAGCCGTCAGCACAGAGCCAGACGCAGGGCTCGAACCCACGGACCGCATGATCATGACCTGAGCCGAAGTCAGAAACTTAACCAACTGAGCCCCACAGGCGCCCCATCTGTTTTCCCAGGTTAATACCTGCCTGGCAGCCAACAGGATCCAGGGGGTGGGCAAACCTGTTTCCCTACCACCTGCGGTATTCCAGATGCTGGGGTGGAAATCAAAGAAATTTCAGCCTGTCATTGGATATGTGGGGGCAGCACACAGCCAGATGGTGGAGGCCCAGGTACTGCTGGGGTGGGGCTTGGGTTGGAGTCCCGTTTCTGGCTTCAGGAAGGACCTTCCTGTGTGAGCAGCCCACTGGGAGTCCCGGCCACTGTGAGTCAGTCCCCCACCCCCCAGAAGGGGTGGGTGGGTGTGGCTTCGCCTGTCCTGTGGCCACAAAATTCAGCCCAAGCTTTCAGGCTCAGGGAGGGATTCCCAGGAGTGGCTGAGGCCTGAGGGAGGACTAACCTTGTTACAGGAAAGCTCGGGGCGGGGTGGGGGTGGGGGGGTGGAGACTTGACTCGCAAAGATGGTGATGTAAGGACTTGAACGAAGGGGTGTCTGGAGTATTAAGTGGGAGAGAGGACAGGCCTGGGGAAAGACCTAACAAGCATGTTAGGGAACCTGGACTTTCTCCAAAGAGCAACGGGGAATCTCTAGAAGGGGTCTGTTTTGGGGTAGAGATGGGACTACCACTAGGGCTGCAGGGGAGGAAGACAGAGGAGGGTGCGTGTGGTGGGGGGGTCGGGGCAAGAAGGCGTGGCACTCTCCAGGCAGGAAATGCTGGCCCAGACTGGAGATGGAGAGAAATGGAAGGGTTCCAGGGACACTAGGAGGCAGAACTCACCAGGAACTGGATGTGAGGGGAGGAGGAGGGCGTGGGGGGGCCAATGGTGGAGCCCAGACTTCTTGCTTGGACCGGCTCCATGATAATCTCATTAACCGTGATAGGAACACTGGGGAGGGGGCACGCTTGGGTCAAGAGGCTGTGCTGTGCTCAGGACGCACCGACGGACGTATCCAGCGGGCGGCCAGGAGACATCTGGGATGGAGGTGAGGATCTGGGAGGGCCTGATGTACTTACGGAAAAGGTTATCCAGAAGGACCCATGACTCATTCTGAGGCTGTGTGCCGTCCTCTAGCTCCGGGCAGAGGGTCCTCAGGAAGAAACGTCACTGAGCCCGGGCACATGGTACTGTCGCCTCTGAGTGACTGGCTACGGACAACCCATGGTGACAAGGAGGAATGGCAGAATCATAGGCACCTGCACTCCACCGTTGGGAGCTGGAGGAAAGGATGCTGTCTCCTCCTGGCCCCAGAGCCAAACCCTTCGGTGCCCGTGCCCTATTTCTGTCATCGGTGTAGCCATTCTTCTCGGCCAGGCCTCCATCTTGGCCACTGATCTCCATGTTTCCTTCCACCTGGGATCACCCAGGTCATGGCTTCCCTTGCTCATGGCTTTTCTGGTGCCGTCTCTTCCTCTCCCTTCTCTACCAGCGCAGCACAGACCCTCATCACCCTGAACTTGGGATATCACACTGACCTCTTATTCTATGTCACCCTAACTGGTCCAACACCAACTGGGAGGTGGCATCAGGTGCTACATGTTATAGATTGTTTTCCACAAGACCACCCTCACTTCAGATGCCAACTATAAATCTCCTGGGTTCCCCACTCACCCACATTTCTGGCCAAGTGGTTATAAATTCCAGGCTTCCTGCAATGCCCACAGGTTCGATATTTCACTGGAATGACTCACAGAACTCAGGGAAGTGCTCTACTTAGGACTGCTGTTTCACTGCAAGGGTCTGGAAGGGTCCTAGAAGCAGACCTTCTAAGCCCATTCCCCCAGGAGACAAGGGGTATCGCCCTCCTGGCACATCGGTGTGTTTACCATCCAAGAACGTCTCCCTGAGCCTCAGTGTCCAGAGTTTTTGCTGGGGCTTGGGGTCTGATTGGGCTGATATCAAGTGGCTCGAACATGGCTGGTCTCTACGGTGTGGCCTACGCTCCTCCTGACTCTTCCCTTTGCATAAACCATGTAGTCGTCCCATTAGTGCAAACAAGCAGGGCCCGCCATGAGTAATCAGGAACCCCCATCACTTGGAAGATCCCAACGATTTAGTTTCCCCCTCAGGAATTAAGAAGGAAGGCCAGTCGAGTTCTTTATCTTATAATATCTCTTGACTGGTTTTAACTGGTAAATAACTGCTTGCCTCTTAAGCAATATCCATTCGATAAATATTTATAGACCAGGCCCCGTACAACTCAGTGGGAAGCTAAAGGTAAAAGATGGGTATGATTGGGCGTCTGGGTGGCTCAGTCGGTTAAGTGTCTGACTCTTGGCTTTGGCTCAGGTCATGGTCTCACAGTTTGTGGGTTTGAGCCCCATGTGGGGCCCCACATGGCTGGGGATTCTTTGCCTCTACTCTTCTCCCCTGCTTGTGGTCTCTCAATCTCTCTCTTAGAACAAAACAAAACACAACACAACAAAACAACAACAACAGAAACCTCCTGGTGCTTAGAATCTACTGAGGATTAGAGCATTACAGCACAGTGAGTATCTACGGTGGGGACAAGGAAGTCAAGCATCACAGGAGCCCTCTGAAGGCTCCTGACAATGAGTTAGCCAGGGAAGAGAGAGGAAAGTTCTAGGCAGAAGGCGTGTGTGTAAAAGCACTGAGGCATGAAAGAGAATGACTCAGTCAAAGGGCTAAAGGAAGTTCAGAGTACCTTGCATATAGAGCATGAGGGGAGAAGGGGGAGATACAGGGCTGGAAAGGTCCGTGGGAGGTGGGGGGTGTGGGGTCTGGGTGACAGCTATAGAATCATCCCCAATACAAGGATACATGGTCTTCCTCAAACACTGCCTTCATGATGCCAGGTCTTTGGTTAGAAATCTCCCAGGGCTACCACTGGCTGCCCCAGGACCGTGGGCACCTCTCCGAGGCAGCTTCAACTGGGAAGTGAGGGCACTAATGTCTATAACGTTACAGGATGGAGACTGTTCACCCCAGCTCTCTTGCTCAGCTGGGTGCTCAGAAAGTGACACCGTGTTTCACACATTTTTGGATTTTTTTTCTCAGAGCCTAGTCCACGGCCATGGCACGTACTTCATAGCTGGGTTTGTCTTTTCCTCTTTTTATTTAAAAAAATTTTTTTTAAGGTTTTTTTTTTTTTTAACGTTTATTTATTTTTGAGACAGAGAGAGACAGAACATGAACGGGGGAGGGTCAGAGAGAGAGGGAGACCCAGAATCTGAAACAGGCTCCAGGCTCTGAGCTGTCAGCACAGAGCCCGACGCGGGGCTTGAACTCACGGACCGCGAGATCGTGACCTGAGCCGAAGTCGGACGCTTAACCGACTGAGCCCACCCAGGCACCCCTTTAAGTTTTATTTAAGTAATGTCTCCACCCACCCTGGGGCTGGAAGTCACAACCCTGAGATGGAGAGTCGCACGAGAGCTAGCCAGGCGCCCCCACAGCTGGGTTCCTTACGCTCCGATCGATCAACTTGGATGGGGAAAAAAGTATGCTTATTTCCAATGACCAATCGGAAATGCTTGTTATGCATTTATGCCTATTTCCAATTGAAATTCAGCAATTCAATTCAATTCCAATTGAAACTCCTGCAATTGTGACTGTAGATACCACAGTAGTAGGAACAGTACCAGAGGCTCTGTCACAATAGCGGCTGCAGATACTGTCACATTACAGGGGTTGCTGATCTCCTGAGGTACGACTTAGGTGCATTGCCAGTTTGACGTTACACTTTCCAGACCTGCTGTTAGATCTTGTGAACGTGGTATCAGAGAAGCACATCTTGACTCTGACAAGAATCCGGGGGCTTGGGGGCGCCTGGCGGGCTCAGTTGGTTAAGCATCTGACTCTTGATCTCGGCTCAGGTCATCATCTCACGGTTCGTGGGATGGAGACCCGCGTTGGGCTCTGCGCTGACAGCGTGGAGCCTGCTTGGGATTCTCTTTCCCATTCTCTCTGCCTCTCCTCTGCTTGCAAGCACGCTCTCTCTCTCTCTCTCTCTCTCTCTCTCAAAATAAATAAACTTTAAAACAAATCTGGGGTTTTCATTTTGATGATTATATTTACATAGTTTCATTTCCTTTGTAGTCATACATATTTTACTTTATGAATTTGAAAACATTTTCCTGCGTAGGGGTCCATGGGCCTCACCAAACGGCCGAGGGGACACACGGTAGAAAAAAAAAAAAAGTAAAAAACCTGGGCTTAATAGAAGTATATATGTCACCCTCATTCTTCCTAAAATTGATGTTTGACTTTGGATACTGAGGTCATCTCTCTGGTCCAAGTCCATCACTTCCAATCCCTGGTGCCCTCAAAGGTGCTCTGGGACACCTGTCCCCAAAGAAAACAGCTGTATCAAGTGCATGCAGGGCATCACCTAAGGGAACATCCTAGGGGTACGGAATCCATCAGCTGCAGATCTCTTTCAACCAATGAGCTGAGAGCCGGACAGACCCTCACACACACCCTCCCTTGGGCCACCTGGGTCTACTGTGACTCATCCCATGATACCCTTCATCCTAGCGACGGCCAGCCGGACCGGGGATTTCACTCGTGTCTGGCTAGTGGCCTGGGAGGTGGCCAAGCACGAGGGCTTGCCAAACAGGTACTTTCCAGTTGGATGACCCAGTTAGTTTCTGTCTCTTGGGAGACTGCACTTGAACATGCAAGGGGTCAGCAGTTGGGAGGGCTAGAGGAAGTGATCGACACAAAGACAGAGGTAAACGGTGAGAGAAGGGAAGCGAAGTCCAAGGTGGAGCTTGCCAAGTGAGGGTGGGGGTCTCGCCCTGTGCCTGTGTCACTTCATGAAGGTCTGCCTCTCACCACTTGCAAGAGCGGACCTAACCTGCGCCCCTAGAGAATTGTGGCGGGCCAGAAATCCCCAGTCTCACACAAGGCTCACAGCACAGCATGACTCCTGGCACGCCAGAGACCCAAATCGATGAAGTGGAGGGCTTTCTCCTCAGTCTCCCTAATCCTGGCTCAGTAGGCCCCCACCCCCTGTGCCCAGTGCCAGGGCCCCGTTAACCTCTTTGTCCTTGAAATCCCCTTTCCAAGGGTTCCCTATCTGCTTGACTGCTCACAAAGCAGAGCTGGTACTGTGCAGGTGGGGTTGGGCTGGGGGTGGGGGGAGGTGGCAGGCAGAGATGGGGAGGGAGGGACCAGGAGGTCTGCCACTCCCCACCTGACAGAGGCCACATGGAGTAGACCTCTGGGATCTGGCCCCCTTGGTGTCCCTTGCCCAAGCTCCTTCTCTCCCTCTGGGGTCTGTAACACTCCCCTCCTCTCTAGAATTCCTCATGGATCAAACCTAGTCCACTCTCCTTGCCCAGAAACAGATCCAGAGATGCTGCTACGTCCATAGCTCTTTTAATCCTAACGTTTTAGAGACGAGGACGTGAGGCTGAGAGAAGTCTGATGCTAGCAGTCAGAAGAGAACAGTCCAAGCTCCTTCGGATGCTCTATAAAGACCCTGCACAAGGCAGCCTCTCCAGCGTCACTGTTCACAGCTGCCTGCTACCTGTTCCTCACTGCGCCCTTGCCAAACTGATATGCTAGCCTCTCCCAAAACATGCCGTTTCATCTCCAAGTCTTGGCTCCTGATGATGCCCTGGCTAAAATACCCCTAGGATGCCCTAGTGAATTTTGGGTCAAAGTGTACTCCACGGTTCCCTGGTGAGGCAGGGATCGGGTCTTAATTGCCTCTGTACCCTCCAGCTTTGGTAAGGGGCCAAAAATGAGGTGTCCCCTGACCCCAATGTCACTAAATTATTAGGGTCCATAGTATAGTCCCACTTGGAACCCCGTGGGTGGGGTTTATTGAATCATTTAACAATACATAATGGGTCTATTATGTTCTAAACACTCTGCCCGGTGCTGGGGATCAAACGTGAATGGAGACATTAGCTAGCAGGATATCACTGAGCAGACACTTTAAGAACATTCTAAAAATCTATAAAAGAGAAACAACAGAGGGTTTAATCCGTGTTTTCCTCCAGGTGCGTGTTGGGGCGGCCACCCTCCCCACTCCCCACCGGGTTCTCAAGGCAAGATTTGAGAGGGATTAAGCATTATAATCCCCGGGTTGGGTCTCGCGTCCAGAAAAGCATGAAGCCTGAATCCTAACCAGGCCCCACACGTGGCCCCACTGTATCCCTAATTCCCCGCATCCGGGAATTAGCGGTCTGGTTTGCAGCTTGCTGCCATCAAGGGGCCCCAAAGAGGGAGTTGCGAGACCCTCAAACTATTTTCCCGGGACTCAGGAGACCCCATCTAGACGCCGGTCCCTGGCACGAGCAAGGGCCCCTAACGAGGGTCTCAGGCGACAATCTTAGGAGGTGCGACCCTTTTTAAAAGAGGAGACGGGTGGGCGCGAGCTCGGGAGCAGGCGGGCATCATTATTCCCAAACCGAGATCAGAGCTCTCAGCGGACGCCGGAACGGGGGGGTGGGAGGGGCCCCCCGGGAGAGCGTGGCTTCCGGGATCCGCCCCGCCGGGCACCGCCCCGAAGACGCAGGCGCCGATTGGCCAACGCGACCGCGGGGCGGGACCAAAGCTAAAGGGGCGGGGCTAGGGTGGCCTGGAGAGGGCCGGGGCGGCGGCGAAACGCCGGAGGGGAAGCGGCGGGGCCGCACGTGGGTTTTTCGTGCATCTCTGTAATGCCCGAACCTAGTCCCAGGCGCATGGAGCCCACGCGAGACTATCCGCTGTTTGGGGGGGCCTTCTCCGCCACTCTCCCCCCCGGGGCCATCGACGTGAGGTGAGAAGGCGCGGGCACCGCTGGCCGACAGGGTGGGATGCGGGGAGCGGCGGGGGTCACCCCGGGGGTCTGCCTCGCCTCTCTCCAGCGATCTCCGGCCGGTCCCGAATAATCAGGAAGTCTTCTGCCACCGCGTGACGGACCAGAGCCTGATCGTGGAACTTCTGGAGCAGCAGGCCCACGTGCAGGGAGAGGAGGCTGCTCGGTGAGGGAGGCGGCGCCCGCGCGGCTGGCCAATGGGAGGGCCGGAGCTGGAGGAGTGGGCGGGGCCTGCGGCTGGACGTTTAATCGGGGCAATGAGAACTCCAAGGGCAACACTTTTATCACCGGAAGCGAGCGAAGCTCAAAGGACTCAAAGATGCTGGGGGGGAGGGGAGGAGCGGTGAGAGATGCCCCTGCCTGACCCTGCTCCCCCTACTCTAGATACCACTTTGAGGACGTTTGCGGGGCGCAGGAGGCTAGGGCTGTGCAAGTGGAAACTGTGCAGCCCCTCTTTTTGGAGAACCTGGCCCTGAGGGGCTGCTGTCAAGAAGCCTGGGTCCTCTCTGGCAAGCAGCAGGTGGCTAAGGAAAACCAGCAGGTGAGGGCAGGGAATGTGAGATTCCTGGAGGGGTGAAGGGAGTGGCCCCGGCGGGGGAGGGGTGAGGGGGTGGGGTCGGGTAAGCATCCTGACACTGATCCCTTTAGGTAGCAAAGGACGTGACGGTGCACCAGGCCTTGCTGCGGCTGCCCCAGTACCAGACTGATGTCCTGCTCACCTTCAGTCAGCCCCCGTAAGGAGGACAGATAGTACACATGGCTCATGGCTGGGACCCCAGGAGGATCTGCTGGGAGGGGAGGAGCAGGGAGACTGGCTGGTGGGGTTCTCCTGGAAACAGGAGGTGGGAACTTCCAAACCCGAGGCCTGGATGATGTTGTCTCTCCATCTGTTCCCCCACCCTCAAGCCCTGACAACAGGTCATTTCTTAGCCCTGAAAATCTGTCACTTCTGCCCTGGAGCCTGGGTGACTTTGAACAGCTGGTGACCAGTCTGACCCTTCACGATCCCGGCATCTTTGGTCCCCAGTAAAGATCCTGAAGTACCGCGTGACGCTGCTGAAGCACATGGGGGCCCCGTTCTGCAAGGGGAGCGAGGGTTTGGAGATATTCCCCTAATTCCTTCCCTGTGCATAAACATAAGACACCTCCTGTCTGCAGAAATAAACTTGCTTTATACCCAAGATAATCTCTGTGCCATTGCATCTAACAAGACACCTGGATTCCACCCCCCCCGCCCCCACCGGGTTCCCTTTGGTCTTGGAGTGGGGAGTGTAAAGTTTGTGCATCAGAGCCGAAGGGACCCAAGGCGGCCCAAATAAAAGGAGGAAATACTTTGGAGTGACCGGTTCAGCCCTGAGAGAGGGGTATGAAGTGTCCAGGGGGACGGGTAGGGAAGGTTTAAAGAAAGTGACACCCAAGAAAGGGAGGGAAACTATCCCTTGTAGTGATTCAACCCTGAGAAGACAGTTAGGGAGTGGCATAGGCGGTTCCCTTTGGATGGACGAAAAGATCTGCTGGTCAGAAGTCACGAGAACACAATAGTGGAGGCAGAAGTGTCTAAGGAGTGCTGATGTGGTGGTGTGGGAAGGACTGGCTGTTATTTGGTGTACGTGTGGTAGAGGGTGCGTAACTGGTCCCAGAAGAAGAGGGAAAGGATGGTGTGGGGGCCAAGGCGGAAGTAGGAGGCACCTATACCCTTGTACATGCCAAAAATGCCCTCTGTCCGAGCGGTCTGCCGCAGAGCATCCAGCATCCCCCGGTACATGAGGCCCTGAGAGCAGGTTGGAGAGGGAGGGAGAGCACAGGGAAGGGATCTGTCAGAGCCCACCAGGGGGCCTCATCTCGGCAGGCTGCCTTTCTGGCTGTCCCACCTGCCCCCACAATCTGCCTTCGCCCACCCCCTGGCTCTCCCTGCCTGCCGACACTCCAGAGCACTCCCTTACCTTGCCCTGAGAGTCCGTGGGCTGGTTGTAGAGCCTCGTGCTGACCACATCAAATGGCGTCATGGCCAGGACCACCGCAATGCCACTCACCATGGCAGCTGCCAGAGCCACTTTCCAGCTCTGGGGAGGAAGTATCTAAGAGTGGAGGGAGGAAGAGTTTTGTCAGCCAATCATTCGAGGCCTAGGGAAGGATAGGCCCCGTCCTGGGGACACAGGAGAGAGCTGGTAACTCGGGAAGCTCCCATGCCACCACTTATAATACAGCGTGATGACACTTGGAAGGAGGAAGGGCAGGCTGCTTGGGGACTCAGAGACGACTGCTGCGAGGTAAGCGAGGTAAGCGACAAGAGGACTGTGGGAAGGGTGTCAAGAGTCAGTGAGCCCCAAGCCCTCCTGCTGTTCCCTTGTTCCCTCACACTGAATGTCAGCACTGTCCCCTCTGGGGGGGGGGGGCGCCCTTCAGCTTGCCCTTCCCCCCTGCCCACATTCCCGGGGTGGCCCCACCCCTTTCCCAGGCAGTACCTCCCACTGCGTGATGAGGTCCTTGGTGGATGAGAAGGTGCACAGCTGGGTGGAGGAACCGATGATAACTCGGGGCAGGCCGCCCAGGGCCCCACGCCACAACCCCACCAGACCATGTTTCTGGCCAATCTCGCTTAGCGCCTGAAACATGCCCTGGCAGGGGGAAGACCACGGGGGCGGGCTTCAGTCCCCCCAGCATCAGGGGCTGCCACCTAACACTGCCAGGGAGGGGTCCTTAACAGGCACCCGGTGTCCGGACAACCAGTTCCGTGTGGACTTAAGAGTCGGCATGTGGCCCCTTCAGGGATCTACCACCCGCCCTGTGGTTCCTTTCTTCATCACCCCAGAATAGGGGCAGGAAGCAAGGGAGGACGTGAGCAGCTCAGGAGAATGGGATGGGAGAAACAGGTGCAGAGACGTGGAGGAAGTGGGGACCATGTGGGAAAGAGGGTCTGGGCAGACTCCAGGGTCGCAGTGGGGCTGAGCTGGTGGACCAGGCAGAGCCGGGGCTGGGTTGCAGTTGTTGGGGGCAGGCAGAGAGCTGGGGGGCAAGGGGCGCGGGGGGCAGGGAGCCAGTGGGGCTGGAAAACCCTCACCTGATGCTTATACTGGTGCCCTACTGCAATTTCCGAGGCTGCTTGTGCCTGTAGGTGTGTCTTCACCTGGGGACGAGAGAGTATCACAGCCTCCAGCCCGGGGGCCACCCTCCCACCCCAAAGACCCGAACGCCTGACCCCCTCACACTTCCTCTGGGGTGTTCGGCAAGGTATATCCTTTTAATCTGATAATTATTGTTGTTCCCACTTAACAAATTGGTCATGAGACTCTGTGTCCCTTGGCTCCAGTCCCAGGGGATGGATCTCTTAGCACGGAGAAGACACCCCACCCCCTCTACATCCTCCTTCCCTTGGGGAGGTAGGGTGGGGGATGGGGAGGCTGGAGAAAGGCAGCATTTCCTAAGACTGTTCCCGTAGGGCAACACTCTGGTGGTGCTCGGCCTCTCACGCCAGCTCTTATTCTCAGACTGGATCTCCAGCCACCACTGTGAACCAGCCTGCCCATCAAACTGGGGCAGGTTGTGAGGGGTCATCTGTAAAACTTGCTCTCTGGCCCCCAAACCCCACGGGGGCATGTGGAGGCTGATTTTTGAAGGGGTCACCGTCCCTGAATCTCATACCCTGAGAGCGAGACCAGACAGACTGCCTCTCTTACAGAACTGACTGCCTCCCAGGATCTTCCAAGAGGAGCCCTAAGCAAGGCCTAATCCTAGCAATAAGCAGCTGTGTGACCTTGAGCTGGTCACTTCCCCTCTCTAGGCCTCAGGCTATTGACCCTTCATCTATTCCAGAAAACTCAAAGGAGAACACTGCGGGATTCTAATTCTGTGATGCCCGGGACTTTCCTTGATCCCCTACACCCGCTGATGTATGGTGCTCAAATTCCCCATCATCCCCTGCACGAACCCACTTCCAAGCTCAGTATCAGCTTGTGCAGGCCCGGGCCCACCCGACACCAAGTGTCTGCCTGAAGGCCCCAGGCAAGATCCTTCTTCTCACCATGTAGATGGGGCTCCCCAAGTAGGCTCCCATGACCCCAGCCAGGGCCCCAGCTGCTGCGCTTCGTGGAGGGCTGAGGGTGCCTTCGGCAGTGTGCAGGTAGCCCCCAGCCTCAGCCAGCCCGTAGGTGCCCAGGCGGATGCCATTCATGAGGAACTGGTATAAGAGGGCGGGGGCCAGTCCCTTCTGCAAGGCAGCCAGGCCGTCCACCCTGCCGATGGTGATGAAGGCGTGGAAGACGTTTCGGTAGTGCCGCTGGTAGGTGCCCGGGGCCTGCAATTCTCCCTGCAGCTGCATCCTGGTCTTTACCACTTCCAGGGGGTTGGTGAACAGACAGGCCCCGCAGGCTGCCAGGCCGCTCATCAAGAAGTCCATGGTGGGGTAGCAGTAACAGGAAGTGGCCCAGGAGTAAAAAAGTAAAACTGAGCTTCAGAAACGGGGGGCTCAGAAATCAGGGGGAGGGCCTCAGTCTTAGCAGTCCGGGCTGCAGGAGATAGGAATTGAGAGGTCTGGAGCGGAGACTGCTAGGGTCAAATGTCAAGAGGTCAAGGGTTAGCTGGAATTTGGGAGTCAGGAGCTGGCAAAGAGAGAAGAAAAAGGAGTTTAGGGGAGCCTGGTGAGAAGGTTATGGCAGGGCTCTGTCGGTCAAGGATTTGAGGCCAAGGAAGGGCGGAAGTCAGGAGGATGGCAGGTGGAATGATGAGGATGGTCGGCTACGGGGGCCCGGGAGCAGGGGAGGGAAATGCGGATTCGGGAGATGGGAGCCTGGAGGAAGGAAAAAGAAAAACAGCAGGTTACGGAGGAAAAGGATCCTGGAGAAGATCGGTGGCGTCCCGGGGAAGGCAACGGGATCGATCTGTATCGGGGAAGCAAGTCGGGACTCCAGCCCGGGATAAGCGTCCCCGGGCAGCTGCCGAAGCCCGCTGCAGCTCCGGCCAGGGGTAGCCAGCGGAGGCCGGGCCGCCACACTCCAGTCACTGGAGCGCGGCGCCCAATCGGGAGCCGGGGAGAGCCGCAGCCGGGAGCGCCAGCCAATCAGCGCCGAGCCGGCTCCGCGGCCAATGGGAGGTGCTCTGGACGACCCGGCCCCCGGAATCCTGGGAGAGGCTGTTGAAATTAACTCTCCCCACGCCGGCGCCCGCGCCGGCGCGGCGGACGGGAAGCTCCGGGAGGGGCTTTGGGGGAGCAGAGCTTGTATCTCCCGCGGGGAGGCGAGGCTGGAGCCAGGGCTCCTGGGCTGGGGTTTGGGGCTGCTCCTCTCGCGGGCGGAGGGCGCCCCTCCCTTCGCCTTCTGTCCGGGTCTGTGTCAAACTGTGGATCCGCTCCCTCCTGGGTTCCGGCGCCAGGTGAACCCGGAGGCTGCGGCTACGCCCGCAGGTGCAGACGGGGGACACACCTGCTGGACCGGATGGATCTCTTGAGGCTGTGGAGAGTATTCGTAGGCTCCAGCGCCGGGGTGTGGTGGCTGCGGGCCCCGAAGGTTGGCGTGGGAGCGCAGTCAACCCTGAGCTCTTGATCCTCGCGGCAATCCAGAGGCGAAGGGCGGACAGGGCAAGGCAGGGGGTTAGTTCCCTGGGCTTAGGTTTACACTGTCCGCTGGTGGTGGGGGAGCCTGGGATCCTGGACCCCTGTCTTTGCTCATGAGTCCGCTGACAGTTAATCACGGGAGAACCGAGGAAAGAGGTTGGGTTAGCTAGCAACCCTGGGAAGGGGTGGAAGGAGAAAGAAGGCTTGGGAGAAAGAAAGCAGGATGGGGGATGTCATCTTGGGGAGGGAGGGAGGAGGAGGAGGAGGCAGAGGCTGCCTGCCTGTGTGTAAGTGAGGCAGCCACCAGATTAGACTCAGCGCCTCTGGAGTTCCAGTTTGGGTCCTGTTGTGCACCGGTTCAGTGACCTTAGGCAAGTTACTTAACATTTCAGACCTTCCTTTCTAAACAGGAATGATAATTATCTATTGCACCGACCTGAGTGCAAGTGTTGGACCTGTACTAAGTGCTCAGTTACCAGGTTTCCAGAAAAGCCGGGAGCTGTCAGACCCCTGTGCCCTGTGCCCTCCAGTGTCTTGTTCCCACTGCCCGGAATGTCCCTTCCTTCTTTTGGCGATTCCCAAACCATTCCTCACCTTGACCTTTACTTCTCCTGACACTTTTGAAGCTTTTTCAAGTTCTCCACTTTCAGCCATTTCCATCTGGCTTTGCTCCTCAAGCATTTACCCACATTTTTCATTTTAATTAGCAATTGTTTACTCCCTGACTCCTTCACCTCCCTGGGAGTTCTTGGATGCCCCAGCCCACCCCTAGACCCTGTCTGAGTCATCTCTATCTCACCATTGTACTGCTACCTCATTGAGCAGTTCGGTTGAGGCAGGAGGGGTGGAGGGTAAAGTAGCACAGATAATGGGGCTTCTCAGGAGGGGCTCTGAGTCTTCTGGAAATTTCCAAAGAATACTCTTAGAGTTCTCCACCTGGTGGACGGGATGAGAATTTTTTTTTAATGTTTTTATTTATTTTTGAGAGAGAGAGAGAGAGAGAGAGAGAGAGAGGCAGAGCATGAGCAGGGGAGGGGCAGAGAGGGGGGGAGACACAGAAGCAGGCTCCAGGCTCAGGCTCTGAGCTGTAAGCACAGAGCCCAACGCAGGGCTTGAACTCAGAGAGTGTGAGATCATGACCTGGGCTGAAGTCGGACACTTAACCAACTGAGACACCCAGGAGCTCCGAGAATTAATTATTATTTTAATCCTGGAGTTTACACCAGTGGTTCTCAAAGTGTGGTCCTTGGAGCAGCAGCAGCACCTGGGAATTCACTAGAAATGCAAATCCTCTAGTCTTGCCTTAGACTTCCAGCACCAGGAACTCAGGAGGTGAAGACTGACTGACTACTCCGTTCAACAAGCCCTGTAGGTTATTCTGATGTGTGCTGAAGTTTTAGAACCATTAGTTTAGGCCTTTTGTCTTTAATATCTAGATACCCTAGAGACAGACTACTTTTATAGTATTATTTTTAAAAATACCTTCATTTTGGGGTGCCTGGGTGGCTCAGTCAGTTAAGCATCCGACTCTTTGTTTTGGCTCAGGTCATGATCTCACAATTCGTGGGTTCAAGCCCTGCGTTGGGCTCTGTGCTGACAGCTCAGAGCCTGGAGCCTGCTTCGGATTCTGTGTCTCCCTCTCTCTCTGCCCCTCCCCCTCTCATTCTCTGTGTCTCTCTCTCTCAAAAATGAATAAACATTTTTTTTTTTTAATTTTTTTTTTCAACGTTTTTTATTTATTTTTGGGACAGAGAGAGACAGAGCATGAACGGGGGAGGGTCAGAGAGAGAGGGAGACACAGAATCAGAAACAGGCTCCAGGCTCTGAGCCATCAGCCCAGAGCCTGACGCGGGGCTCGAACTCACGGACCGCGAGATCGTGACCTGGCTGAAGTCGGACGCTTAACCGACTGCGCCACCCAGGCGCCCCGTCAAAAATGAATAAACATTTTTAAAAAAAGGGTTTTTTTAATAGCGTAAATTTTAGAAGTGTTAAGTTTACAGAAAAGTCGTGGGGCGCCTGGAGGGGCTCAGTTGGTTAAGTGTCCAACTTCGGCTCAGGTCACGATCTCACGGTTTGTGAGTTCGAGCCCTGCATCGGGCTCTGTGCTGACAGCTCAGAGCCTGGAGCCTGCTTTGAATTCTGTGTCTCCCTCTATCTCTCTCTGCCTCTCCCTGGCTCACACTGTCTCTCTCTCAAAAAAAATAAACATTAAAAAAAAAACTTAAAAAACAAATTTATAGAAAAGTTGTAAAAGTTGTAAAGGTACTATGAGAGTTCCCATATCACCCCCATCCAGTTTCCCTTGTTATTAACATCTTGTGTTAATATGATATATTGTTGGGGCGCCTGGGTGGCTCAGTCGGTTGAGCGTCCGACTTCGGCTCAGGTCACGATCTCACGGTCCGTGAGTTCGAGCCCCACGTCGGGCTCTGGGCTGATGGCTCAGAGCCTGGAGCCTGCTTCGGATTCTGTGTCTCCCTCTCTCTGACCCTTCCCCGTTCATGCTCTGTCTCTCTCTGTCTCAAAGATAAATAAACTTAAAAAAAAATTTAATAAAAAAAATGATATATTGTTATAATAACGGACTGATATTGACACATTATTATTCATTAGAGTCCATATTTTACTCGGATTTTCTTCATTTTTGCTTCAACTTCTTTTTCTGTTCCAGGATCCCATGCAGGGCACCTACCACATTACACTTAATTGTCATATTTTCTTAGGCTGGAAGAAGGCTCTGTCTTAGCTGTGACAATTTCTCCGATTCTCCTTGTTTTTGATGACCTTGACACTTTTTTGATGACCTTGACAGTTTTGAGGAGTCCTGCGTTAAGGATTTTGTAGCACGTTCTCTGATTCTCAGGATTGACCGAGGGCTTTTTGTCTCATGATTTTCTTTCTTTCTTTTTTCTTTTTTCCCCCCCTCATGATTGAACTGAGGTCATGGGTTTTTGGGAGGAAGACCACAGAGGTAAATGTCATTTGTCACATCATATCAAGGGTGCCACTAGACGCATACTGTCAAAGTGGCTTCTCACTGTGGGTGTTGATCTTTTCTTTCTTTCTTTTTTTTTTTTTTACATTTATTTATTTTTGAGAGACAGAGAGAGACAGAGCACTAGTCGGGGAGGGCTAGAGAGAGAGGGAGACACAGGATCCGAAGCAGGCTCCAGGCTCCGAGCCGTCAGCACAGAGCCCGATGTAGAGCTCGAACTCACGGACTGTGAGATCATGACCTCAGCCGGTCCGATGCTTAACCGACTGAGCCACCCAGGTGCCCCTGCTGGTGTCGATCTTGATCACCTGGATCAGGTACCCTTCGTCAGGGGTCTCCGTTGCAAAGCTATGATTTTTTCCTCCTCTGCAAACTGTACTCTTTGGAGGGAAGTCACTCTGCACAGCCCACACTTAAGGGATGGAGAGTTAGACTCCGCCTCCTCGAGGGAGAAGTATCTGCACAATTTATTTGGAATTAATGCACAGAAGAGTTGTCTCCCCCATTTATATATTCATTTATTCAACTATTGATATCTATCAGTATGGACCCACGGATACTTATTTTATACTTTGGGTTATAATCCCATATACTTCATTTCGTTGCTCAAAGTGTTCTAGCTTTAGCCTTGGGAGCTCTTTCTTTCATGGGCCATGCTTTTCGTGTTGCATCCAAAAACATATCGCCAAACCCAAGGTCACCTGGATTAGCTCCTATATTTTTCTCCTTGAACTCTCAGAGTTTTACATTTTACGTCATAGGTCTATAGTCTTTTTTTGAGCCTGGATGATGTAAGGCCTGTGTCTAGATTCATTTTTTAAAAAATTTTTATGTGTATTTATTTTTCAGAGAGTGAGACAGAAAGAGCATGAGCGGGGGAGGGGCAGAGAGAGAGAGACACAGAATCCGAAGCAGGCTCCAGGCTCCCAGTTGTCAGCACAGAGCCCGACATGGGACTCCGAACTCACCGGGGTTCGAACTCAAGGACTGTGAGATCATGACCTGAGCCGAAGTCGGACGCTCAACTGACCGAGCCACCCAGGCGCCCCTTTTTTAAACATGGATGTCCGACTGTGCCAGGAACTTTTATTGAGAAGAGTATCCTTTCTCCACCCAACTGCCTTTGCTCTTTTGGTTAACATCGGTTGAATATATCCGTGTGGGTCTATTTTGGGCTCTGTATTCTCTCCCGTTGATCCTGGTGTCAGTTCTTTAGCTAATAACGTGTCGTCTTGATGACTATAAACTGTCACCATTTTTTGCTGGGTGTGAACGTCCTGAGACAAATTCCAGAGGAGCGGAGGGGGGGACCCAAAGGTGGACCCCAGGTGCCCGGGGGAAAGGGTGGGACCACAGAGAGGGGTACGGAGCATGATGCAGCGTGTGGAGAGCACTGGGCTGTGCCTCGTCTCCACCTGTGCTGGGGTGGCCTGGACACTGATGGGTTCGTTTGGCAGCCAGGTCCCACACCTGAAGTGCTCAGACTCCTCCACCTGGTGGCAGTTGGACCGAATCCTTTGTCCTTACCAACATCAGAACCGATCTCTATGGGGCGCCTGGATGGCTCAGTCGGTTAAGCATTCCATACAGAAAAGGAGGCCTGGGGATTGTGTGCTTCCAGAAGGTTTCTTCCATTTTTTAAAAATTACTTATTTTTGAGAGAGAGAGACAGACAGAGCATGAGCAGTGGAAGGGCAGAGAGGGAGAGGGAGACACAATCTGAACCAGGCCCCTGGCTGTCAGCACAGAGCCCGACGGGGGCTTGAACCCACAGACCGTGTGAGATCTTGACCTGAGCTGAAGTTAACCAACTGAGCCACCCAGGCGCCCCACTCCCAGAAGGATTCTATTGGAGTTCAAGGTCCCGGCCCTACCAGACACCAGTGGGACTCAGTATTTCTTTCACCGAGAGCTCCTCTCCCCTCATAAGGGATTTTTTTTTTTTTTTTTTTTTTTTGGTTATAAGTGACGGAAACCCTACTCAAACCAGCTTACAGAACAGGAATTTGTTGACTCACATCATGGAAAAGCGCAAACACAGGTAGGATTTCAGGCCAGCGGGATCAGGGACTCACCTCTGTGTCTCAGCCTCTCCCTTGTGTTGGTTTTATTCTCAGGCACCCCACGGAGTAGCCCTAGGCCTGTGCCTCATCAGCTTAGCATCCCCAGAGGAGAGACAGCTCTTTGGTTGTCTATCGCTGCCTAACGAATCAACCCAAGACTTAGTGGCCTGACACACAAACCATTTCTTTGCTCAGGAGTCTGTGGATCAAGAATTGGGGCTGGGGCACCCAGGCGGTTAAGCGTCCGGCTTCGGCTCAGGTCATGATCTCACGGTTTGTGGGTTCAAGCCTCGCGACGGGCTCTGTGCTGACAGCCCAGAGTCTGGATCCTGCTTTCGATTCTGTGTCTCCCTCTCTCTGCCCCTTACCCACTCATGCTCTGTCTCTCTCTCTCAAAAATAAATAAACGTTAAGAAGAAGAATTTGGGAGGAAAAAAAAGGATTTGGGCAGGGCTCAGTGTGGATGCCCTGTGTGGTATTAGTTGGGTGTTGGGGTGGGGCTGGAGAATCCAATATGGCCTTCTCACGTGTCCTAAGATCTCCATCCTAGCTGATGGCTGGGGCATCCCGGTTCTCCAAGTGGCTTCTCCCTCCACATGGCCGGTCACCATTCAGTAGTCTCACCGACATTTCTGTGCACGACGGCTGGCTCCTAAGAAAACAAAGATGAAACTGTCAGTCCTCTTCAGGCCCAGGCCCCGAACAGGCACAGTGTCATTCTTCACGTTCTCTTGATCAAAGCAGGTCACGGGGCCGGCCCAGGTTGAATTGGAGGGAAAATAAATTCTTCCTCTCTCTTGTCTTTAAGTTTATTTATTTGGAGAGCGAGAGCACACAAGCTGTGGATGGGCAGAGAGAGAGGGAGACAGGATCCCAAGCCGACTGCACGCAGTCGGCATGGATCCTGACATGGGGCTCGAACTCACAGACTGCAAGATTGTGACCTGAGCCGAGATCAAGAGTCAATTGCTTGGCCTACTGAGTCACCCTAAATTCTTCCTCTTAATGAGAAGAGTGTCAGAGTCCCATTGCAGAAGGGAATTTGGGATGGGAGGGGCTGTTGCAACCATCTTTGAAAAATAACCTACCAGAGAGCGTAGAATGTCTTTTTCAACGATTGGCGCCTACGTCCTGCGTGGATTATGCTTTGGCCCTGCGTGTGTCACAGGCTCACCCCTGAATCAATCTCGGTGGCTAGGGAGGAGAGCACGTGTTGGCTGGCTGCTTCTGGGCCATGTGGACTAGAATGATGGTGGCTCCCTGAAGGAGAACCAGGTACCAGAAGGTGGGGGTGGGTAAGAAAATGGTCAAAACCATTTCTGTCCGCCCCCTGCCACCCCCACTCAGAAACCTTCTGTACCTGTTCCTCCAGCCTCCTAACCTTCTTTCCATTTCAGCCAACAAGACTCTCTCCCCACAGTTCTCCAGATGGGCCCACTCTCTGTGGTCCCCCCAGATGGGCACCCATGCCTTGCCTCTTGGCCTGGCCAAGCCCTACCTGATTTTCAAGAACAGTCTAAGTGTCTCCTAGGGTTACTTTGTGAATCACATTTCAAATTGCAAGTGTTTTGCACAGAAAAGGATGTGCGTTGCAGCCTTGATTGTAATGACAAAACCTGAAAGCGACCCACGTGTCCCTAGGGAATGAATTACAATAGTCAAGATTCTTTCAGCAATAAGTGACAGAAACCCAGCTGAAACCAGCTTAAGCATGAAAGAATTTAGTGGCTCAGGAAATGGGGTGGTCCAGTGGACAAAAATGAGTTGTCAGCCCCCCTCCATCTCTTGTCTCTGCTTCCCTGGGGTATGGGGTTCATTTTCTCCCCACTGAATTGACTAGGGTGGGGATGGCGGGTGGGGTGGGGGAAAGGCCAAGTCTGATGGCGCTAGACTTAACCTTGTTCCTGCTTTGTGCCCTTGGAGGAAAGAGGAAGCGGCTCTTTCCCAGGGAGGCTCTCCCTGCTTGGGTGACTCCTGCATTCCTGGGCCATTCTCTGTGGCCAGAGGATTGACCAAACCTGGGTCAGATGGCCTGGAGGAGACTGCTGTGGTCGGCTGTCCCACTGGAACCATATGGAGTGGGGTGGGGGGTGGAGGTGTGAAGCATTTCCTAGAAGACTTTTACTGTTCTTACCAAGGTGGTAAAACCTAGTTGATGCAATATTATATTCCAGGAAAAGCTGTAGTTACAGAGACCGTGTAGCAACATGACAAAGGGTCATAAAGCAATGCTAAAGAGAAGGCAGAATACAGACTCGAAACGATGATGGTGTCCCTGGAATATGGAAAAACAGAAAGCTTTTGCCTTGGTGGGGGTGGGACGCTGTATTACTACATGAAAAAACCTTCACTACCTTTGCAAAAGTATTTGCACAACAAATACGTGTCCGTACAAAAATAATCTGGTGGGTGTCGCACGGTATGATTTTCAGAGCTCAGTTTCTTTTCGAATGGGACGGCGCACACATATAAATAAACAGACGGTGATTTTATAGCTCTGAAAAGTCGTGTTTTTTTTTTTTTTTTTTTTTCGTCCTTGTGGTTGCTTTGAGCAGTGGGGCCCAGTAGAGCCTCTTGGTCAGGAATGTTAGAACATTCCGAGGGCAGTCCCAGGGAGCTTCAGTTTGGGGGAGGAGGGGACATCTCTCACCAACAGCTAGGCAGATAGGAGGCCTCCGGGTGGGCCAGTCAGGACAGAGAGAGGCAGCGGGAAAGTGAGGGAGGACAGCGAAGGGCCCAGGGGGGTCCAGTCCACTCCATTCCTCTTCTGCTGGCATCCCCACTCACCCCTGGGTTTTAGAAAGTTTCAAGTGCCATTCATGTCTGCAGCTAATAACCAGCACTTTGGGGTTACGCTATTTATTTATTTGCTTATTTTAAAAGTTTATTTACTTTGAGAGAGAGAGAGAGAGAGAGAGAGAGAGCAGGGTGGGAGCAGAGAGAGGGAGAATCCCAAGCAGACTCTGCCCCGTCAGCAGCATGGAGCCTGACGTAGGGATCAAACCCACCAACCACAAGATCATGACCTGAGCTGAAACCAAGAGTCAGACACTTCACCGACTGAGCCACCAAGGCACCCCTATTATTTATTTATTTTTATTTGAGATAGAGAGAGAGAGGTGTGTGTGTGTGTGTGTGTGTGTGTGAGTGGGGGAGGAGAGTGGCAGAGGGAGAGAGAGAGAGAGAGAGAGAGAGAGAGAGAGAGAGAATCTTAAGCAGGCTCCATGGTCAACTCAGAGCCCGACACTGGGCTTGATCCCACAACCCTGGCTCAACCGACTGAGCCACCGAGGTGCTGTCCTTATTTTTATTTTTTAAAGTAAGCTCTACATCTAATGTGGGGCTTGAACTCACAACCCTGAGATCGAGATCAAGAGTTGCACGTTCTACCGACTGGGCCAGCCAGGTGCCTCTTGGGTTATCTTTTTTTTTTTTTTTAATTTTTTTTTAATGTTTATTTATTTTTGAGACAGAGAGAGACAGAGCATGAACGGGGGAGGGGCAGAGAGAGAGGGAGACACAGAATCGGAAGCAGGCTCCAGGCTCTGAGCCACCAGCCCAGAGCCCGACGTGGGGCTCGAACTCACGGACCGCGAGATCGTGACCTGAGCTGAAATGGGACGCTTAACCGACTGAGCCACCCAGGCACCCCGGGTTATCTTTTTTTAATGTTATTTTTGTAAGTAGCAAAATGAATAAGATATTCCCGTTTCGGTTAAAACACATGCGCGCGCGCACACACACACACACACACACACACACACACAACAGGATTCTTTTGGCTACTTACGTGTATTCAGCTTTCTTGATTGGGTCTGTGAGATACTCTTGGAAAGATTTCCTCTCCCTGAAAATCCAAAAGGATCTAGAGATGAGGGCTGGGAGGTTAGATTCCTGGTCCTGGTGTGTGTGTGTGTGTGTGTGTGTGTGTGTGTGTGTGTTGGGAAACAGGTGGGATCAACAGAATCGTGGAAACGGTCTGTAGGGAAGGAGAGTCAGAGACTAGTAGACCTATGGGGAGGATTCAATTTAATTTGTGTCAATTCCCAAAACATTAAGCACCTATTATTATCTTTTTAAAATTTTTTTTAACATTTATTCATTTTTGAAAGACAGAGAGAGACAGAGTGAGAATGGGAAAGGGGCAGAGAGAGAAGGAGACACAGAATTTGAAGCAGGCTCCAGGCTCCAAGCAGTCAGCAAGGAGCCCGACGCGGGGCTCGAACTCACACACCACAAGATCATGACCTGAGGTGAAGTCGGCCGCCCAACCGACTGAGCCACCCAGGCGCCCCTAAGCACCTATTATTATATGCCTGACCCTGTTCCAGAACTTGGGGATAGATACATCAGTGAGCAGAACATAAAGATCCTGCCACCAGGAAGCTTACTTTTTAACACGGAAAGGTAATTAACTATAAACAGAATTTGTCAATTTGAGAGCACAGATTTTGGTGCGTTACAAGCAATGGTTGCCGGCGGGGAAAGAAGGCAGGTCGGGAATGGGGCAGGAGGCGGCGGCTGGCAGTTTCAGAGTGGTGGGGCAGGCCTCGTGAGACGGTGGTCTCTGAGCAGTGACTTGAAGAAGGGAGGGACTCACCCATGGGGATGTCTCCGGAGGCAGGTTTCCAGGCTGCAGGCCCGGACAGGGATGGGCGGAGGGTAGGTCGGGTAGCGCCTGGTAGGTCGTTGCGAGAATTTTGCCTTTCACATGGAGGAGAAAAGGGGTCAAACACTTTTACACCAGTTTTCCGGCTTTTCTTTCCAGTATCTTGTTCGGGTGTGGGCACGAAGATCTAGAAAGGGCGGCACTGGGCGTGGGCAGAGGCCCCCGGATTTCATAACCGCCCTTGTATCTTCCTCCCACCAGCCCGAATCCAGGCTAGGCGGGGGTTCGCTCCACCCTGTTTTTATGGCACACCCCCAGCCCCTCAAGCACAGAGCAAATTAGAGGGGAGAGGGTCCCCCGCCCACCCAGCCTCAGGGGGTGCTGACTGCACAGGCCAGTCCACATCAAAGCCTCCCAGTGGCAAAGGGAGAGTCAGGGGCTGGGACCCAGAGAGAGGTGGGCAGAGAAGGGTGAACAGGCAGGGGTCTCAGGTCTCCGACCTCCTTCCCACTGGAGGCCCTCTCCCCCTGCCTCCCTCCCCCCGCCCCCCATGCACACATGCACACACGCCTGACACAATGGCCGGGTGGGGCCAAGGAACTGGCTTCCTCTGTGGAGATCTCAATCTGGGCCCTCAGTTCCCGCCCCAGAAACACAGGAACAGGCATTGGGAGACCTGGCCCCACACTCCTCGCTCCAAGGGGTAGGCAGGACAGGCTGAAAATAGAAACAGCTTCCAGAAAGATAAAGGTAAGTTCAGGGAGGGGGGCACTACAGGGAGCGGGAAGCCCGGGTGGGGGTCCCGTGGTGTGACATAAAGAGTGGCTCACACCCAGAGGGACAGGTTAGAAGCTTAAGGGACGGGCTCTCGTGCGTGGTGTGGGAGAGATAGACACGTCCTGGAGGGACACACACACCATCCCTCAGCTGATACAGAGGTGTCCAGACGCCCGTGCCCGGTGCCCTCCCACTGGCCCGGCCCTGTGCCATTGCCAGCCCATCCTTCGTCCCCACCCCAGGGCCCCAACAGCCCCCAGTCCACGCAGCCACGCAGCCACAACCAGACCCTGTGCATACAGAACAGCCCGCTCTCCCACGCCGGCGTTTCAGCCTTTTTCCGGGACCCTTGGGATCCTGGGTCCATCACATCTTCCAGAACCCTAGTGTGCGCATGTGGAGTGCGGTGTGGTTTGGGGAGGGGGGGTGTCCGGTTGGGAGGAGGATCCGATTCCTGTTTCCTGCCCCTACTCACTCAGCCCTGGGAGGTGACAGAGTGGAGAGGACTGAAGGGTGAGTGCGTGGGGCCTGGTACCTGGGTCCCTGTGAGAGAGGCCTGAGTGGGGGGGCGGGAAAGGAAGTAAACGCAGGTACCTTTGGCGGGGAGTGGGGGGGGGAGAGGGATCCCTGAAGGGGGGCAAGGCTGGGGAGGAGCCCGCCAGCTGGTGAGGCCACTGCCTGGGTCACCTAAGGAGCTTCCTGCCAGAACACAGAGGCCATTGAGCTGCAAGCTTCACAGCCTCCGGCCCCCAGCCCCCACCCGGCATCCTTTCTCCAGAACCTAATCCGGGGCCTGGAGGGGTCTGACTCTCCGGCCGCCTCCTGTGCGGAGTTTGGGGCCACCGCCCTGACCCTGCCGCCTTCTCAGGATTGCAGCCGCCTGCCCGCAGGAGGAGGTGAAGCCCAGGTTTCGGCGTCCTGGCCCCACTGGTCCTCACCTTCAGTCCGGTCTCCCGACCACCCACCAGGCATCCTGGCAGGACCCAGGCTCCCACTGGGGCCTCTCTGACCAGATGCGGGGCGGGGGCGGGCAGGGATGAGGACGGGGCAGGAGAGACCGTGCCCGGGGCCCCCTGGTCTCTTGGGGTCAGAGGCTCCAGGAATCTTGAGGGCAGGAAAAGGAGACTAAAAATAATCCGGAAAGGGAGAGTCCGGAGAGAGGAACTGGGAAATGGGGGGCGGAGGGCCCGCTGGAGCAGGGAAATAGTGATGCATCCCTCGCTTCCCCGGGCCCGGGCGGCGCGCCTGCGCACACGCGTCCGCTCGCACCCCGCCTCTCCGCCTGCACCGCGCCGCGGCCCGCGCCCGCCCCCCGCCTGGCCGCACGGAGCGTGCGTTCTCAACACCTCTCGCGCGCTGGCGCACGCACGCAAGCACGCACAGCTCTGCAGCCGGACACGTCTGGCCATAGGAGAAGCGCGATGTACCGGGGCCCCCAACCTGGGTCTCCAGCCGGCCGCCCCCGCGCCGGCCTCACTGCCCCCTGTGGCCCGACTGTGGCAGCAGAAGCCAAAAGACAGAGAGAAATGGAGGCTGGGAGGCTGGGAGGGGTGAGAGGTGAGGAGAGGAAGACAGTGGAGATGAGAAAGAAGCAGAGGGAGGGCACTAGCCTTTTCCCCTCCCGCGCCCCCCCCACCCCGAAATCATGTCCCCATTTGCTTGCAAACAGTTTCTGCTGGGAGGCCTCCGTCTACCCATGGCGGGGGAAGGGGGTGGGTGGGGTGGGGTGGGCCTTAAGAGTCTCTTCCTCCCTCTTCCTCAGGGGATGACTCCAGAAGAGTATCCCACTCCTTTGAAGAGCCCAGAGGAAGATGTCAGCCCAGTCTCTTCCTGCAGCAACACCCCCTACCCAGAAGCCCCCTCGGATCATCCGCCCCCGTCCTCCTTCTCGCCCCAGGGCTGCCCAGTCCCCAGGGCCCCACCACAACGGCTCTTCTCCACGAGAAGCTCCCCTCACCCCCAATGACGCGCCAACCCCGATGTGCACCCCCATCCCCTGGGAGCCCCCAGCCTCGGCCCTCAAGCCCCCTGCCCTTCTGCCCCCCTCGGCTTCTAAAGCCAGCCTCGACTCCCAGACTTCCCCAGACTCGCCTTCCAGCACCCCCAGTCCAGTGTCCAGGCGCTCCGTCACCCCAGAGCCCGCTCCCCGGTCTCCAGTTCCCCCACCCAAGCCCTCCGGGTCACCCCACACTCCGCCCCTGCTCCCCAGGGCTGAGGTCCTGGCCCAGGGTGGCTCTGCCTCGGCCCCAGGCGCTGTGCGGAGATTGGCTGGCAGGTTTGAATGGGGGGCTGAAGGCAAGGTCCAGGCTGGGGATGCCCTGGAGCCGGGTGCCCATGGGGCAGTGGATGTGAATGGCGAGAGAGAGGTTCCACAGGGCAACGTTGCTGGGAGCGGGTCACAGGAGAATGGCGCTCCGGGTAAGTGCATCGTGGAGCCCTGGGTGGGCTTCTTTGTTTTTAGTGCTTTAAGACTGGGTCCTTTCAGGGGCGCTATATATATACGTATGTATATATATATGTATATACATGTATGTATATATATATATACATACATATATATGTATATGTATATATATATACACATATATTTATACGTGTATATACATATATATATACATATATATGTATGTATATATATATACACATATATATACACATATATATATACATGTATATATATATACATGTATATATATACATATATATATATATATTTTTTTTTTTTTACATTTTTTAAAGATTTATTTATTTTTGAGAGACAGACAGAACACAGGGTGGGTGGGGGTGGGACAGAGAGAGAGGGAGGGACACACAGAATCCGAAGCAGGCTCCAGGGGCTACATTTTTAAAAATGGATTTCATGTTGGGAAAAATCTGATTTCCATGTTTTTTGGGGGGGGTTTGAGGAGAGTCAGGGTGGGGGAGATAAAGATGCATGGGGCTGGACCACCTTGTCCCACTGCTTGGTAGGTTAGGGAGAGGGAGGAGGCCCGGGCAAGGTGCGGCCAGGCCCCAAGGGCCTTCTCCTTAGGGCACCCCTGTCTCCCCCAGATGCTGTCCTGGCCTGTCCTCCCTGTTGCCCCTGTGTCTGCCACATAGGCCGGCCTGGCCTGGAGCTCCGATGGGTACCTGTGGGGGGCTATGAGGATGGCCCCAGGGCTTTCTGCCGGGCCTCCCCACTGAGGACCTCCCGCTCCCGACCCAGCCCTCCAAGCCTCAGTCTCCCCCCAGTGGTCCTTACGTCCTACCGCTCCACTGCCGAACGCAAACTCTTGCCACCCCTGAAAGCCCCCAAACCAGCGTGGGTCAGGCCAGACGTCACCGTTTCCGGGGACCCCCCGCAGCCAGATCTCCATTTGCCCTCGGAAGACGGAATCCCGACAGGTACAGAGCCCGGGTGAGCGGGTCTCTGGGCGGGAAGGGAAGGGCTGGAGGTGGATCTTTGTAAAAGCCAAAAAACTACCACCCACAACCTGCCCTGGACTCTTTGTTCTCCACCAGCTGCTGCTCTGGGGCTGACTGGAGTTGTAGTTTTTATAGTGAGCGTCTCCCGCTGGCGGGTGGGGGTGGGGTGGGGGCTGGAGTCAGGAGTCCGGGGCTGGGGATCCTGGAGATTTGTTCTCTGGACTCTGGGCTCTCTCTCCAGGGGACAATCCTGATGAAGCTCTTCAGGACACTCCTCCAGCATCTATGGAGGGCAGGTACCAAACACCCGCACCCTTACCCCTACCCCAGCGCAGGCTAAGCTTCAGGCCCAGCGAAATCTCACCTTCGCAGATGTGGGGGAAGGACGTCTAGGGCTCTGGAGACAAGCGGTTCTGTCCCTTACCAGCTGTGTGGCCTCAGACAAGTCACTTAACCTTCCTGGTCTCAGGGTCCTCATCTGTGGGTGGGGATAAGACACCAGCTACTTCACAGAGTTGTTCAAAGTCAGACGGTCGCCCGACTGGGCCACCCAGGCGCCCCGCATAAATAATTTTGTGTGTGTGGTTCCATCGGGGTCCCTGCACACTACCCGTGTGTGGATCGCGCACTCCCTTACACTAGCATGTGAATAGCGCCCCCTGGGGGGGGGTGTGATCCTGGTGGCTCTGGGGCAGTCCCTCCGTTTCTCTCCGCAGGGACAAGGAGGGGCTGGAATTGCTGAAGGAACAGAACTGGGAGCTGCCCCTGCAGGACGGTGAGGGCCTCTGGACCTGGGGTCCCCTCTGCCCCCCCCCCCCCCCATCAAGCAGTGGGGAAAGGTTCTGGGGCGCTGGGCTTCCCTGATGTGCTGGGTCTGTACTCCAGAGCCCCTGTACCAGAACTATCGAGCGGCTGTGCTGTCAGAGGAGCTCTGGGGGGTCAGCGAGGACGGGTGTCCCTCTCCAACAAACCCCGGCGAAGCTCCCACCTTCGCACGGCCCCCTGGACCTCGCAACACGCTGTGGCAGGAGCTGCCGGCTGTGCGGGCCAGCGGCCTCCTGGACACCCTCAGCCCCCAGGAGAGGCGCATGCAGGAGGTGGGCACGCCTGGGGTCCGGCAGGGCTGGCGCGGGGCGGGGGGAGGAGGGTGGAACCTGCGTCCGGGACTGGCGGGGAGCCGGGCTTTCGGCCCACTGCCCTGCCCTTCCTCCTCAGAGCCTGTTCGAGGTGGTGACCTCCGAGGCCTCCTACCTGCGCTCCCTGCGGCTGCTAACTGACACCTTCGTGCTGAGCCAGGCTCTCCGGGACACGCTCACCCCCCGGGACCACCACACCCTCTTCTCCAACGTGCAGCGAGTCCAGGGAGTCAGCGAGCGGTCAGTGGGGTCCTGTCGGAACAGCAAGCGGGGCCTCTGGCCGCTGAGCACTCCCTTAGCTTTCTGCTTGTCCCAGGTCCTCCCTTCCAGGGGCCCAGATAGCGCCCAGGTCTTCGCTCGGACTCCTGGGAGACCTGGCTGTGTGCCCCACCTCCATTGCGTGTTCCCCTGACTCCCTCAGGTTTCTAGGGACGCTGCTGTCCCGTGTGCGCTCTTCCCCCCACATCAGCGATCTGTGTGACGTGGTGCACGACCACGCCGTGGGCCCCTTCTCGGTGTACGTGGATTACGTGCGCAACCAGCAATACCAGGAGGAGACCTACAGCCGCCTTATGTGAGTGCACGTGGCGGGGGAGGGGGAGGACGGGAGGGGAGCAGGGGCGGGGGCGGGGCCTCCAGGTGGACGCCGCCATCCGCCGGGACCGCTTTCGCAGGGACACGAACGTGCGCTTCTCGGCCGAGCTGCGGCGCCTGCAAAGCCTCCCCAAGTGCGAGCGG
The DNA here is from genome assembly GCF_024362965.1 of Panthera pardus. Classification (NCBI taxonomy): domain Eukaryota; kingdom Metazoa; phylum Chordata; class Mammalia; order Carnivora; family Felidae; genus Panthera; species Panthera pardus. The sequence continues at coordinate 9,772,368 of NW_026526876.1, read as the reverse complement.
CTGCCGCTGCCGTCCTTCCTGCTGCTGCCCTTTCAGCGAATCACCAGGCTCCGCATGCTGCTGCAGGTACCTGTGCCCCCCCGGGGTGGGGGTGGGGGGCCCTCGCGGGAGCACTCTCCCCCTATCTCCCCCCCCCCCCCCCAGCGTGGGTAGGGGGGGCCCTCCTGCCCGGCTTCTCAACTCAGGACCCACCCAGCCTGGCTGGAGCCGACCAGCCGTCCCCGGAGCAGTCTGGGTCCCGCGAAGGAGCCCCTGGCTGGACGCGCGGGTTCGCCACTTAGCTCGGCCACTAGCTGGCCCAGTGGTCTTGGGCAGGTCCCCTCCTGTCCCGGGGTCTGGGGGGAACGTGAGGAGTGGCCTTTGAGGTCTCCCGCCGCGTGCCTCCCCAGTGGGGGGTGATAGCACTCCCAGCGAGGCACCGATGAGCTCTTTGGGGGTGAAAACAACCTTAGCTGGTCCAGTGTTTGCGGGGGCACATCGGTAGACGCGCAGCGTATCTGTGGCGTTAACGTTCCACGCGGGCAGGACGCTGCGGGGAAAACGTTGTCTAAAGAGGCGCCTTGGCGGGCGATACCGGGGATGGGGGTTAGGTTGAGACACAGAAACGCTCTTCTGTTGCAAAGCAGAAACTTCTCCCTAAACCAGGTCACCTGCTGTGGGTGACCCGGTGAGAGGCCCCATCTAGGGTATCAGCCTCTTCCTATCGTATTCAGCTTTCTATATCCCCGGTGTAGACAGTGCCATAATCATACTACTGATCGTAATAGCTAGACGGCTGTCGAGCGCTCTGTTCTAGGCATGGTTTTAAGTGTTGTCTGCCTATTTCACATTACCGGCCACTGTAGGTGGGCAGTGTTACTGACCCCACTTTATGGATGAGGAAACTGAGGCACCGCGAGGTTCCATAACTTGCCCCAGGTCATACAGAGGATAACTGAGAGCGGCAAAATGGACGCCTGGGCGCTCTTAACCACTTGGCTGCATTGTTTGCGCCAAGAGCTAACGATGAAAATACTAGCTGTCTTCTTTTGTGTTTACTGCGGGCCAAGGAGTACTTTTCATAGATTTACCTCGTTGAATCGTTACAGCAGTGCTTCTGGTCTGCTGGGTGGGTATTGTTGTCCCCATTTGACAGATGGGGAGACTGAGGCCCAGAGAGGTAACATGACGGGCTCAGGGTAATGCAGATGGGGAGTGGTGAGGTCTGTCTGCCTCCCTGAGGTTGGTTCCCCAGCCCGGTGAACCCAGAACATTTTGTCAAGCTACGTAGGGTCCTCTGAACAGCAGCCCCTCTGAATCCCAGGGCGGCAGAGCGGGGCGCCCAGTCCCTCTTACCTCCTTGTCCCCAGAATATCCTGCGCCAGACAGAGGAGGGGTCCAGCCGCCAGGAGAATGCCCAGAAAGCCCTGGGTGCCGTCAGCAAGGTGGGCAGGAGGGATGCTGTGGGCGGGGGGTGGGGGGGGGGGGATAGGGGATCGGGAGGCAGGTGACCAGGTGGTTGGGGTGGAAGGAAGGAGGGCTGGGTGACACGGCTCCCCCAACCCCAGATCATTGAGCGCTGCAGTGCAGAGGTGGGGCGCATGAAGCAGACAGAGGAGCTGATCCGGCTCACCCAGAGGCTGCGCTTTCACAAAGTCAAGGTGAGCCCCCGCCCAGGCCCCCCCCCACCCCCCCGCAGTGCGGCAACAAGCCAGAACCTCCCCCTGCTCCCCCACAGGCCCTGCCCCTGGTGTCCTGGTCCAGGCGCCTGGAGTTGCAAGGGGAGCTGACCGAGTTAGGGTGCCGGAGGGGGGGTGTGCTCTTTACCTCGCGCCCCCGCTTCACCCCCCTCTGCCTGCTACTCTTCAGCGACCTGCTGCTCATCACTCAGCCCAAGAGGTGGGTCCCAGGGAGGGAGGGAGCCCAGGCTGGGGTAGGGAGGCGGGGAGCTGGGGGTCCAGCCGGATCCCCCATTCGCCCTCTGAACTGCCTCTTCCCTGGGCAGTGGGCAGCGGCTGCAGGTTCTGGACTATGCCCACCGCTCCCTGGTCCAGGCCCAGCAGGTTCCGGACCCATCTGGACCCCCTACGTTCCGCCTCTCCCTTCTCAGCAACCACCAGGGCCGCCCCACCCACCGGCTACTCCAAGCCTCCTCCCTGTGAGTCGTGTCGCCTTCAGAAGACACCCTGGGACCCTCGGTTGGATTCTCAGGCCCCGCCACCCTCTTCCTCAGTCTCTCTCCTCCACGGCCCCTGTCTGTCCCTCAGAAGGACCTCCTGGTTCAAACGTGACCCCTCCCTATGTCCCCACCAGATCAGACATGCAGCGCTGGCTGGGAGCCTTCCCTACCCCCGGCCCCCTTCCCTGCTCCCCGGACACCGTCTATGAGGACTGTGGTGAGTGTCCTCCGGGAGACGAGGGAAGGAAAAGTGAGGCTAAAGGGGGAAGATGGGGGAAAAGCTACAAAGGGCCTTGATCCCACTGTGTGTCACCCACCCCCAAGCAGACTGCTCCCAGGAACTGTGTTCAGAGTCTTCTGCACCGGCCAGGACTGAGGCACGAAGTCTGGAGTCCAGGGCTCTGCCCAGGCACCTGCACAAGAGCCCTGAAGGTGAGAGATTCTTTTATTTATTCATTCGGTGAATTAAAAAAAAAAGTTTATTGATTTATTTAGAGAGAAAGGGGAGAAGGAAGGGCAGAAAGAGCGAGAATCCTGATGTGGGGCTCAAACCCACAAACTGATAGATCATGACTCCAGCTGAGGTCACGAGTTGGACACTTAACCGACTGAGCCACCCAGGTGCCCCCTGTAGGAATTACTTTTTTAAAAAAAGTAGATGATACAGTATCTGAGGGTTATAAGTGTTGTGGGAAAACGCATGTAGAACAGAGTCAGGGTCAGGCGTCCCAGGGTTGGGTAGGAGTACAATTTTTTTTTTTAATGTTTATTTATTTATTATGTTTATTTTTGAGAGAGAGAGCGAGAGAGAGAAAAAGAGAAAAATAGTGAGTGGGGGAGGGACAGAACGAGAGGGAGACACAGAATCTGAAGCAGGCTCCAGGCTCTGAGCTGACCACACAGAGCCCAATGTGGGGCCCGAACTCATGAACCATGTGTGAGATCATGACCTGAGCCAAAGTTGGACGCTTAACCAACTGAGACACCCAGGTGCCCTAGGATTACAATTGAACATAGGTCAACGGGGTGCTGGCTCTCTCTCTCTCTCTCTCTCTCTCAAAATAAATAAATAAGCTTAAAAAAGTAAAAATAGGAGAGCCTGGGTGCCTCAGTCAGTAAAGTGTCTGACTTCGGCTCAGGTCATGATCTCACAGTTCATGAGTTCAAGCCCCAGGTCTGGCTCTGTGCTGATAGCTCGGAGCCTGGAGCCTGGTTGGGATTCTATGTCTCCCTCTGTCTCTGCCCCTCCCCTGCTCGTGCTCTGCCTCTCTGTCTCTCTGTCTCTCTCAAAAATAAATAAACATTTAAAAATTTTAAAAATAAATAGGAGGTCGAGGTGCCCCTCCACAAGGAGGCACCGTGTGAGCAGTGACTTGACAGAGGTGAAGAACTTAGTTGGGCGCATGGTGTCTGGGAAAAGAGTGTCCCAGACCAAGGCAGGAGTCGGTGCAAAGGCCCTGTGGCCAGAGTGTTTGAAGAATCCTAAGGAGGCCAGCCAGCCTGGTAGACGGAGTGAAAAAAGGCCAGAGAAACAGATGAGGTCACAGAAGTAAGGGGGACCAGACCGTGCGGGTCCCGTAAGAACTCCAGCTCTCCCTTGCGTGAGATGAGCAGCACTGATGAGACATGAGCAGGGCTGGACCGGAATGACACGCATCTTCTGTTGCTGCTGCTGTCTCCACCTCTAATGAAATGGCCTTTCTACTGCCGCTCCAGGCTTCTCCACTCATCCCCACACTCACCGTGACCCCCAGGCCTCAGACCCCGTCGGACCTCCTTTTCCTTCCTGTCCCGTCCACTGCCCTGGCTCCACTTGGGCCCCTGTCTCTCTTTTCCCAGGCTGGCTAAAGGGCTTTCCTGGGGCCTTCCCTGCCCAGCTGGTGTGTGAAGTCACAGGGGAACACGAAAGGAGGAAGCACCTTCGCCAGCACCAGAGACTCCTCGAGGCCGTTGGGCCCTCTTCAGGCCCCCCCAGCGCTCCCCCACCCTAAGGCAGGCGGGGCGGCGGCGGTGGTGCACAGGTTGGGACAGCTGGTGCTTGGCTCGGGGAGGGCAAAGCCCACCCATCCATTGGATTCGCTGTCAGTGGGAACGCTCCCTCTATTGGCAACCAATAGGGACCGAGCTTCAGGAGAGAGCAGCCAACGGACACGCTCGAGTGAGCGGCCAATGGAGAAAGAGGCTTAGTGCAGAGCAGCCAATGGGTGCTGAGCTGGCTGAGCCCCTGGCCAATGAGTATCCCTGCTACGCTCACAGCCCAGGAAGACTAAGCTAGGTCAATAAAGCTTTGAAAAGGGCTGCGCTGGAGATACAGTCTTAGAATAAAATAGCCAGTGGCGATAAGCAGGGAGCCATCCGGCCACGCAAGATGGGGGTCTGGGCCCAAGAGACCGGTAGTGACCCTGCCTCGTTCTCCAGCCACGACTGTCCTGCCCTTTGAGTCTGGGAATCTTTGGATTCCATTCCTGGGGTGCCTCCTGTGCCCTCTCAAGCCACTTCCTCTCTTCTAGAAGAATCCGGAGTGTGTGACTCAGAATGTGTGTGTGCGCGTGCATGCATGTCTCTGGATGTATCAGGGAAGGTGATTCTGCTGAACATGGTGTGTGTGTGTGTGCGGTCTTGCCCCCCCGCCCCAGGTGACCAGGTGCCCCATGCCTTCCCTCACCCCCTGTTTTTCCTATTATTCTCTCCAAGAAGACAGGAGGTCTGAGCTCCAGACGAGATGTGCTGGGTGTGGCTTGGCAGCCAGAAGCCAGAGTTGGGGGTGAGAGGCCTGGGTGCTGGGCCAGGGGTCCATGGCAGCCTGGTAGCGGACGAAGATGGCCAGTGGCTGCGGCATGAAGCCCCCTGAAGCTTCCTTGCCCCAAACTTGGCCTCCAACCCAACCGTATCCAGTCACGCAGCCCCCGCTTCGGGCTTCAGACCGGCTCTGGGTTTGGGTGAAGAGACTAGAGCTGTGGATCGCGGGCCCTCCGGTGAGCCTCCTGGCCTTTCCCGCCGTCATCCTGGCCCTGTCACAGAAACACTGGGCCAGCCAGTGGGGAGAGGACAAAGAGCCAGTGTAACCCCCTCCAGAGCATCTCCTTCCAGAGGAGAAACCGCCCTGCAGGATGCCACAAGGACGTGAGGGATGGGGCCAGGGCGGAGCAGACAGTTGCTGGCGAGGGTGGGGGGTGGGGTGGGGGGAGGTGCCCAGGCCTGGCACCAGGCCTCCCCTGAACTAGACCATCACTCTGTCCCTTCTGCTCATGCGTGGCAACCGGCCCAGGACAGCAACCGCCACGCCAGCCACAGGAGGTGGAAGGACTCTGGGAGACTCGGAGGGAGAAAGGGACTGGCATTTGGCCGTCCGGGTTTGCACAGTGCCCGGCGAATGAGAAACCCTCAGAAAACGTTGGTGGACCTGTATGGAGGGGAGTGTGTGCTTAAAGTTTCCCGAGTGTGTGCTTAAAATTTCCCAAGTGTGGCTTTGTAAGGGGGTGGGGCTGCTTGGAAAGAGATTCTTTGAGAGCCGGGGTCGGTTCTGCTGGGCCTGGGGCTTGCAGACCAGGAGCATGGCCTGAGGGTGTTGGCCCCCACTCGCAGTTCCCCGGGGGACCTAGGCAGTGGCGGGGAAGGGTCTACAGCTGGAGCAGAGCGCTGTTGCGGGTTGGGGAAGAGGACAGGGCAGGGCCAGGTATGGCTGGGACTCCAGCAGGGAATGAAGACCTAGGGAGAAGGGCAAAAAGGGCAGTCAGTCAGCAATAAATGTCCTTTACTGACCAGCTAAGCATCTCTATTCAATTCAATTCAGTTCAATACAGTACCTATTTATGGAGCGCCTTCTATGCATCAGGCACTGTTCTAGGACATGGGTACAGAGATGAAAAAGACTAAGGCTCCTCAAGGAGCCTACATTCTGGGTTGAGGGAGAACAAATGCCAAGTAAACAAATTAATAAGCAAGGGAGCAGTGAGTGCTGTGAAGAAAATACAGGAAGGGGCTGGGGTTCAGAATGATTGTGTGTGTGTGTGTGTGGCTTTGGGGAAGAGCCTAGAGGAGGTGATGTTTGAGCTGAGGTCCAAATGACAAGAAGAAAGCAACTCTGGTAAGATCTGGGCAAAGAACATTCTGGGGTTGCAATAGGGGGACTGAGGTTCCAGGAAGAGGAGGTTAGTGGTCATGGGAGGGGGCCGGTGCGCTCGCTCCTTGAAGTTTCCTGGTGGGGGAGCCCCTCTTCACTACGCTCCCCTCTTCCTCTGAGATACTGAGATAGACACGCAGAGGCAGACAAACAGCCACACATGCACTCTGTGTACATTCCCTCCAGGCTCCTCACCGCCCCCCGCCCCATTCCTGCCCTAAGGAAGCCTCCCTTCACCAGTTCAGAAGTTCTGATGCTGGGATAATGGGGAGATGGAGAGCAGACAAGTGTTGTTCTGGGGACACGCAAACACACAAAATGCAACCACACGTTCCAGAGGAGACTGAAAAGACAGGGAAGGAAGAGGGCTGTTACCCTTCTGTTACCTTAGGGGCCCCTTTCCATTCTGGGGTGACCCCAGTGTGTCTGTGCAGTCCTGAGGGGTCTGTCCTCTGCGGGCCTGTGGGAGAGGGCGGAGGGCCAGGACGCCTGGCCGTAATGGGAGAGGTTGGGAGGTTGGTGGATGCGGGGAGTGAGGACCGCCGTAAACGTGGAGAAAATGGATGGGAGGGGCGCCTGGGGGGCTCAGTCGGTTGAACGTCCAACTTCGGCTCAGGTCATGATCTCACAGTTTGTGGGTTCCAGCCCCGTGTCGGGTTCTGTGCTCACAGCTCACAGCCTGGAGCCTGCTTTGGATTCTGTGTCTCCCTCTCTCTGCCCCTCCCCCATGCACACTCCGTGTCTCTCAAAATAAATAAACATTAAAAAAAAAAAAAAAGTGGATGGGAGAAGGATCGGGCGGAATGATGGGGTAGTGGTGGCGGTGATGGGTAACGTGCCTCACCCTACATTCTCTCCCTCCGTCTCCCACGCACTGTCTACCATAGTCGTGTACCTCGACCTTCTCACCCCTCTGGTTGCCTCCTGCAACTTCCTTGTAGGTGCGATAGGAGGCTCCAGGGGAGAAGGAGGCTCTCAGGGCTGCCAGGGTTGCCATTCCAGGCATGGTGGTGTGGGTAGCAGGTACGAATGTCCCAGGTGATGATAGAGAGGCTCGCCGACCCACGTGGGGAGTCCTGGGGCTGCCATTACCCCCATTCCTTCGCATTCTGTCATGCTGGAGGGATTTAGGAAACAGATATTGTCAGAGGCCCCGGAAAGGTGCAGGTGGGGAAGCTGGCCCCCCTCCCCGGGAATCTCTCTGAGTCAGTAAGTCCTTTCTCCACCAACAACCTTGCTCCTCGTGTTCGTGGTCTCCACGTTTGGGGAGTCGATGACAACGAAGATAGGACAGGGCACCTGCCTCTCTTTGGGCTGGCCCTTCTGTGGCCTCTGGGTCAACATCGTCGTGGTGGAGGGGGATGCCATCGTGACCACAAGCAACAGGTGGACGAGAGGAGCTGCCCCCTTCTCACATGCTGCTCACTGGCTCTCTCCCCTCTCCCGGTCCCACTGAGCCCTCCAGCCCACTTCTACCTGAGATCCTTTCCAGAGCCCTTCAGACGGGCTCTCTGTCCATCCCTGAAAGCTAGTCTCTTTCCCCTCCTTCCTTGCTCACTGAGCTCGCCTCCTCTCTTCAGGGACAGGGATAAGTGCTGGTTCCTGCTCTCTGGGTTGGCCAGTTCACCAGACGGGCACCCCATCCGGTGCAGGAGTAGGGTATCCGCACCTCCGCCTGCCTGGCGAACCCCAGACCTTGCTCCGCAGCACGCCCAGTCCGAACTGCGGACTCGCCACCCAGCGGCCCCAGAGAGCCATGGGCCAGGGGTAGAGGGGTGCAGAGGGGCAGAGCTCGCCCTGCGCCCGCGCCGGGACGGCTGGCACCCTCGGGGGCGTGGCCGGGTTCTCCCTGGGCTCTGCGCTCAGGGATTGGCCCCGTCCCCAGTCCTGGCCCCGCCCCTCCGCGCCGGGCCCCGCCCCTCTCTGCTCCACGCTCCGCCCCTCCGTGCCGGCACCGGCACCTGCGGCGCGAGGAGGGCTTCCTGCCTTGGGTCGGTGACGCGTCCTGCGGCTGGTGCTCCGGCTCCGGGTTCGCTGTGCTCGCCTGTCGCGCGAGACAGGATGGGGGTGGCGCTCCCACACACCCCCCTCCCGCCGAGGAGCCCCTGAGGAGTTGAGGAGCAGGCAGAGGGCACGTGCGGGGCACCTGCTCCCCGGGCCCCCGGGGCCCTCCCCACGCTCGCGCCCCTACCGTCTCTCCGTCTCCCGCGGTGGTTCTGGGCCCTGGCAGAAGCTTGGCATTTCAGCTCTTCCTTCATCACGATTGAGTTCTTGGGCATGAATGTCTGCCCCCACTCTTCAATCTTGTTTTTCTTTTAAGATTTTTAAGTAATCTCTGCATCCAAGGTGGGGCTCGAACCCACAACCCCAAGATCAAGGGTGGCCTGCTCCACTGACTGAGCCAGCCAGGTGCCCCTAACATAAATCTTCTTGGTGGGAATTATGCCACCCTCCCTCCCGAGAACACAGAAGTCACTTTTTTGCTATTTGTAAAATATGGTCTCCCCCCCCCTCTTTTTTAGGTATAATTTTTAAGGTGTATACATATATATATATATATATATATATATATATATATATATATTTCCCATTTTTAAATTTTATTTATTTATTTCAATTTTGATTCCATTATAGTTAACATACAGTGTTATATTAATTTCAGGTGTACAATATACTGATTCAACAATGTTTTATTTTATTATTAATTTTTTTTTAATGCTTATTTTTGAGAGAGAGACAGAGACAGAGACAGAGTGTGAGCAGGGGAGGGGCAGAGAGACAGGGAGACACAGAATCGGGAGCAGGTTCCAGGCTCTAAGCTATCAGCATAGAGCCCGATGTAGGGCTTGAACTCAGGAACCCTGAGATCATGACCTGAGTGGAAGTCAAAGGCTTCACGGACTGAGCCACCCAGGTGCCCCATGAGGGTATATTTTAAAGGCACAATTTACATACAGGAAAATTTACCCTTTTTAGTGTAACGTTCTGAGGTTTTTGGCAAACATATATAGTCACGTGACTACCACCATGATTGAGAAACAAAGGACTTGCATCGCCCCTCCTTCCCCAAATTCCCTGTGCCCCTTTGTGGTGAACCCCTTCCCAATTCCAGCCTCTGGCAACCCCGGATCTGTTTTCTGTCCCCTGGAATGTCGCCTTTTCTATAACATCATATAAATGGGACCATACAGTATGTAGCCTTTCAAGTCCGGCTTCTTCTGCTAAACTTAATGTATTTGAGCTTCATCTATGTACTTCATTACTTTTCGTTGTGGACTAATATTTCAGTGCACGGATACATCAGACTTTGTCCATTCCCTAGTGAAGGGACGTTTGGCTTGTTTCTAGTTTTAAGTGATTATAGATAAAGCCGTTATAAATATTCTTGTACAGGGTTTTGTGTGATAACTATCATTCTACTTGGGTGTACACGTAGGATTGGCCGTGCCGGGTCACACGGTAAGTGTACGTTTTAACTGTTTTAAAAACTGGCAGGGGCGCCTGGCTGGCCCAGTCGGTAGAGAATGCAACTCTTGGGTCTTGGCTTGGGGTCATGAGTTCAAGCCCCACGTTGGGTGCTGAGCCTACTGAAAAAAACAAAACAAAACAAAACAAAACAGAACTGGGGGCGCCGGGGTGGCTCAGTTGGTTAAATGTCTGACTTTGGCTCAGGTCATGATCTCATGTTCGAGCCCCGCATTGGGCTCTGCGCTGCTTATCTTGGAGCCTGCTTCGGATTCTCGCTCTCAAAAATAAACAAGCATTAAAACAAACAAAGAAACAGCTGGCAAACTGGGGGTGCCCAGCGGCACCATGTTACCATTATTTTTTTGACTGCTCGGCTTCCTTTCTTTTGGGGGGCTGTCGCTCCCCAAGTCCGTGTGGCTCTGGTGGGCTGTCGGTCCGGGCATCCGCCTTCCCACCTCCAGAGGTGGACACGTGCCCCAGTCGAGGCCAGATTCTGAGATTCAGAATCCCGATCAGGAACGGGCAAGGGTGGGGGTGAGTGGGGTCACCTGAGGGGAAGCAGTGAGCAGAGGGGCCACGTTCCCTGGCTCCCGTCGAGACTCGCCTGGACGTTCAGCTTCCTCTCTGAGTCTGTGTTCACCCAGTATTGCCCCGAGGCATTCCTTCTTGCCCAGCTCAGCCAGTCTGGGTTCGTGCTCACAACCGGAGAGCTCTCGCTGATACACCAGTAGCTGGTTGGCCAGGACTGCGAGCCTGCCAGGCACCTTTGTGCCTCGAACCTTGTGGTCAATAAGGCAGCCCCTCTGAACAGATGCTGGGGCGGTTGTCTGGGGGGGGGGAGGAGCCCCTTTAGGAGACAGAGAACAAAGTACCTCTTCCTCCTGGTCAATGCAGCCCCCTTGGAGGGGCATCGCTCGTTGAGCAGAATGCAGACTGGACCTCAGTTCTCACCCACCCCTTCCGCTGTGCGCTCTTGTGCAGTGCTCACCCTCCCCAACTTTCTGCAGAGACCCTGCTGTCAGGTCCCCCACTCTTCCCTTCAGCTCTCTTCTCCTCGTCCCCTTCCAGTTTACCTCTTCTGAGTTTTTACTTGGACCACATCGAGGCTGATAACGGCTATGTTTACGTCTGTAGCCATAGTTAAGTCTTCCGTGCTTTGTCTATCTGTTGAGTCTGAAAGTTGAAACTCTAATAGTGTTTACCTTATATATTGTGACTTTATACATAGATTTCCCTGCAGGCCTATAATCACTAGGATTGCATTTCCTTTCTTAAACTATTTTTTAAGTTTATGTATTTATTTTGAGGGAGAGAGAGAGAGAGAGAGAGAGCGCGCGCATGAGTGGTAGAGGGGCAGAGAGACAGAATCCCAAGCAGGCTCCAAGCTATCAGTGCTGAGCCGGATCCAGGGCTCGATCCCACGAACCCCCAGTCCATGACCTGAGCCGAAATCACGAGTCTAATCAAGCCTAACTGACTGAGCCATCCAGGCTCCCCACTCTTAAGCTATTTTTAATTACCTTTTGAAAAACAGCATCTGATACATTCACAGGATTATATGACATATATGTTGGTTATAAATTATTATAATATAATAAATGCCTGTGCACCGAGCACCGGAATGAATAACCTATTACTAATAACCTGTGTGCCCGGTGTAATCCTCTCTGCCCCATTTTCCTGCCTTTCCCGGGAAATAATCACTACTCTGTATTTTGTGTTTATCATTCTACTGATTATCATTTTTGGTTTTTTTTTCCAAATTTTATTTATTTATTTTAAGTAATCTCTGTACCCAACGTGGGGCTCGAACTCACGACCCTGAGATAAGCGTGGCATGCTCCTCTGATTGAGTCAGCCAGGCATCCCTCTGCTGATATTTATTTTTATTTATTTATTTAAAAAAAATTTTTTTAACGTTTATTTTTGAGACAGAGAGAGACAGAGCATGAACAGGGGAGGGTCAGAGAGAGAGAGAGACACAGAATCCGAAACAGGCTCCAGGCTCTGAGCTGTCCCGACTGAGCCACCCAGGCGCCCCTGCTGATATTTATTTATTTTTGAGAAAGAGCACAAGCAGAGGAGGGCCAGAGAGAGATGGAGACAGAGGATCCCAAGCAGGCTCCATGCGGACAGGCCGGGCTCGATCCCGTGAACCATGAGATCGTGACCTGAGCCGAAATCAAGAGTCTGACGCTCAACCGACTGAGCCACCCAGGCGCCCCTGATTTTTAAAACGTACCACGCCATCATAGTAGTGTGTATACTTAACGTTGCATTTAGTTGGGCTTGTTTAGGAACTCTCTAGAACTGGGATCCTATTTATAGCGTAGACTTCTGGGAGTTACGTTTTTCAGGAAACATATTTCCAAGATTCTTCCATGTCGTTTTGTGTGGCCATTAGGATGAGAAGCTCTTAGAAACTCCAGGAGAACTAAACGAGACCCAAGGAAGGAAACAGAATCCTGAAGTCACTAGTTCCGCTCAGCCTCCTGGACCCGGGTGCCTCCCGACCGCGGCCGAGGGTTCTGAGCATGGCGCTTGTCCCCGCCAGGGCCGGACCTCTGTCCTCGCCAGTGGGATTGGTGTCTTAGGCAAGAGACCCCACAGGGCTCCCTGGCCCCACCTGAAGATACAGCAAAAAGCCGGAGACCTCGAAGCGGGCCCTCACCGGACCATGCTGGACGGCCACGAACTTGGACTTCCAGCCTCTGAAAACGCGAGGGACACATTTCTGTGGTTTATAAGCTACCCCGTCTGTGGCATTTTGTTACGGCAGCCGGACAAACTAAGAAACGGAGGAAGAGCCCTCGCGGGATCTGAGTTCCTGATTCTGGCTGGACTTCCCGTCCTGCTGAGCACGTGACCTTGGGATTCGCCATGAACTCCCCTTTCGCTTAGGCCTCTTTGGGTTCCTTCCATCATTTGTAGCCACCCACAGGCGCAAGGATGCCTTCCGAAAACCTGGGTGTTTTTGTTCCTTCTCCGTATCCTAGCGAGAGAGCACGAACGATGAAAATGATAATGTAACTGTAACAACTATCACTTTCTGGGAACTGACTATGCAGCAATGAGTGCTCGTTGTTTATTATCCCATTTGATACTGAAACGGAGCCTGCGAGGAGGATTATTGTTCCCGTGTTACAGGTGAGTAAACTGAGGCACAAAGAAGCTGTTGGATGCGTGCAGGTTCGCTGGCCCACATTCCTCTCTCTGCCTGTTGGACCTTAAAGCCTGTGTTCTTAACCGCGTGGATCACTACTGCCTCCGCAGAGTGAACCAACTCTGATAGGATTCAAACTCACATCCCAAATCTGAAAGGCTTTTTCCTTGCCAGAGCTCCTGGGGTCTGAGGTCTGGAAGCTGCTATGATCAGGCCGCCCCAGGTGATTCAGATTTATTTTCTCCTAGCTGAGAAAAATCTCAGACTGTGGGGCTCCTGACTGGCTCAGTGGGTGGGTGGGGCGTGAGGCTCTTGATCTTGATGTTGTGGGTTCGAGCCCCACGTGGGGTGTAGAGATTATTTTTTAAAAATAAAAATAAAACCGTAAAAAAAAAAAAAAAAAAAGAAAAGAGAAATTTCAGCTTGTGTGACCCTCCTTTACCCCCTCCTTATCCTATGTCCTCCCCTTCTGGTGCTGAGGGGAAATAAGGAAGGGAAGAAGATACAGAGTGGAGGCGGGAGGGAGGTGAGGGGTTGGGGGGAGTAGTGAGAAGGTCGGTCACACCTTTGGAAGACATTTCCAAAGAACTTAGGGAGGCTGCTTTTCTGAGGACCAACTCCCTCTCCTTCTCCCTGCTCCCTCTGTCAGCATTTTGGGGTGGGGTCAGGGCCGAGGATGTGGGAAGAGAAGAGGGGACCCTCAGAAACCGCCGCTCTTGGGGGGTGGGGCCTGTGACCTTGGGCCCCTCCCCCACTTGACTGTCCCGCCCTCGGAATGTTGGAACGTTCCATGGCAGTTAGGGGCCCGGTCCTACGGAATAGGTCGTTTCTTTCCCAGACCCCAGGCCCTGTGGTGGCAAGGACTCTGCCTGCTACAAATATTTAAGGGATGAAGGACCACTGAGCCCAGCAAGGGAAGGTGGAGATGGGGTGGAGGTTAGGAGGAGAGACAGGGAATGCTCAAGGTGGGGGCAGGGGACTTTAGGGCTGGATTTCCCGGGTCGGTAGGAAAAAAGGATGAGCATCCAAACCCTGGCGAGGGAAGGGGGGGCTGGGAAGCGGGACGGGGCGGAGGGGAGCCTGGCCCAAGAAGAGAGCTGGCCGGCTGACCCCAGCGGTGCCAGGCAGGTGCCCGGGGAGCACCCCTCAGAGCCCGGGAGAATCTCCGTGCCGCCCCTGTGGTGGAGGATGACGCACAGCTCCCGCTGGGTAGCGCGGGTGCTGGCCTCGGAGCTCAGCCTCGTCGCCTTCATCCTGCTGCTGGCCATGGTGTTCTCCAAGAAGTGGCTGTGCCTCTCCGGGAGCCGCGTCTACCAGCGCTGGCCCAGCAACGTCAGCTCGAGAATCTACACGTCGGCTCGTCTCATGTCCATGGGGCTCCTGCACATCTGCAAATCCAAGAGCTGCTCCAGCTCCGAAAACGGGAAAGGTGAGACCCTCCACACCCCCGTCGCCGTCCCGGGGAACCGGCCCGCCTCGGTCACGGCATCTGCTCCCCGTGGCCTCGTCCCCTCCCTCTGGTCGTCCCCAGTGCTGTTTCCCTGCAAGATGGCCTCACCGGCAGAGACCGCCGAGGATGGGTTTTCGTTCTCCCATCCGTCCCGGCCAGAGGGTTCTGCCTGACCCAAGGGAAGGTACCATTCCTCTGGAGGAGCTCAGAGCCCAGTCTGCGCCTGTGACAATGTTGCCAGGGGCACGACTCTCAGGGAATGTCAATCATTCAATCACACAACACCCATTATATTGGGAGAAGAGCCTCCTTGGAGGTGGGGATTTCCTTCCCCTAGGCTTGCAAACCCCGAGCTTCAGGGGAGTCCCCAGAATGCTGTCTCCCAGGCCCGGGTCCCAGCCTCTTTTCTTCCCTTCTCCCTCAGGCCCTGCTTTTCTGGGCCAGCTCTGGGTTTCCCTGTCTGGTTTCCCTGCTCCTTCCTTCTCGGCGTCCTTGCAGCCTTTCACTTCTAGTTCTTGTTCATCTGACCTCCCCTCCCGGCGCTGGGCCTCCTTTCTCAGCTCTCGTGCAAAACCGGAGCGTTTTTGGTTTGTTTGTTTTTTTAATGTTCATTTATTTACTTTTATTTTTTTTTTATTTTTTTTATTTTTTTTTATTTTTTATTTATTTTTGGGACAGAGAGAGACAGAGCATGAACGGGGGAGGGGCAGAGAGAGAGGGAGACACAGAATCGGAAACAGGCTCCAGGCTTCCGAGCCATCAGCCCAGAGCCTGACGCGGGGCTCGAACTCACGGACCGCGAGATCGTGACCTGGCTGAAGTCGGACGCTTAACCGACTGTGCCACCCAGGCGCCCCCATTTATTTACTTTTGAGAGAGCGTGAACATGCAAGGGAGGGGCAGAGAGAGAGGGAGACGCAGAATCCCAAGCAGGCTCTACCCTGTTAGCGCAGAGCCTGACGTGGGGCCTGATCCCACAAACTACGATCATGAGCTAAAGTTAAGAGTCAGATGCTCAACCTACTGAGCCACCAGGCACCCGTTAAATTATTTATTTATTTATTTATTTATTTATTTATTTATTTTGCGAGAGAGTGAGAGAGAAAGAGCATGAACGGAGGGGAGGGGCAGAGAGAATCCCAAGCAGGCTCTGCAACGTCAGCACAGAGCCGGACCCGGGGCTCGATCTCGAGCACTGTGAGATCATGACCTGACCTGAAATCAAGAGTCCACTGCTTAACCCACTGAGCCACCCAGGTGCCCCTATTTATTATTATGTGTTAAAGATTTTATTTTTAAGTAATCTCCATGTCCAATGTGGGGCCCGAACTCACAACCCCGAGATCAAGAGTTGCACACTTCACCGACTGAGCCAGGCTTTAAAAAAAAAAAACCAAAAAAAACAACCAGGGGCGCCTGGGTGGCTCAGTTGGTTAAGCATCCGACTTCAGCCTGGATCACGATCTCGCGGTCCATGAGTTCGAGCCCCACGTCGGGCTCTGGGCTGATGGCTCGGAGCCTGGAGCCTGCTTCTGATTCTGTGTCTCCCTCTCTCTGCCCCTCCCCCGTTCATGCTCTGTCTCTCTCTCTCTGTCTCAAAAATAAATAAACATTAAAAAAAATAAAAAATAAACTGAACAAATTTCGAATGGTTTTTATACAGCTGGACTCAGTCTTCATAAACAATTTTATGTCTTCTAAATTATTTTAATTTAATTTATAGTGTTTTAAATATGTCTATAAAGATACAGTAAATGTTTCCATATTATAATAGATGGGACATTGGGTCAGTCAGTTGAGTGTCCGACTTCGGGTCTGGTCATGATCTCACGGTTCATGGGTTCAGGCCTCACATTAGGCTCTATGCTAACAGCTTGGAGCCTGCTTCGGATTCTCTGTCTCCCTTTCTCTGCCCCTCTCCCACCCGTGCTCTCTCCCTCACAAGTAAACATTAAAAAAATATATGAATTAATAGATATATATCAAGTAAATGGATTGTCACCTTTTTACTTGACTTTTATTCTTCCATTCTTGGCAAAGTTTATTTCCAATGTCATATTTGTGAAAAAAGGAGCAACAAATTTGTTAATCATAAAGTTTTTTTTCTCCCCTGTGTTTAGTATGAATTCTTTGGTATAGATTTCCCAAAGTGGCTTGGCTGGATGAAAGAATGAAATATTTTAAGTTTTTGGGGGGTTTTATTTATTTATTTGCTTATTTATTTTGAGTGAGAGGGAGAGAGAGAGAGCTTGTGGGGAAGGGGCAGACAGAGGGGGGAGACAGGGAATCCCAAGCACGTTCCGTGCTGTCAGTGTGGAGCCTCCTGTGGGGCTTGAACTCACATACTGGGAGATCATGACCTGAGCCGAAGTTGGACACCTAACCGACTGAGCCACCCGGGCCCTCCTCCCCAGCCCACTTTTCTATTGAGTTATTCATTTTCGTATGGTTGGGATTTTCAAACAATCTCCATGGTAAGAATCCTTGCCGGGGTGCCTGGGTGGCTCAGTCGGTTAAGCGTCTGACTTCGGTTCAGGTCATGATCTCACAGTTCGTGGGTTCGAGCCCCGCGTCGGGCTCTGTGCTGACAGCTCGGAGCCCGGAGCCTGCTTCGGATTTGGTGTCTCCCTCTCTCTCCGCCCCTCCCCCGCTCATACTCTGTCTGTCTGTCTCTCTCTCAAAAATAAATAAACATTAAAAAAAAAAAGAACCCTTGCCTATTTAATAAGTGAAAGTCACATTTCATTGTTACCTCAAATGTGCATTTCTTCGAGTATTAACTTTTTCTCGTAATTACTCATTTGATTATATTTTTTTTCTCTTGTGAATCCTGAGTTCGTCCTGTATTCTCATTTTCTCCAGACAGTTTTAAGCTGTGGGAAAATCACCCGGTCTTCGGGGTGGCCCGGATAACCTTCTGCCTGACCCTGGGGCTGGGCTTTGTCTTCACCGTCTGGTTGCACCTGCCGTATCTACCCGGTCTGAAGAGACTGCCCTTCTTTAGCTGGATCGGGACCATCCTGAGCTTCTTTGAAGGTACCCCCAGCTCTGGGAATGGAGCTCAGTTTCTCACAAGCCACATCTTCCTGGGCACTCCTCCCTCTTCCTTCCTTTGGGGGGTGGGGTGGGGCAGGGGTGTGGGTGGGCGCTGAGAATGGAGTCCCCCCATTTCCCCCCCCTGTCCCTGGAGAGGTGGAGTTGGGTGGGGCTGCGCTAACTAAGCACCGAAGGGAGCATCCTTGGGGGATTCTTAGGTGAGAAGATCTCTTGGCTTCCTGTCTCCCAGTTACCTTTATCTTCTCTACCCTCCTGCTGTTCCCTATTAACCTCTGGATCTTTGAACTGAAGAGGAATTTATCTGTCCCCATCGGCTGGAGCTATTTCATAGGCTGGCTGGTGTTTGTCCTGTACGTCACCTGGTCACCTGCGGTGAGTGGCCTGGCGGCCCTGGGAAGGAGGTGGCTCAGGGCAGGAAGGAGCGTGGAGGGAGGGAGGGGCTGGTAAGGCCCGGAGGTGGGGAGGTAGGTTCTTAGGATTCGCGTCCCCTTGGGCCTCACCTCGCCTGGCCTGCCGCTTTCCGCTTTCCTCCTCCGTTCTCCACATTTCCTGTCCCCCATCCCTTTGTCCTTTGCCAGCGGCCCTCTGCCACTTCAACCACAAACACTTCTGGAGTGTGATTATGAACTGTCCCCGCCGGGCCGCGTCCTGCAGCAATGGTTCCAGCTCAGTACAGAACTTTCCGAGTGAGCCGGGGGTCTCACACACCTCGGGCAAGCAGGAGGAAGTCCCGGATCCGGAGCGAGAGAAGGCCTCTCCGTAACCTTTTCCGAAATCCTGGCGCCGACTTCGGCCGCCCCTCGTCCGAATCCCTCTCCTCATCCTTTCTCGAAGCCCTGGGTAGGTTGGCTCTCCTCGCCTCGAGGACTTAGAGAGGGAGGATTTTAGGTCAGCCTTGCACTTGCCCTCCTCGTTCCTGCCGGCTGACAGCGGGGCCGATGGGGAATAAATTGTCTCTTGCTTACCGTGTCTGGCAGTGGTCGAGACAAGACAACCACTCGAAGAAGGCGAGGAAGGGAGAGAGAACAACTTCGTTTCCCGACTCTTCCTGCCTGGGAGCCTTTGGGCCCAGGTGAAAGGCGTCGCGAGAGCTACGTCTTTTTACACTTCGTTACCCGCATCCCAACATTTGCTAGGAGGCGGGGGGCGTGATGAGGAGAGATCGCTTGTGACCAGTGGGTTTACGGGGAGTGAACGACCCAAGAGCAAACTGGCCACAAGGTGAGAGGCAGGTTACCCGGGCCGTGGCTGTACCGTGTGTGCTGGGCAGCCATCCCACCTCCTGTGTCCTCGGGTGACCAAGAGGTCCCAGCGCCCTGGGCCAGGGTATCACCGGCGCCAACTCCGACTCCAATTCCACCCCGGCCTCCGTCCACACCTTCTCCTCTGCCACTCCGTCGCCACCCGCTCTTGACTCCACCAGTTCTGCCACCCCTCTGGGCGGCTCCTGCTCTCCGACCAAGCTTCCCGTGTAACGGCAGGAATAAAAACCGTGAGAGTCAGGCCCTACGATCGAGACACAGGTTGTCCTTTTGGATTATGAACTTCGTGTAGCCTCACGAACACGTGCGGCACCTGCCTGGGGCAGCACCGGCAATGACCACTGGGATTCAGGCATCCCGCACAGAGAGGCTGGTCTCCCCGGAGAGCCGCTGTGGCTGATCTGTCGAATCCTTCCAGATGGAGCCGCCATGCCAGCCGGCCAGAGAGAAGGCGCAAAGTCCGAGTGGGGTGGATAGACGAAAGCTGTACATCTTAGCGGGTCGAGCCGTCCGACACTGCCGTTTCAGCGGTTAAATGCTGCCCATTTCATATGGTTCGACCTAATACGTCTGACTGATTTCTATTTGATTTTTTTTGGCTCTTTTGAGATTCTTGTCCTTAACCATACCCGACGAGCGGTGTGCAGCTTCTTGGCTCCAGGCAAACAGTCTAAGCAAAGAATATGTGGGCTTGAAATCTGGGCCGAGAAGCACCCCACAAATCCAGACTCATTGTCTCCCTCGTGCTTCTTCCCCCCGTAGCGAGGATTTATTGATTTGGTCATCCTTGGGGAAGAACCAACAAGCAAATGTAGGTCACGATCGGAGAAAGGGATTTGGTCATTTGAAAGAAGTCATAAACTCAAATGCCTACAGGGGTGAGACTATCTGCCTCCTACATACATAAAGGGGGCTATGCTTCCAGTCTATGTATAATTTTCCTCTTTTGATAAAGACCTAATATAATCTTTTGCTGGATAACAAATTACCCCAAACTTGGTGGCTTAAAATAATAAACATTATCTCACGTAGTTTCCAGGATCAGGAATCTGGGAGCAGCTTAGCTGAATGGTTCTTGCTCAGGGTCTCTCACGAGGTCATAGTCAAGATGTCAGCTGGGGCTGCAGTCATCTGAAGGCTCGACTGGGGCTGGAGGATCTACTTCCAGTGTGGTTCACTCATATGACTGTCGACGGTTCCTTGCCACAGGGGCCTCTTTCATGGGCTGCTAGGTTGTCAAGAGCTCGTGTCCCCCAGAGTGAGTGATCTAAGAGAGAACGAGGAAGGAGGAAGAGGAGGAAGTGTCCGTGCCCTTATACACTGTTACTTTCACCACATAAATCAGCTGAAATTTCGGAATTCCACTGTGTTGCAAGGGAGGAACTAAGTCCTCCTCATGGGGCCTTTAAGGATTATTCCAACAAAGCTGTGGAAATTGCACTCAGAGAGGCATTTGAAATTGGAGGGTTCATTATATCCACAGGTCCTAGGAGAGGTCCACATTCCACATGGAGGCCACATGGAAGGAAAGCCCAGAGAGCAGGCTCAACCACGCAGATGGGGAGCTGAGAGAGTGAGGACCCGTGGCCAAGGGCCTTTATTGGGGTCAAGCAAACGTCTGAGGGATTTTCATTGGTGCATTTGGATGTCACTAGGTTATAGTCAGGGGAGGGCAAGAAGAGGAACTTGTGGCAGGAGCCAGCCTTGTCACACTCGGTGCACCTGTCACCTGGTAAGGTGCTCACAGTCTCATCGTGGAGCTGTTGAGGCATCCGGCAGAGACGAAGTTTTAAGCATTCGTGATACACTGGCCGTCTGTTATGGGCCGAGTTGTGTCTCCCCCAGAATTCATACGTTGGAGCCCTAACCCCCAGTACCCCAGAATGTAACTAGCTGGAGATAGGGTCTTACGAGGTGCACAGGAAAGACCGGGCGAGAAGGTTCGCATCTGCAAGCCACGTAAGAGAGGTCTCAGAAAGAGACCAAACCTATTACACTTGACCTTGGACTTCCAGCCTCTAGAATTGGGAGAAAATAAATTTCTGTTGTTTAAAGGACCTAGCCTGTGGCGCTTTGTTACGGCTGCCCTAGCAAACAAATGCGCCGCCTAAATTGGGTCCAGGTGCAGGTAAGGCTCTTGAGATGCAATGCCTTAAATACAGGGAGTCAAGTGCAGCTCCTCTCAGTCTGCATACCTGTGAACTAGAGAGACATGTGACCACCCCCCACACAGCCAGAAACCATGGCAGGCAGGGCAGTCGAGGGGTAACCGTGACAGACGCTGCTGTTTACAAAGGGGGATAATGGCATATAATGAACACTGAGTAATGTATAGAATTATTGAATCGTTATGTTGTACACTTGAAACTAATGTAACACTGTATGTTCATCATACTCCAAAAAAAAAAAAAACAAAACAAAAAACGGGGAGGGGAATATGAATGAGGGACACAACAGGGAGTCATTGGTTCATAGCACTTCTGAAATCCAGCTGGGAAAATGTTGAAATTTCCTTGATGGAGACTCAGTCCTGGAGCGTCCGGGTGGCTCAGTTGGTTGAGCGGCTGACTTTGGCTCAGGTCATGGTCTCATGGCTCATGGGTTCGAGCCCCACGTCGGGCTCTGTGCTCACAGAACAGAGATTCTGTGACTCACTCTCTCTCTGCCTCTCCCTGCTTTCGCTCTGTCTCTCTGTCTCAAAAATAAATAAACATCTGGAAAAAATAAAAAAAGATTCAGTCCTATTTCTCCCCAGCTGCAAGTCTCCATGGGTTTTTTTTTTTTAGATGTAACACACATGCCATAAAATTTACCATTTTAAAGTACGCAATTCAGTGGTTTTAGTATATTCACAATGTGCAACCATTCCAGAACACTCTACTGCTCTAATTACTCCCCATTCCCTCCATCCCCTGGAACTAGTCTACGTTCTGTTTCTCTGCATTTGCTTATTCTGGACATTTCGTATAAAGGGAATCATACGATACCCAGGCTCTTGTGTCCAGTTTCCTCTGCTTAGCATAATGTTTTCAAGGTTCGTTCATGTTGTTCAACTCCGTGATGCGAGGCAGAGCCCTCCCAGCTGTTAAAGTTGGAGGCCTGGAGGCAGTAAGAGACCAACATAGGTATCGGTCTATCGGTATTGAGTTCTGGCTCAGCCTTGTAGGTTCTGCTCTCTTCTTTTCACGTCTTCCCTTCCTGACTGCCTACACTGATGAACTTCGGGTCCCAGAATTAGGCACGGAAGCGACAGCCTTACATAGACTATTTAACTGGTTCCCCACCGGCAAAAAATAAATCCCTTAGTGGTTCTGTTTCTTTGGTTGAACCTTGACCGATAGGCCAGTCAAGGGCCTATCTGGGCCTGCTATTCAGCCCATCCTCTGAGTTTTAAAATTTCATTGTATTTTTTTTTCAGTGCTAAAGTTCCCATTTAGTCATTCTATGTATCTTCTATTTCTTCGTGGAGACTTTCTATGGTTTCATTTGTTTTAAGCCCATTTGTAATTGCTCGTCGAAGCATTTTTACACCGCTCCTTAAAATCCTTGTTGGAAAATCCCAATGTCTAGGTCATCCCAGGGTTGGCATCTGCTGGGTATCTTTAACTCCTTCAAGTTGAGCTTCTCTGGTTCTTGGTATGATGCGTGATTTTGTATTGTATCCTGGACATTTTGGTATTACATCGTAAGACTGTGGGTATTACTCAAATCTCCCATTCCAGCAGGCCCTCTCTGACATCGTGCCATGGAGGAAGGGAGTGTTTCCTTGCTACAGCCAGGTGGGGGTAAAGGTCCTGGCTCCCCACTCAGCGTCCTTGGACACCCTGGGCAGGGGAAGGGATACATCATTACTGCTGGTCCAAGGCAGGATTTCAGGTTCCCCACTAGGCTTCCTAGGTGGGAGGGGGAAGGGTGCCTTGATACTCCTACCCATGTGGCCTCTCTGTGATGTGGGGTGGAGGCCTTTTTTGCTCACTGGATGATGGTGAAAGTTCCAGCTTCCCACTCAGCCTCCTCTGACAGAGGCGGGCGGGTGGTGAAGTCCAGGATTCCCATGTGGTCCCCGTTCTTCCTGTGTGTATGTGTGTGAGGGGGGGTTGTTGGTTGGAGTATAAGTCTTGGTTGCCCCCCGGGGTCTTGTCTGCTACCACCCCGGCAGGAGGTGGGGGTGGCGGGGGTGCTAGGAGAGGTGTCTTGTTATAGTCTGTTGAGGGTGGAGGCCCAGGCTCCCCCACTCAGCCTCTGCTGACCAACATGGCAGAAGGGCCACGGTGTTCTCCATGGTGTTGGCTGGATTAATGAAGTATTTTCTATAAGTTTTCTGTCTTGTCAGGTTGCCTCTCTCCTGGTCTTTTGGCTAGAGAGAGCAGATCTTTTCTGTGTGTGTGTGTGTGTGTGTGTGTGTGGTTTTGGTCTGCTCCCACTGGCATTTCCAAGTTACTGGCTTGTCCAGCACCCAGTCTGCGATACTGTGAGGCAAACAGTATTGTACCACTCACTGTGGTGTTGTTCTAAGCATCCAAGATGTCTAGCCAGATCTTCTTGACTCCACCTTTCACAATTTTCTTGTATTTGTTCTTTTAATGTTTATTTATTTTGAGAGAGAGAGAGAGACAGAGAGTGAGCAGGGGAGGGGCAGAGAGAGAGGGAGACGCAGAATCCGAAGCAGGCTTCAGGCTCTGAGCTGTCAGCACAGAGCCCGACGCGGGGCTTGAATTCATGAACTGCAAGATCATGACCTGAGCCGAAGTTGGACATTCAACCGACTGAGCCACCCAGGCGCCCCTCGTAGATGTAATTTTAAGCCAAAGAGTCTGCTGGATTCAGTAGGAGCCATTGATCTTCCTGTGGTGGTCATTCGTGCTGTTCACCAAGTATTTCTAGGTTTTGCCTTCTGGGGATATGCTAAGATTGCCCCTTCTGGCTCCGGACGGAGTCACGTGACTAGTTCTGGCCAACAAATTGTGCAACACGCTCCTACCTCTGGACCAGAGCATTTACTTACCAGCGTGAAACCCCCTGGAGATCTCATTGCCCCTGCGCATTCAAGATGGTGGCTGATCTGTCACCCTGAGTGCTAGAATGAGGACACCTGGCGGAGAGTCCATAGCCAGCCCTCGAGGGACTTCACCAAGGGCTTCTCCCTCCCTTGAGGGAGGAGAAGGCAAGCTGACAGGCCCCAGGTGGGATGTGTGTGCTATTCCTCGGGCACTCCCGGCTGCTCAAGAACAAAGGAAAGGGGGAAAACAAAGGGTTAACCGATAGAGCTCACAGTCGTGCAGGACCCGAGTCTCCATCTATTTACAAAGATCTTAGTCAATCACAAGAAAAAGGCAGTCTTCTCAATCGCCTCGTCTCCAGAAATTTGTAGACTCAGTTTCCTGGAGCCCCAACATCACCCTCCCCTCCATAGTGATGTGGGAAACAGAGGCAGAAGGAAATGGCAGATAGAACTCAATTTCCGTATAACCTGCAGCCCATTGACGAATACTTGAGGCCGGCAAGAGCCAAACACTTCTCTAGGAACTCCCTATGTCTTAATGTTAATATTTTGCTAGGGCGGGGGAAAAAAAACCCTTAGCTCGGCAATAGCTAGGCCTCCACCATCTTGGGAGTGTTCTTTAGCATATGAAGATCTCACTGGAAACTTCCTCCTGATTTTACCTCCCCCAACCCCATAGTATATAACTAGTCTCTCCTCGTGGTCCGGGCAGCTCTTTCTGCCCACGGGTCGTGTCCCCGTGCTTTAATAAAATCACCTTTTTGCACCAGGGACATCTTTAAGAATTCGTTCTTGGCCGTCGTCTCTGGACCCCCTGAGCCCCACTATCACCCCAAAAACCTCATCCGACTGAATTGTGTCCCCCTGCCACCCTCCCCCCAATTCATGTTGAAGCCCTGACCCCAGTGTGGCTGTATCTAGAGATGGGCTTTGGGGAGGCAATCAGTTTACATGCGGTCATAAGAGTGGGGGCCCTGATCGGATAGGGTGAGTGATTTTACAAGAAGAGATGCCAGAGGGCCACTGGCTCTCTTCATGTCCGTGCACGTGCCGTAAGGAAGGGCCACGTGAGGACATGGCCAGATGGCAGCTGCCCGCAGGCCAGGAAGACAGCTCTCGCCACAGACCCGATTGGCCGGCCCCTTGGTCTTAGACTTCCGGCCTCCAGCACTGTGAGAAAATGAGTTTCTGTTGTTTAAGCCGCCCGGTCTGTGGAAATTCCTTATGGCGGCCCGTGAGGACAAAGATATGCAGAGTGAATGGGGGTGCAGCTTGGTTGCTACGAGATTGTGCGACTTGAAGATTTTGGGGTTCTCTGGGGCGCCTGCGGGGCTCCGTCGGTGAAGCGTCCGGCTTCGGCTCAGGTCACCATCTCACGGTTTGTGGGTTCGAGCCCCGCGTCGGGCTCTGTGCTGACGGCTCGGAGCCTGGAGCCCGCTTCCGATTCTGTGTCTCCCTCTCTCTCTGCCCCTCTCAGCTCGTGCTCTCTCTCAAAAATAAATATTTAAAAAGTAAAAAAAAAAAAAAAAAGATTTTAGGGTTCTTTATTCCCTCAGCATAACTGAGGCTCTTCTGGCTGACACAACCCTCTTGGCTAAAAGGGAAAGACAGAGAGCTGCGGGGAAGCTAAAGTCACTCCATCCCACAAAGACAACTGCATTTCCCATAGAGCTGGGATTTGCGGACCTTGGCTCCAATGACGACCAGATGGCAAGGCTTGGAGAAGCTGCTGGTTTTGCACAAGAGATAACAATAAATGTCCGATGTCAGAATCACTAGAGAAACTTTATTTTCACAATTTTATTTCCTTAAAAAATTTTTTAGTGTTTATTTTTGAGAGAGAGACAGACAGACAGACAGACAGAGTGGGAGCAAGAGAG
Source organism: Panthera pardus (assembly GCF_024362965.1). NCBI lineage: Eukaryota > Metazoa > Chordata > Mammalia > Carnivora > Felidae > Panthera > Panthera pardus. The sequence goes on along the minus strand of NW_026526876.1, from coordinate 9,746,805 downwards.
GGGCAGAGAGAGACACACACACAGAATCCGAAGCAGGCTCCAGGCTCCGAGCTGTCAGCACAAGGGCCCGACACGGGGCTCGAACTCACGAAACCGTGAGATTATGACCTGAGCCAAAACCAAGAGCTGGATGCTTCACCAAGTGAGCCCCCCAGGCACCACCCCGGAAATTCTTTTTTAGACATCATTTCAGACTTACAGGAAAGTTGCAAGAACAGTACAAGGAATTCCTATATACTCTTCAACCAGATTTCCCTGCACGTTAACATTATTACATTGTCTTTATCTCCCCCAGCCTCCTCTCCACACACACACACACACACACACACACACACACACACTTTTTCTCTACCACTTGAGAATAAATTACAGACATGATGCCCCAGATACTCTAGTGTGTATTTCCTAGAGACTCTTACATAACCATAGTACAATTCTCAAGGTCAGGAGATTAACCCTGATAAAACACTATAGCCTTCAGACAATAGTCAGATCTGGCCAGTTGTCCCAGTGATGTCCATGATAACAAAAGAAAGTCCTGGAACTGGGACAGTTCCTTGGTCTTCCTTCCTTCCTTCCTCCCTCCCTCCCTTCCTCCCTCCCTTTCTTTCTTTTCCCCCCTTTAGTCTTTGTCTTTTGTGACTTTGGCCTTTTTGAATTTTTGAAGAGTACAGACCAGCTGTTTTGTAAGCCCTCAATCTGGGCTTCTCTCTTGTTTCTTCATAATGAGATTCAGGTACTGTATTTTGGGTAGAAACAGCATGGAAATGTTGTGGTGCTGTACGAATACGGGGGCGGGGGGCGGGAGTGTTAACTTGATCACTGGGTGAAGATGGCCTCCGGCCAATCGTATTTCTCCTGTAAGAAGTCCTCTGATCCAAAGTGGGCGGAACGGAGAACATTGGTGAGCGAGCTGCAAACCATCTTTTCCACACTCCGCTTACATGGCCTCTGTGCGGGGCGTGCACTGAGCAGCCCTTCACAGACCCAGACGTCTTTGCGGGTCTCCATTTCGGCACCGGGCGCATTACCATGACCGCTTACGGGACGGTGCCTCCGAAGACGAGCATGAGCCTGGCACACAGTTGTGTCTCTAGACACTGGAGGGCTGGATGAAAGCGACAGGCCAGGGGAGTAGAGGGTGTGAGGAGGGATGGAAGAGGACAAGCCGAGCCTGACGACAGATCTCGGGGAGGCCCTCTTCCTGCCACAGAAAGTGGCTGCATCTGGAGAAGCTTCCCGGTGCCCGGCCCGGCCCAATCCCGGTTCGGGCAGAGGGGCAGTGTTTCAGGACTGGGTTATTCCTGGTGATCTGGGTTGTGCGTGGAGGCCAGATCCTAGGGTCCCTACATTTAAGGCAGCCATTTCCGGGGTTCCTGCCGTCGCATCAGGAGGAAGGCGGAAAGAGAGGTGATGTCCTTCAGAGAACGGTGTACTGCTGTACTCAGTGCTGAGGTGGAAGGGAGGGGAGGGGAGGGGAGGGGAGGGGAGGGGAGGGGAGGGGAGAGGGGGCCACTGAATGACTCACCAAAGCTAGGGGTGACCCATCTGTGCGAAACCCCAAGAGGCAAGGCTCACAAGAGCTCACCTGCTGATCGCTTATGTTGTCACGTCAAGGGAAGTGGCTCAAAGTGACCAGAAATCTGAGGCCAAAGTTCTAGGTGTGGAGAAGCTATTTTGAGCGAGGAGCTCGTCAACAGAGCCGGTGTCGCGGTTCAAATTCAACACAACGGTGGATACTACGAAGGAGACTCAGGGAAGCAAAGGGCAAAATATTAAGACTAAATTTTAAATGGAAAAAGGTAAAATCTAACTAGATCCAAAGTAAAAAAATTTTTTTTATCAATTAGAAGTAACAAAAGTAGACACAAAATAAACAAGTTTCTAAAAGACCAAGCCTCCGACTAAAACAGAAAGCCAGTTTGCTCAGGAAACTCCTACTTCCTGCCCACTTTGTTTGCTTGGAAAACACAGGAGAGTAGACCATCTGGGGTAATTAATTCTGGAGTAAAAATGTCAGAACCTGGGTAAACAAAGATTAGCGCCAAGATCAAAACAATAAAAGGAACCAGGAACTAAAAGAGAAACCACATTTCAATAAATTCAAAGGGGTAGAATTCTGGACGAAATTCAGAAGACGATTCCCGGGATTCTGCCATCGGTTAACGTTCTGAACAAGACTCTTCCCAGGATTCTTGCTCCTTCATATGTAAAAGCATCTCAGGTTTTAAACGGACTTCTGTAAAATGTTCACAAATCGAGCGGAAAGGTGTGTAAATAACATTTAAAAACAAACCCTTCGAAACCTCCCCCTTAAAATTCTACAACCCGAAGCCACGGAACAGGAAAAGGTTAAGGTAACTGTGCAGAGGTAATAGCCTACACAGTGACCGAACTTGGCTTTGGCAAACCCTGCTTTCAGGGTCTGTTGCACTAATGTCCAAAAACCATGCAGAAGAGCTGGGAAGCAAGTGTGTGAGTCAGGTTCTCGGGCTCCTTCCCTTCCTCCTCCAAAGCTTAGCTTCACAAAACCACTGGGAACAGTGTCTTCTCTGAGAGCTGCAGAAAAGATTTTATTCCCCGACCTAAAGCTAGTTCCGGTAAAGTGGTACATGGAGAACATTCGCTAAAGCATCTGTCTCTGAGTCTGCCATTTCCCAGAAGTGGGGACATGAGCCCCGACGGGGAGCTCAGGGGTTGGGGTTCTCGGAGAGGCAGGAAGCACGAACGTACAAGAGGCCAGTTTCCACATTACACAGAGTCAGAGCTGGAAGAGAACTCTAATATGAGCTGGTTCAATGGTCTGTTTTATGTTTTTTTAATGTTTATTTATTTGAGAGAGCGAGCGCGAGTGTGTGTGTGTGTGTGTGCGCGCGCGCAGGGGAGGGGAAGAGAGAGAGAATCCCAAGTAGGCTCCACGCTGTCAGCACAGAGACAGACACGCGGCTCGAACTCACGAACCGTCAGATCGTAACCTGAGGTGAAATCAAGAGTCGGACACTTAACCAACTGAGCCACCCAGGTGCCCCTGGTCTCTCTCTGGTTGAGGAAGCCAAGTCCTGGCAAGTGTAAGTGACTAGGGCCAGTGCCTAGACTGGCTGCCAGCCTTTCTTCCCACCACCCCGCATAAGACAAGTGCAACGGGAAAATTCACATGCCACAGCATCAAAGCTACACATTGTGTACGAGTTAGGACCACACCCTTTCCCACCTTGCACACCAAGTTTAGAGTTAGGTTTAAGTCATTTTCCCAGAAGCAACGGGTGCCGCTAGCCAGTTGGGAGCAAGGAAGGTGGATTTAAGACCTGACCTTGGACTTGGAAAGACTTGGGTTTGAACTTGGGGCTAGTTCTTAACCTTTCTGAGCATCACTTCCTCCTCTGTAAAAGAAAGGAATTAGGTCCTTAAGTTACTTTGCTGCTTAAACTTATTCCTTCACCTTCAAAGCACTTGGTAGAATTGTAAGGATTAAATAACATAATATATTCAAAGCGCTTAGCGTTGTAGCTAAATTGGCATTCAGTCGTGCTTACTATTATTGTGAGCAGGCCTTTACTTCCACAGATTCGTTAGGCAGACTGTCTCTTAATGAAGGAGGTGATGGGGGCCTGACCTGTGGGAATGGAGAGGCGGTAACGGAATGAAGAGACACTTCAGGGTTAGTACATCAGCCATCCACTTCTACGTAACAAAGCCACCTGCAAATTTAGTAGCTTAAAACCACAATCGCGTATTTTTCGTTATGAATCCGCAATTTGGCCAGGGCTTGTCTCTGTTCCATACGGCGTCATCTGGAGGGAGATCAGTGAGGGGCTGGAGGGTCCTCTTCCCAAGATGGCTTACTCACACGGTTGGAGAGTTCGTTCTGGCTATTGACTAAGCTTAGCCGGGGCTGGAGGCTGGGGACGTTGGTTCCTTTCCAAGTGAGGCTTTCCACAGGAAGAGCTTGGGCTTCCTTACGGCATAGCGATTGGGTTCCAAGAATGAGCATTCCAAAACAATGAGGTGGTATTTTTGTGACTTCATCTCAGAAGACAAATATCACTACTCCTTCTCTATTTTCTCGGTCAAGGCAGGAAGGCAGGTCTATCTAGGCTCTCTCTCTTTTAAATGTTTATACAGTTTTGAGAGAGAGAGAGAGAGAGAGAAAGAGCAAGCAGGGGAGCGGCAGAGAGAGAGGGAGACACAGAATCCCAAGCAGGCTCCGGGCTCCAAGCTGTCAGCACAGGACCCGACGGGGGGCTTGAGGTCACGAACCGTGAGATCATGACCTGAGCCGAAGACTCAACCAACTGGGCCACCCAGGCGCCCCGACAAAATCTATCTCTTGACGGGGGTCTAGAAGGGCAAGCATTATAGACATAGGTTGCATCCATGTCTGGAAAACATGACCTGCCAACGATTGACGATGGGCAGTGAGGAAGAATGAGTTCCTGGGGAGACTGAAGTTTCTACCTTAGGTGACCCCATGGCGCCATTAATAGAATTCAGGAACGCAGAGGGTATCGCTAAAAGTGTCCAAACAAGGAGGCCATTAGACTGGGGATGGCTCTAACACCTTGGTAGCCCACATAAGCAAACCAAACTTAAGCCAGAGCCAAAGCGCTCAAATCCAGGAAAGTGAAACTTAAGAGCAACCCATCCCACGGAGCCCAAATAAGGCAACTGCTGAAGCCCTAACCACTGAAATAACTGTTTCCCTTTGCTTTGGTGACTTCCCTGTAAAAACCTTGCCCCGTTCCTGTCAGGTGAGCATTTTGGGGTTGGCACTGCTCCACTGAAATCCACGTTTGTGCCAACAAGCTCTTCCCAGTGTATCTTTTACAGCGTTTTGGAGCACAGGATCTCAGTGGGGATAGGAGCGTAGGAGCGAGGGAGGAGTGAATGAGTGACCCCAAGTAGGACAAAACCCACTAGAGTTCCACTTCATGGAAACCAAAAAGAAGGTGGGATGAGAGCTGAAGTGGATTTAACATCCCAAAGAAGTCAAGATGGGTTGGACTGCGAAGGAGACACGGGCTAGGAAATGGGGGTACCCTGGTGACCTTTGGGAGGGTAAAATATAGCACGTACCATTTAGCAGCTGTGATGCTTTCTAGAAACCCTTTCTAATGTTTAAAGCATTTCCACACATGGGAGGAATGCCTTGCTGGAAAATAAGCTTTTGTGTTTTTTTTTCTCTGTTAAGAGCAGAAGTGAGTGGGGCCCCTCGGTGGCTCAGTCATTTGAGTGTCTGACTCTTGATTTGGGTCCAAGTCATGATCCCAGGGTTGGGCTCTGTGCTGAGTGTGGAGCCTGCTTAATAATTCTTTCTCTCCCTCTGCCCCTCTCTCCTGCTTACTCTCTCTCTCAAAAAAATACATATATAGCAGAAACGAATGGATTAAATACGTAAATGTTCGGACCCGGGACTAGAAAGCTCCTAGAAGAACACACAGAAGGAGCGCTTCGTGACATTGGACTTGGCAGTGATTTCTTGGGTAGGACACCAAAAGCACAGATAACGAAAGCAAAAAATAGACAAGGGAGACTACATCAAACTCGTAAGTGTCTGCAGAGCGGAGGCCTGAGAAAAAAGGCAAACTACGGAATGGAAGAAAGTATCTGATAAAGGGTTAATATCCAAACGATGTAAGCAGCGCCTTCAACTCGAAGCAAAAAAACCTCCCTAATAGCCCAATTAAAAAGACAGGCCAAGGACTCGAATAGGCATTTCTCCAGAAAGGCATTCAAATGGTCAACAGGTATATGAGACGATGCCCAACATCACTGGTCACCAGGGAAACGCAAGTGAAGGCCACAAGCAGGTATCACCCCACCCTGTTAGGAATGTTATTATCGATAAAGCCCAAAAGGTAACAAGTGTTGGTGACCATGCAGAGAAACTGGATGTGTGTAGCCACCGTGGAAGACAGCACGCAGGTTCCTAAAAAAATTAAATACAGATATAGCATATGCCCAGCAATCCCACTTCTACAGATTTTCTTTTAAATGCTTATTTTTCAGAGAGAGAGAGAGAGAAGCAGGGGAGGGGCAGAGAGAGAGGACACAGGATCTGAAGCAGGCTCCAGGCTGTGAGCTGTCAGCACAGACTGGCCCACCCAGGCGCCCCCACTCCTACAAATTTATCCAAGAGTTGAAATCACGATCTGGAAAAAAGAGATCTGCATGCCCAAGTTCACTGCAGTATTATTCAAGACAGCCAAGATGTGGAGACAACTCAAATGTCCACCGATGGATGAATGATAAAGAGAAACGTACTATATACCCGCAGTGGTTTATTCTGCCTCAAAAAGAAGCATCCTGCCATAGTTGACAATGTGGATGAACCTTGAGGGCATTAAGTTTAAATACGCCAGTCACACAAAGGCAAATACTGCATGATTCTGCTTATACGAGGTACCCGAAATGGTCACACACAGAGAAGCAGAGGGCAGAACGGTGGTCGCCAGGGATTGGGGGGAGGGGGAGTGGGGGCTGCTATTCAGTGGGGGGATAAAGTTTCAGTTATGCAAGATGATTACATTCTAGAGATCTGTATATCTTGCCTCTAGTTAACAATAGCATATTGCGCACTTACAAATTTTGTCAAGAGGGTAGATCTCATGTTAAATGTTCCTGCTGCCAAAAACAAACCAAAAAAGCTTGCCAAAAAAAAAAAAAAAAAAAAAACCTAAAAACCCACAGAAAGGCAAAAGTGTACTTGAGCAGAATAGCTTTTGCCACCGCACTTCTGAACTCGAGGGTAGGAGAGCTGCAGGGGTGTGCTCGACCTCGAAGGGTGAAGGAGATCCCGAGCCAGTGCTCCAGGGCCAACTGTGGCTTGAGAATGTGGCCACGCATGCTAACAGGCAGAGGGACAGTGGCCAAGGGCTGGGCACTGAGCCCTGTGCCGACAAATACCCATAATGCCCTCTTATAAACCTCATCACAGCTCTGTGAGGTGCGGATTATCGTTCAACAAATACTTAAAAATTTTTTTTCCAATGTTTATTTTTGAGACACAGAAAGTGAGCGGGGGAGGGACAGAGAGAGAGGGAGACGGTAGGGTCCGGGCTCTGAGCTCTCAGCACAGAGCTCGATGTGGGGCTCGAACTCACGGACTGTGAGATCAGGACCTGAGCTGAAGTCGGACGCCTAACTGACTAAGCCACCCAGGCACCCCCACAAATACTTTTTTAATTGAAGCATCATCAACCTACAATGTGACACTCGTTTCAGGTGTACGACATACTGATTCAGCAATTCTGTACGGGACTCAGGGCTCGCCATGGTAGTACCAGGGGCAGTGAGCACCTGAGGGTGGGATTATTACCTGCTCCGTTTCACAGTTAAGCTTGGAGTTCAAGAGGCTGTTAAGTGACATTGTTTTTAGCCCACTCTCCATTGTATTTTCTAGTAAAATGGAATTTCACAGGCCTCTTAACAGAATTCTAGAGATGAGCATGAAAAATGCAAGTCTTCGTAAGTAACGAAGAGTCTCCGAAAGATACGGCAACATTCCCTCCCTCCACTAGGTGCGGAGGTAGGTGCCATGTTGCATCATAAAACTGAGCCAAATAATCCAGTTGGACAAGGTATCTTCCCTAAGAATCTCCATCGGCTTCTCCTGTGCAAAACCAAGACTTGTGTGAACGTTGGTAACTGGTTATCAACTTTTTTCTGTTTTCTGCTAAAATAATCTGCTCTTGCAAGTGTTATTTGAACACAGGGACTTTGTAAGCCTTCCGAGACTTAAGAAATTGTTGCTACCTCTCCTAAAAACTACCTCTGAAATCGATAGTCCTTCTGATTGGTTGCTGCTACAGGCTGAACTCTGTCCCCCTCACCCCTCCCAAAAAGGTTGCAGTCATACCTCCCAGTACTTTTGAATGTGACCTTATTTCCAAATAAGGAGGCAGAAGATGGGAGTTAAAAGGACATCACTAGGGTGGGCCCTCATCCTACACAACAGGGTCCTCGTAAGACGGGGGCTCTTGGACACGGAGGGAGACAGACACACACAAATGTGAAGGCACAGAGAGAATGTCATCTGCAAGTCAAGGAACACCCGAGTCTACCAGAAGCTAGGAGAGACGCGAAGTCTCCCTCACGGCCCTGGGAAGGAACCAAACCTGCTGGCACCTCGATCTTGGGACTTCTGGCTTCCAGAACTGTGACACGATACATTTCTGTTGTTGAAGCACCCCCCTGCCCCCGTTTGTTAGGGCAGCCCCAGGAAACGAATACAGCTGCCTTGAAAATAATGTAGCAATTACTATATCTCCTTACCAGTCAGGTTTGTTAAATATAGAAGCACCAGGCACTTCTCCCTTCTCCCATGCGCACAATGGAAAAAGTAAAAACCTTCAAATAACTGGAGTCTGTTTCATTTAAACAGACAGCCCAGGGGCGCCTGGGTGGCTCAGTCGATTGAGTGTCTTGACTCTTGATTTCGGCTCAGGTCGTGATCTCACGGTTGTGGCATCGCACCCCGGATCGAATCCCCCTGCCTGAGATTCTCTCTGCCCCCGTGGCACTTTCTCTCTCAAAATAAACATTAAGCTGACAGCCCGGATCTGATTCCAAGCCACGGGGTCTCCCATCACACCACAGCCACACGCAGGCACGGCATCAAGCAGAACTACCCGCTGATTTGTCTTCCGTGGTTAGCCTTTGCTCGCTTTCTATTGGCTGCTCTTTTCACTAATAATTTCTAAGTACGCTTTTAAAAATCAATGCCTTACGTGTTTTAAGTGTTGCAAATTTTTTCTCCCGATATCATTTATCTTTTCATGTTTCAAATGGCATTATTTTCCATAGCCATTTGAACTGTCCATTAGGGCAAGTAGGTTAACTTTCTTTTATGGCGTTTGAAGTTCATGCGTTGCTCGCAAAGGCTTTCTCCATCCCGAGATCACAAAAACCCTCCGTTTTCCCCTCCCCCATATTTTTATAGTTTTGTGTTTTGCTGAAGAATCAGGCTTCACATTTCCCTGATGGATAGCTAACTGATCCAGCACCATTAACTGAATAATATAACTCCTCCCCACAGATGCGGAATGTCGCTTTTATCACAAATCATTTTTTTCCTTTTTTTTTTTTTTGCACGTTAAATTTTTTTTCAACGTTCATTTATTTTTGAGAGCCAAAAATAAATGACGCTGGCTTGAACCCACGAACCGCGTTGAACCGTGAGATCACGACCTGAGCCAAAGTCAGAGGCTCAACCAATGGAGCCACCCAGGTGCCCCATCACAAGTTCTTAATGCCATTGTGACAGCAGGGGTGGCACATACAGTTCTTCTTGAAGCAGGAAATAGAGCTCAGATGCTGAGGTGGCCGCTCTCCTCTTTTCTCACTACACCTCTTCCTCCGATGCCCCCACCTTTCGGGATGTTGTCTGAGGAGGGGGGCTTGGCAGAAGGAATACGTACTAGATGTACGTAGGGTACCACACTTAAGACCCCATCGGTTCAGGTTCTGCAGGCAGAAATACTCTTCTACTGGCTGTAGTTGGTAGAACTGTGTCCCAAGAAAGGTATGTCCAAGTCCAAACCCCCAACACCCGTGAATTGGAGCTCACTTGGACAAAGGGTCTTTGCAGATACAATTAAGGTGAGGATGTCGAGAGGAGATCATCCCTGATTGGGGAGGACCTTAAATCCAATGGCATGGGGTTGGTATGCCGTGGTGTCCTTTTAAGAGACAGAAAAGGAGATCGCAGAGAGACAGAGGGGGAAAGGCCAGGTGAAGCTCCACGTGAAGACGAGGCAGAGACTCGAGGAAGCCAAGGAATGCAGAGGACTGCCAGCGGCCATCAGGGAGAGGAGAGAGGCACGGGACGGATTCTCACCGAGCTTCCAGAAGCAACAAGCCCTGCCGACACCTTGATCTTGAACTTCTGGCCTCCAGAGCTGCCGAAGGGTATGTTCCTGTTAAGCTGCCAAGTTTGTGGTCATTTGTTACGGACCCGGCCCGCTTTTCCCCTCGTTGCAAGCACTGCCGTGGACAACGTGAGCGACTGTGGAGAGCGCAGCCTTCATGTTCCTTTCCCCGGGGAATCTGGCGCCAGTTCTCAGATGGCTGGACGGCACCCAGCAGGCGCCCGTTCACCAGCAGAAGAGGCCTGGGGCCCCCTGTGAGGTGCCGGGCTCTGTAGGTTCCGGAGGCGTGGGATCGATGTCCTCATCCATGTCAGATCTGTCTGCTCCCATCTCAGTCCTTTCTTCCTGCCTGATCCAAAGGCTGCTTTCTAGCTGTTTTTCCGCAATTTCCAGCTCTTCCTCTGTCTGTAAGACGGCCACGGTTTCGCGGGGTAAGTGTGAGGAGTACAGGCCGAGTTTGGCCTTACAGCCAAACATCGCTTCGTACGGACTTTGCTGCAAGGAAACGTCGAACACCTGATTCCTCGCCAGCTGCACAAACCGCAGGCCTTCGGCCCAGCGGCGTGAGCAGTGACTCCGCATCCAGGCACGTATCATGTTCTTGACGTCACGGCTCGCTCGCTCCAGGGAGCCCTGGCCTTGGCCAGGGCGGTGCTGACCACAGACGATCTTCAGCTCCGGCCATACCTCATTGAGCTCATTAACAACCTGGTTTGTGAACTCTACGCCGCTGTCAGATTCTAACACGCCAGGGGTACCGAGAATTGTGAAAATATCCAACAGGACACTGACCACCTCGTGGGCCTGTTTAGCTCTTAACGGTCGTAAGATGATAAACTTGGTCGAGTGGTCCTGGTAATACAAAATAAACTTGAACTCACCATCGGCATTTGACTGCATGTCAAATACTTCAACTTGGCATCTGGAGTCGACGTCCTTAAAAGGCATGGGCTTGGGCGCAAGACCTCTCTTGGGCACTGGGTTCTTCTGGTGGCACTGTTTACAGAGTGTCAGATACAGGACAATGACTTCTTTGGTGACATTCCCGTATTTTCCTTGTAGCTCCTTGAGCATCCGTGTCCGCCCACCGTGTCCAATATTGAGATGTGTGTCGTGAAGAATGTCAAACAACTCTTCCTTATGTACGTAATACCGTATTCGATCACGTTCCCTGTGAGCGGCCTCTATTAGCTTCTCCGTGCCTTGCACAGAGATCACGTCATATTTTGCTGCGCGGCGGTAGTCGCGTGATGACTTCTTCCCCTTTTCCTTGGCTTCTTTGACTTCCTTTATTGTTTGAAAGTACTTTTCTTTGGAAAACACCTTGCTGTTGTAACTTTTGCTTTCTACTAACTTTGTCACACTTGTAAGAAACTTTTCTCTCATGTCACTTATCTCCATTTCCGTTTCACTTGTGCTGGAAACACCAGGGGAGTCATTTCCAGCTTTCTGGGGCATCATGGAGAGCTGTAAGAAGGATCCTAGGAAAGGGAGAAAGAAACAGAGTTCAATTCACTGATATTCCATCTGAAAGACTCTCCCTCCAGAGTTCTGCATTCTTCCATCTGATATTTGAAGACGACTACATAGAAGAAAGATAACACGATAATAATACAAAGCAGTAACAGAAAAAGGCAACTAAAAAGCCAAGCAAGGGGCGCCTGGGTGGCTCAGTCGGTTAAGCGTCTGACTCTTGATTTCGGCTCAGGCCATGAACTCACAGTAGTGGGACAGAGCCCCACACTGGGCTCTGTGTTGTGCATGGAGACTGCCTGAGATTCTCTGTCTCTCAAAATTAAAAAAAAAATTAAAAAGCCAACGAAGACCATCCAAAACCAGGGCATGTCAAAAGAATTTTACATCAGTAAGATATATACGCAAATATGTAGTAATTTTAGACTTCAGGCAAACAGAACAAATGAAACTGTTAGCTCATACGGGGAAACCTGATTAACTGGTCTTCATTAATTGAACAGGAGACAGGATAAATGGAAATGCTTAAGGACAGTGGACTAATACCTTCCTTCGGTAGCTTTTTTTGTTTGTTTTTAAAAAACTTTTTATGCTTATTTATTTTTGAGAGAGAGACAGAGTGCAAGCAGGGGATCAGCAGAGAAAGAGGGAGACACAGAATTCAAAGCAGGCCCCAGGCCCTGAGCTGTCAGCACAGAGCCCGACGCGGGGCTCGAACCCATGAATCATGAGATCATGACCTGACCCGAAGTTGGACACTTAACCAACTAAGCCACCCAGGTGCCCCTCCCTCAGTAACTTTTAAAATAATATAAACAGGAGGGGCGCCTGGGTGGCTCAGTCAGTTGAGCATCTGACTTCGGCTCAGGTCACGATCTCACAGTTTGTGGGTTCGAGTCCCGCATCAGGCTGTGTGCTGACAGCTCAGAGCCTGGAGCCTGCTCCAGATCCTGTGTCTGTCTCTCTCTGACCCTCCACAGCTTGCATTCTGTCCCTCTCTGTCTCTCAAAAATAAATAAATGTTAAAAAAAATTTTTTTAAAATAATATAAACAGGAGAACATTGCTAGAAGGTTATCACACGATAACAGCAAACTTTGAACTTGAAGTTCACGGCAGAGAGGGCTCTTCAGCCTTTCCACAATCAACATAATCAGTTTCTTGTGGCCCAAGAGCCTGTCCTCACTTTAGGAGAATCGAGGAGAAGGTGGTAAGAAATTTTACGATGGTTTTCCCGTTAACCATACACAGGATTAGCGAATGAAGAGTCTGAGTCCTTACCCCGAGTGACCACATTCTCATAATTGTCCAGCATTGTGTCCCTGCACCCTTCAGCAGTCCTTCCAGAGGCTTCCAAACACCTTTAGTCCTCGGTCATGCCCGCCAAAGGTCGCTACCTCTTGAGATAATGCCAGCTGCAGCCACAGGGACCATTCCTGGCAGCCACATCGGGACTGGGGAAGGGAGAGCGGAGGGTACCTGGAATGAAGCCACGCCAGCATAAATGACTTGGCACGTGAGTCATGTGAATATTATACGGAAGATCCCAGAAATAAAGACAAGGTCTCCTATCCAATCATGTGACTCCTGCTTCGTGGGTAAGAAAAAAAAGTTCTGCCCTCCTGGGAGGTCTGTAGGCCTGGGCTGTTTTGACATTGCCTGAGCTGAGAGCCACATATTTCCGGGAAAAAAAAAAAAAACAAAAACAAAAACAGTGAGTCCAAATGAACCTGGGTGCTCCCAAGGCTGGGAGACACTTTCGGGTACAGGCTTGATGGCTCTGAATTGAGGCAGCAGGGTGTTTCCAGAAATGGAAATACTATACGTTATGTACAGATTTGTCAGGAGAGTATCATGCCAAAAAGAGATACCCCAAACAGAGTCCACAGTCCACCAAGGTCGGAGAATTCCTCAGGGACAGAACTTGATACTCAGGTGTCTAAACCCAGATTCCTTAGCACAACTCCAGATGGTGGGATGGTGATGTGGCCGGGGGAAGAATTCATATGATGGTAACAGGAATCCCAACAGTCAGAGGAAAACAAGATCCCCAGGATCCCAGCCATCAAACGCAGAGCTGAGGGATAGGGCAGAATCCTGAAAAGCAGAGAAAGATGAAAAGGGTTCAGAGCTCTGAGCAAGGGTCTTAGCTGAGCCGAGGTCCTGAAGGTTCTCCACTAAAAAGGCTTCAGACTCCCTCGCTCAGCATCACTGGTTGACCATGGAACATTCCTGATTCTAAGACATTACTGACGACAAAACCACTGCCTTACTGATGGCCTTCCTTTGAGCGGAAAAACAGAGAACCTTTATTAAATGAACACATCCAAATTAAAACATGTGGAAGACACACATTTTAGTAGTGAAAAAATAGAACGTTTGCGAGTGCTGTTTGAGTCTGAACTCAAGATCCTCAGTATACGATGATGTTCTAAAGGCTCTGAGAAGTTCTGCAGTAAAACAAAGTTTGCTTCATCTACCAGTCTCATTTAATCCCGGACATGGCGTTTTGTTTCTGAAGGAGTATCTGTTGTCGTCTCACAGCCTTAGTGGTCCTTAGAACAGACCTGAAAACCGCAAGATATTCAACGGCATCCAGTAAAGTGCCTTCCAGACTCCTCACTGAAACCAGCGTCTCTCCGAAATTGAGTGGCTGCACTGGCAGCTGTAGGAGGCCCTTCAGGGGACTGCAAAGGAAGGAAGGGCCTCATTTCCAACTTGTAAAAGAAAGAAGACAGGCTGGAAACAATTTATAATCAAAAGATGCAAAATCTCAGTCTTTAATATGAGATACGGTCCTTACACTATAGCAGGAAATTCTGAGGCACAGCCCAAAAACCACATTTGGCTAACAGACTTACTTTGGTTAGTCTACCCAGTGTACTTTTTTTTTTTTTTAATTAGAACGATTTACCTATACTTAGAGATTGGGGGATTTCACAAAAGCATCTTGACTGATGTGCTTGGAAAATGGGAAGATCTGGATACGCTGGGAACTTTGCTGCTTGGCAACAACTGGCTGGAGTGGAGACAGCAGCTCCCGTTAAACAGTCTGCACGCTCCTGTTTCTCAGGGTCCCTAAGCCACCTGCTACCTTGTTCAGCTTACCTGCCCATCCCTGCGGCCATCTGGGTTTTCAACACCCGTTCCACGGCAGCATGAAAGGACTGTGTTCAGCTTCCCGGTGCGATCTGTGCCTGTTGGGGGGAAACTGATAAATGACCTTTGGTTAGAGAAAACTGGAAACACCTCCCTTCCTCACCCACCTGTGAGTCTTTGCTTTGGCGCCCCAGATCTGGAACGTCCTTTCACTGATCTTCCGGGTCACCCCCAGCTCAAAACGGCCTGCTTCCCGACACATTCGGCAACTCCAGCTAATGGCCACGCCCCCCCTCCCTGGGGGCGGGGCACTCAGCGGAGCCCTTCGCTTTGTATTTGTAGCGACTGGTTCAGGTTTACGCAACCTAGCAGGTAGGAGCTGGGCCATCCACCTAGGTATTTTCGCTCGGAGCGCCAAGGAATACAAAGCCGAGACAAAAGATACTCAAAGGACGTTTGCAAACACTTCCCGTCCGGGTGCAGCGGCGAGGCCGTGCAGAGGGCGGCGTGGGAATTCAATTTAGGACTCTACCACTCGCTGTGTGTCTGCCTCCGGCAGTTACTGAGGTTTCGGTGTCCTCCACCGTCACAGCGGAGGTGCCAGTTTCCGGATGAAGACTCGGCGGTAACGCCGGATAAAGCGCTAAGCCCAGTGTCCCCGCACCTTCCAACACGGACACTCCACCTCCTCCTGGGACCTGGTTCGGGCACCACCTACCCCTGCGCGGCCTTCCTCCCCGCACTCCCGCGGGCTCCGCCCCTCCCGGGCCCGGCCGCGGACCCGCCCCGCCAATCCCGCGAGGCCAGAGGGGAGGACGGGACGCCCGGGCGGTGAGGGATATATGCCTGGGGCCGCGGCGTCGGGGACCGCCCACCCCGCGTCCAGCCGCGGTCTCTCCTCCCGCCCGCGCGTGCCCAGTCGGTCCCTCAAGCCGCTCGCCCCGGAAGCTGCTCCGCGCCGGCCGGAAGCCCCGCCCTTGACGCTGCGGGCCGGCCGGCACCCTTTCCACGCTCGGGACGGGGGGGTCATGAGCGTCCTGCCCCGTCTGTCGTTGGGAAGTGGCGGGGACTAGGGATACGTGAGGCCGGCGTGCGCGTGACCTTGGCAGAACAAGCCACGGAGCCCGGTCCCCCGCGGCAAAACCGGTTATTTTCCCACGTTGTTGCAAAGCCTGCAACTCGCGAAGTCAACTTGCCGTCAGCATTCTGAGTCCGGCAGCTTAATCTAAAATGAGGGCAGAGGCGTCCGTGTCTGCAGTGCCTCCACCTATTTACGTGGTCGCGAGAACCTGCGTTTCATTCAGATGGACAGCGCTTACTTCTAACTGCAACCTGAAGATTTGTTTCGTTAGACTCTGATGTAACGGTCCCCTTCCGTGCGGCACCAGTGCATTAAAACAGGTTGGTAAAGGGGGCCCGTGGGCATGCCAGGGATCCTGTAGCTTCTCACTGTAGGGGAACAGCCTGGGGCAGGGGGCTGGACGCTGCTGGGAAAGCCTAGCAGCTCCTGTCCTCCTGACAAGACTTTCAATCCAATGGCAATCTAACTTTTAGGAAAAAAATTTAAAAGTAGGCTACTACAACATAGACGTGCACATAACAGGAGACAGGTTCAAGAGGCAGGATCTCACATAGCTTCCTATCTAGGCCTTCTTCTCAATGAGCCATGATGTCCCCCAAACACTGCTTGCTGTAAAAATGAAGAGGGGCCCCGGGCTGGCTCAGTCCATGCAGAGTGACTATCTCAGGGCTGAGTTCCAGCCACATGCTGGGCATGGAGCCAACTCCAGGAAAAAAAAAAAAAAAAAGAAAAGAAAAGAAAAAATCACTACCTTAGCAGTCCTGATTTCAGAATATTGTTAAATCCCAGTTGTTAAAAGAACTGATGCTCACATGAAAAAACCCAAACGGTAAATCAAGCCACAAGATAGGGGCGGCCTGCCTCCAGATGGCAAATGCCACCTAACTTCCCTGAAAACGGGTCCCCTGTGAAGAAGTAGGTAGTATCTCCAGGCACCACACAGAAATTAAAGGCTCATCATTTTATCATTTTAACAGTTTTTATTTAAAGTTGAATATAAGATTACTTTATTCCTGCATCTTCTCAATCGTTTCTTCCTTATATTTGCCCTTTTCCTTTCCTACTTGGCGAGATTTGGCTTTGCGTTCAAGGATCTTTTTGCGGTCTTTGTCCAGTTTTAGTCTAGTGATAACCACCTGCAGAAAAACAGAAACATTTCTAAGCTTTAAATAGTTACTAGTTTCACAAGCTAACCATATGTATTTTTGTTTCTATTATAACCTCAGAATCATAAAGTTGGAAACGTAGCCCCTACTCACGCTTCAACCCACAAAATCATAGTACGGACCTTGTTTCAACAGATCTAATTGTTAAAGACCTCCAGGTTACGATAAATTTTAGTTTTATGAAGGAAGGTGAGGGAAAGGGGTAAAGGGCACTGAACCAGGTTTGCAAACACAGCACAATGACCTAAAAGAGAATCTCTGCCATCAGAGAGCTTGTATTTTAGTATGGGGAGAGAGAAAACAAATTAAGTGAATGTATTCAGACTCTGACATAGAGAAAAACCGGGCAACGTGGGGAGGCTAAGGAATGCTGGCAAACAGGCTAAGTCACAGGGTGGTCAAACAAGGCCCTACTGGTCAGGCTCCATTCAAACAGACACTTGAAAACTTGAACACATTACGGTGAGAGAAGTCAGAGACCTGTACTGTATGGCTCACGAGCATGTGGAATTGTAAAATCAGAATAAAATGGTGGTCACCAAGGGATAGGAGACAGGATAGATGTTAAGGGTACAAAGTTACAAACAGTAACCCCCTAGAGATACAATGTACAGCACAGTGATCTCTACACAATACTGCATCATAATCACCAAACTTGCTAAGACACTAGAACTTAGTTACTCCAATTACTAAAAAGGATAGCTATGCACCACACAGAGGTGCTCGTTATTGCTACAATGGCAATCATATTATACATAAAGCTATCAAACTAATAGCTCATACACCTTGAATTTACATATTCTGCCAAATATATTTTATTTTTTTAACGCTTACTTATTTTTGAGGGCACGTGCGAGCAGTGGAAAGGCAGAGAGAGGGAGCGAGAGAAGACCAAATGGGCTGTGAGCTGCCAGCTCAAACTCCCGAACCATGAGATCATGACCCGAGTTGAAATCAACAACTGGATGCTTAACCAACTGTGCCATCCAGACACCCAATAGATTCCAATAAAAAACAAACAGAAAAGATAAACACCTGGAAAAAAAGGGGGTAAAGTGAAGAGCGATTCTGGTAACAGTACAGCAAGTCCAAAGGTCCAAAGGCAGAACTTAAAAGGTTTATACGTACATGTTTCTCAATCTTAAGTGTGTCTAAGAATCAACTGGAGAGCTTGTGAAAACAGATTAATGGTGCTGCCCCAGTAGACCTGGAACAGAATCTGGAACTCTGATCAGGCGGCCAGGTGATGCTGCTCACAGCAGACACGCTGTGAGCAGTTCGGCCGTACGAGCAAGGAGGCCAGCAGACTAGATCACGAAGAGTGGACGTCTACAAGCGGCTGCTGAGGGGATCGAGTAAGGTCTTAAAAGGCCACTCTGGGAGCGCCTGGGTGGCTCAGTCGGTTAAGCGGCCGACTTCGGCTCAGGTCATGATCTCGCGGTCCGTGAGTTCAAGTCCCGCGTCAGGCTCTGTGCCGACAGCTCAGAACCTGGAGCCTGTTTCAGATTCTGTGTCTCCCTCTCTCTGACCCTACCCCGTTCATGCTCTGTCTCTCTCTGTCTCAAAAATAAATAAACATTAAAAAAAAAAAAAAAAAAAAAAAAAAAAAAAAAGGCCACTCTGGGGCACCTGAGTGCGTCCGACTCTTGATTTAGGCTTGGGTCATGATCTCATGGTTTGTGAGTTCTAGCCCCACACCGGATTCTGCACGGACGGTGGGGAGCCTGCTGGGGATTCTCTCTCCCTCAAAATAAACTTCTATAAAAATAGAAACAAAAAGGCCACTCTGATGGGAACAGACAGGATTCTGGATAGAACAGACAGGGGGGTGTAAAATAATAAATGACATTTTCGTCCTGAGCAGTTGGGAGGACAGAGCTGCCCTACACGGCGATGGCGGCAAACTGTGAACCAAGTCAGAAGTTTGAACACATGAGGTCTGAGGTCATCAATCAGAAATCCAAGCTGAAATGCAAACTAGGCCACTGGATGCTGAGGTCTGGGTTGGAATCACCTGCCTTTGTATGTGTGACTCCCCAGGCGGAACTAAAGACATGAAGGTGATCACCGCGCCACAGCGAGGAAGTGGGTATGTCCTCAGCTGTGCTACCTTGAAAAGACCAAGATTTCCTCACCTGGAATCCAGGTCTGCCTGCCTGCCTGCCAGCCAGAGTAGGCAGCAGCAAATACACGTGGCAAAGAACCCAACTCTTTCCCAAAGTTTAACAGTCCGGGTAGTCCTAGCGATCCTGTTCACCAGGAGGCAACCCAGAGGTTTCTTTCCAGATGCACATATGACTGGCGAAGGTTAGAAAACGAGAAAGTCCTTGCTCTTAAGAGAACATGCGAGGATGTGTCAAGACGCTTGTAATCCACTGGGGGTGTTGAAGAGGGGTAAAGAAAATGCGGGAAGACATTTATAGTGAATTCCAGGTGAAAGATATGCAGGGATTTTACCACACCAGTCTTTCAACTTTCCTGTAGTTTGAAAAAGAGATTTATGGTGGCAACATAAAATGTTTCAAAACAAAAAACACAAAACTGGGGAGCCATCAGTAGCTCAGTCAGTTAAGTGGCCGACTCTTGATTTCGGCTCAGGTCCTATCTCTGTGAGTTCGAGCCCCACGTCAGGCTCTTTGCTGCCAGTGCAGAGCCTGCTTGGAATTCTTTTTCCCTCTCTCTGCCCCTCCCTGGCTTGCTCTCTCTTAAAAGAGAGATCAATCAGAGACTGCTGGATCAGAGAATTCACATCCAAGTTCCAGACAGGCACCTGTTATGGGTTATTAACAGACTGGATTTTCTATCCTGGCTCAGACACTATCACCATCCAGGAGATCTTCGCTTCTGTGCTCCAGTTTTCTTCCCCATTTGTAAATGTATGAAATCTCTGCAAGGCTCTAAACTTGCCATACTGACTCCACTTTAATATGTAAAAACAAATAGGGGATCAGCTCCATTTAATCTAAAAATTACCCTATTTCCTAGCAGCGCCTGGATGGCTCAATCAGTTAAGCACCTGACTCTTGATTTCTGCTCAGGTCACCATCTTACCGTTTGTGAGTTCGAGCCCCACACTGGGCTCTGCGGGGACAGTGCGGAGACTGCTTGGGATTCTCTGTCTCCCTCTCTCTGCCCCTCCCCTGCTCACTCTCTGTCTCAAAATAAATATTAAAAAATAAAATAAAAATAACCCATTTCTTGATTTTAAATTTTGTTGTCAGACTGATCAGTTTACTAATTGCTACTGACCAAAAGGTACATTAAATATACAAAATGACTGTTAAAAACAACTTGATCTCATAAAAATTTTTAGACTGGTTTCCAGGACTCCATTCAAATATGGTATTTGCCCTAAGACTGGTTTCTAGAACCTCTAAAATCAGGAGTCTATCTCTATGGGATTGCTCTGCAAACAAGCAGTCCCACCTGCCAACACTTGCCGTAATTTCCTTCTCTCAGGCATTCTCAGAAACACCCACCTTGCTGGGGTGGATGCCCACGTGGACAGTTGTGCCATTGGCCTTCTCTCGCTGTACTCGTTCAATGTAGATGACGTATTTCTTCCTGTAAACCTGGACCACTTTGCCAATCTGCTGACCTTTGTAGTGTCCTCGCACAACCTAAATACAAATTCACGAATGACAGAAATATTAAGAAAGTCAACCTTGCAAATCAGGAAAACTAAATCACGTAAATGTCATTTACTCTCTCAGATCTGTAAGACCCTTCAGTTTTGAAAGATGTAATGGTTACTGGAAACATGGGAGTAATTCTCTCTGGCTTTAATTAGCCTGCAAATAAACCCTTCCCCCATATACGCCTTGTGATGGACAGTACGCCCATCAACTGATGGTCTGCAGTGGTGGGCTTGGTAGGTTAAAAACAAGTCCACTTAGGCTTTTTGTAGCTGGGTGACCACAAGGAACTTTACTCCGTCTCAGAGGAAGCGAGAGGCCACAAGATTTAATTCACAACCCAATAAAGTGTCCCACCCGGTAACAGAGTAGGCAGCAGCAAATACATGGGAAAAAACTCAATTCTTTCCCAAAGTTTAACAGCGTCCTACCCGGTAGTCCTAAGATCCTGTTCGCCAGGAAGCAACCCAAAGTGCTTCTGAAAGAAACCAGAGATTTCTTTCCAGAAGCACATCTTCTCGCATGAAGATGATCTCAACAGAGAAGACCACCTCCCAAATCTAGAGGCAATTCTAGCACCAGCCCAGTAGCACCAGCCCAGTAGCAACCAGGGGCTGTTCGCAACCTGCACCACTACTTGGGAACTGGCTTCATCTTTAAATGGGTATTAACCTCATCAAATAGTACGGGGGACAGGCGAGTTGCTTTAGAGACGGCCTAAAATCTTGCAATCGACAGCGGCATGTTCCAGCTAAATAACGTTCACAGAAACGTTCGCTTAAATAGATTTGGCAAGATATTCACCTGTAAATGTGAAACCACCAGAGAAGACTACGGTTCAGTTATAGCTTCTGTATCTGGACCCTCGACAGCCTCTTCAATGACCAAACGCACCAAGAAAAAGAGAACCGCGGGGTAACGCTCTGGTTCCGAACCACCTTTCCGCTTTCTGATACTTGGGACAATTGCTCTTTTTTTCCTGTTTGGGTTCTTAGTGCCCTTGTGCAATCCTGCTCTGGGGAGCACGGTCTCAAGTGCATCTTTCTCAGTAGATGATCCCTCTTCTATGCCAGGTGTGGGGTATCTGCCAAGACACCCGGGCACAGCACATACCTGTACTTCGTCGTCCTTCCGGATGGGCATGGATCGAACGTTGTACTTCTGTCGTAGCTCTTTGGAAAGAGGGGAGGACATAATCTTCCTGCGAATGTGCGAAGGTGCATTGAAATGCCTTTTACGGTTCTTGCTCCGATCGGAGGTCACAAACGGATTGAACTTCATGTTGGCTAAAGAGAGAGTGAAAAGAGGCGTAAACCCTTAAATGCTCAAAATCTCATTCAGCGTCCCAACAAGTGACATTCCCAACAATTTCATCTTGAAGTCTCAGGAAGCCCACAGAAACTGTTGTACTTTCTATGTTCGTTTATGGGACAAAGAGTTTTTTTTTTTTTTTTAAACGTTTACTCATTTTTGCAAGACAGAGCGCAAGCCGGGGAGAGGGAGACACAGGATCCCAAGCAGGCTCCAGGCTTTGAGCTGTCAGCACAGAGCCCCACGCGGGGATCAAACCCACTAGCAGTGAGATCATGACCTGAGCCCAAGTCGCTTAGCCTACTGAGTCACCCAGGCGCCCCCGACAAACGATTTTCCATTAGTAACAGACTTGTTTTAGTTCTTAAGCTTTTATTTTAGTTCACAGCCTCCAAGCACCTGAAATATCGGGTAAGGAACTTAAGACAGGACTTGTATCTCTGATGAAGACGAAGCGGTCCGATAACTCAATTACAACACTACGCTTTACAAAGACCAACCGAAGCCAATACCCTACGGACTCGGACGTTAACACATTTAGCTCCGTTCTCCCCAAACCTGGGAAACGCTGCACATCTCGGGTCCAAGAAAACCTTCTAATGAGCGCGGCCTGCAAGTTCCCTGGCTTTGCCAAAGTTATTGCGAGGCTCTTCTTTAAGAAACGACACTGAATAGACTTGAACCATCTGCGCAGAACCCCTCCTCTCAGGGCTCCGATTCCGAGTTCCCAAACCCCTCTCCTCCCTTCCCGAATCGGCCACCCCTGGAATTAAGAGGAAGACAGGCTGGGGACCATCCTAGCCCCTCTCCCTCGGCGCTACTCGTTCGCCGGGAGAGTATCGGGCCCCTAGCGCCAAAAGACAGCACACCCGCCAACGGATGGCTACGGATTACTCGCGCTCGGCCGGCGAAAACTCACCCGCTACAGCTCCAGCGATGGCCGCAAAAGGGAAGAGAGCTACACGCTACTTCCGGTTCTGTAAGTTTACGAGAGATCTCGCGAGACCGATCGTCTCTTGGCGCGAGAGAGGCGCTGGGTTTGAACGAGAAGAGGAAACTGGGAAAGAGATTGGTGACTAGTGTCCCCCAGCGGCTGGGAGGGGAACTGCTAGGACCTGCAAAACTGCCCTCTCCAGGGCCTGGTGTCTCCCGGGGTAGGTTTGGGGTCTGCAGCGGCGTTCTCTGGGAAGGCTAGTTCCTGGGCGGGGGGCGGGGATTGCTCAGGGTGTGACTGTCCCCGTGAGTGGTGAGGGAGCGGGAGGCACATTAGCCAGGTGGCCACTGGCGACCTCGGTTCCGTGGACACCGCCAAGCCTTTCCGGGCCCGTGGCGCCGGCGTGCCGAGCGCGCCGGTCCTTTAACGGGCTCCATCCGGCGTGTGCTGCCGGCGCCGTGGGGCGCTCCGACCCGCCACGGACCTTGCAAGGGCTGGGACCCGCGATCCGTCCCCGCCCAGCGCAACGAGATTGAACCTGAGTTTCTAACGAGCTCGAAGGTGATGCCACGGGGTGCCGGTCCACACTTGCAAGGAGGCCTTTGCAAGCGGAGCGCTGTGGCCCTTTCTGAATTGTACTGCCTGCTGTCTTTCGGTTCAGGGTCTGATGGAGGCAGGGCGAGAGGGTGCCCTCCCCAGCAAACGGATTCTGGGGCAGGCTGCAGTTGGGGTGTGTGTGTGTGTGTGTGTGTGTGTGTGTGTGAGCTCCCGCAGGGTGCCCTGCCGTCGCGTACTCAATAAGGGATCGGTTTCTGTTGAATGAGTAATGCATTGTCATTGAATGAATGATGCAACGTCCAGAAGACATGCATTTCATAATAATTCCTGAGACATAGTGAGCTTGCGGAGCACTGGAAATGCTCTTCTCCTTTTCACGTTAACTCCTTTCATCCACCAAATAGCCTTGTGAGGCTGGTACAGTATTATTGTTCCCATTGTACAGATGGGGCCATTGAGCCACAGAGAAGTGGGAGGAGCTTGTACGCGTTTTGTAGAACCCATAGGTTATGGAGGGACCCGTGTAGGTGCTCCCCAGTCCCTTCCCTATATGGTCCCAATTTCTAGGACTCCATTTGGTCGAGTCAAAGAGCAAGAAACCGTGTCTTTGAGGGGCCAGGGTAGAATCAGTAAAGAACCTGTGTTTTCGTGATTTAAGAAAAGTTGTGCTTTAAATATGCTGTAAGGTAAACAGCCCCAGATTTTTCTAACTGAAAGATTCGGATAGAGTATCTCTACTACAATTCTTTTTTTTTTTTTTTTTTTTTTTTTTAAGTAAACTCTGCATCCAACCTGGAGCTTGAACTCATGACCACAGATCAAGGGGCACATGCCCTACCAACTAAGCCATCCAGGAGCCCCCACAATTCTTTTCAACAAATGTTTATGGAGCATCTTTTGCAAGCCATCCCTAAAAGGGACACTGGAGCTACAGAATGAAATTAGTCAAACCTTCTGCCTGCAGGAAGCTCACTGTCTTAGAGGAGAAACAGCGAAACCCGCAATCACGGGACCCCAGGAAAAGTGCTGGTTGAGCTAGCCACCCTTTCTGTGCTCCGGGAATAGGACAGAGCTCTGGGGTCAGGGAAGACTTCTGGGGTGAGATCACCCTTGGCTGAGTTTTGGAGAATGTTAAAATTAGCTCCACGAAGCAGTGGGAATAGCTAGAGGGGAGGCTTGGAGGTGTGAGGCAGCATGATGCACTGTCTCCAGGAGCCAGGTCCTGGTGGCTGTAGCGAAGACACCTTCAGAGAAAAGCCCATGGGGCTCCGGGGCTGGGCTGAATTTGACTTGGTGGCTGAAAGTTACAGCCGAAGCCTTCCTACTTTGCCTTCCTTTCTGATCTTCACGGACTCACCTTAACTCTCTCTCCTTGTTCTTAGGAGTTTCCTTAACCCCCTCTTCTTAAGGTCTCGCCTAACCTCTTCCTCTCTTCCCACAAAGGCCTCTTCTGTTTCCTCTTCCTCCCCATCACTCACTGCTGACACCCTTCCCTCCAAGGCCTCCTTACCTCCACCCTCCCTCCGCCCCCGTGCACAACACTGACTCATGGAGATTAAACCTTCAGGCCACCATTTGGACAGCATAACCACTTTATACGGCGTGAAGAATGCCAGGGTACAAATTGTGTGCACAGATGCAAATTACTGGTAGCCTGGTTGAGAGTCTGTTTATCCGCATAAATGTCTTGGCTCCTCCCTGCGCGAGAGTCCGGGCACCTCGCCTGGCTGCCCGCCCCTCGCCTTCCTTACGTGCCTCTTACTTGATTTGAAAAAGTTCCTTTAAAAAAGTTTTTTAAATTTTTTTAAAGATTTTGTTTTTATTTATTTTTATTTTTTAATTTTATTTTTTAAAATTCACATCCAAATTAGTTAGCATATAGTGTTTAATATTTATTTTTGAGAGAGAGAGAGAGAGAGAGGGGAGGGACAATGAGCGGGGGAGGGGCATAGAGCAAGAGAGACAACAGAATCCAAAGCGGGTTCCAGGTTCTGAGCTGTCAGCACAGAGCCTGATGCGGGGCTCGAACTCACACACGGCGAGACCGTGCCCTGAGCTGAAGTTGGACGCTCAACTGACTGAGCCACCCAGACACCCTGAAAAAGTTCCTTTTAAACTGACTCTTTTGGGTCCTTTTGAAACCAGTCTTTGTGAAGTCCTAAGTCAAACCAGGTATCCAGACTCCACACCTAAGTCCCTTGGACTAAAACTTTTTTAGCCCTTAGACACGTAACCATCCCATTTATCCCTTCCTTCCTTCCTTCCTTCCTTCCTTCCTTCCTTCCTTCCTTCCTTCCTTCTTGATTGCCTGCCTTCACTTATACATTCTTCAAATATTTCTCTCTTACTCTTTACCAATTCCTATGCCAGGCACTGAGATACAAAGATCAGTAAGACTGGGCACCTGGGTGGCTCCGTCGTTAAGCATCTGATTTAGGCTCAAGTCATGGTCTCACAGTTTGTGAGTTCAAGTCCCACATCGGGTGAGCCTCAATTCTCTCTCTCTCTCTCTCTCTCTCTCTCTCTCTCCAACTGCCCCCTGCTCAATTGTGAGCTCTCTCTCTCTCAAAAAGAAAAAAAGATCAGTAAGATCTAGCCTCCCCTCAAGGAGCATACCGTCTAGAAGGAAGAATTGGTGAAATGGCCATGTCAACAAACAGGCATAATAAAGTGTGCCTGGAAAGGTAATGGGGTGCAGTCGATTCTAACTGAGGTTGGGCTCAGGGAAGTCTTCACAGGTAACCCTTGGATTATTTCTGGAAAGCTAGGTAGGAGTTCTCCCGGGAGACAAGGGTGGGGAAGTATCTTCCAGGCAGAGGGAACCACCCAAGCAAAGCCCCGAGCCTTGCGCCCAACACCATTTGTTGGAACTGCCAATAGTTTGTGTTGAGAATTAGTTGTCGCGTTCATTTGCACCAGGTAAAAGGAGGATGAGGGAGAGTGTGGGGATGGGGCAAGGTTATTTGGGGCCAAAAGAGGACGTCTGGGCTGATAAGGAAGTCAGAGAGGAAGAGAGGTGAGCCACAGGGCTGTCTGAGTCATTGCAGGCTTTGCCGAAGGTAGAGGTCATGGGAGGGTGTCTCAGGAGTGCAGAGGTGCTATGTGCCCAGGCTCCTGGCATCCGTGGCCTGGGTTTTCACTACAAATAGACGAATCCTTAAGCTTGCTTGGTAGGGCTAGACTCTGCAGGTATATGTTAAAATTAAAGGGGCTTTGGGTTGTTTTTTTTTTTTTTTTTTTGCATGAGTCTTACATTTTATTAATGCTTCCAGTTTGTGTGTCATTTAAAACAAGATATGTGCTTTAAAAAGCATTCTTTTTTAAAGTTTATTTATTTTGAGAGAGAGAGGGAGAGAGAGAATCCCAACCAGGCTCTGCACTGTCAGCTCACGAACCCATGATGAGCTCGATCCCATGAACCATGAGATCATGACCTGAGCTGAGATCAAGAGTTGGAAGCTTAACTGACTGAGCCACCCAGGTGCCCCTAAAGACCATTCTTATGTGTCCAGCTTTGGCTCAGGTCACAATCTCGCAGTCCGTGAGCTCAAGCCCCACGTCGGGCTCTGTGCTGACAGCTCAGAGCCTGAAGCCTGCTTTGGATTCTGTGTCTCCCTCTCTCTCTCTCTCTCTGCCCCTCCCCTGCTCGTGTTCTCTCTCTCTCTCTCTCTCTCTCTCTCTCTCTCTCTCTCTCTCTCTCAAAAATGAATAAACATTAAAAGCAAAAGACATTTGGAAAGTATTATTCAGGAATGCCAAATGTTTTCCTGGAAGAACCGTGGTTTCCAATAGGAAATGCTGATGAAATTAAAAGACATCGGTGTTGGTAAAGAAGACCAAGAAAGGTTTGCACTAGGATCTAGTTCGAGAGGAGTTTCTGCAGAGAGTGGACTCCTACCAGCACAGCTGGCTGCCAGCCTGGGCCTTGGTGGCAGAGGCCCTGGCCCGGCGATTCCAGGTGGACCTGGAATCTGGGCTGTCCCCTCCGGTGACCGTCGCCTTTGTTATCTACACGGACCAGGCTGGACAGCGGGGGGTACGTTGTGTGCCCAAGGAGCCCCACGCATTCCAGAGCCGGCTGCCCCTGCCAGAGCCATGGCGGGGACTTCGGGATGAGGCCCTAGCCCAGATCAGTGGGATCCCTGGCTGCATCTTGGTCCACACCAGTGGCTTCAATGGTGGGCACCACACCCGAGAGGGTGCCTTGAGCATGGCCCGTGCCACCCTGGCCCAGCGCCCAGTGCCGATGCCTCCCACAAATCCCCTACCCCGATACAATGCCATCTGTCTCATAAAAAAAAAAAAAACAAAACTTTGTGGGACCGCAGAGAAGGGCTCCTGTGGGCCTCCGGTATAGGTCGAGTAGATGAAATCAGATAGCATGAATCAAAAGGTTGAGATGGGAGAGAGTTAGCATGAGCCAGATGATGTGACACATTTTTTTTTTGTCAAGGCACGTGACTAGGATTACACAGGTGGCTAGGTTGTATAGACTGCTTAGCTGTTTCATTTGGAAGATAGCCAAATGTAATATAATTTCCATGTATTGGCATTGATTGATGAATACGTGCTATTAGATTAGGGCATTTAGATTTAGGTGGCCAAGTTGTGTGTGCGTACGTGTGCGTGTGTGTGTGTGTGTGTGTGTGTGTAAGGGGCACGCCCCTGGACAAGGGAAGGTAGGGAGGAGGAACAGCTCATGTTTAATCCCAGGCATCCATCGGTCTGTCTGTCCATCTCTTTATTTATCTAATGGTATCTCTCTGTAGTGCCCTGACCTCAGGGTGGTTAACTCAAAGCCAAAGCTTTTCACTTGACAAAGGAAAGGAAGGGTAGAGAAAAATCAAAACAAGCATAGTAAATGATCCGGCCCAAAGAAGCCCATAGGAGCTGAGAAACACTGAGTCAAATATTAAGCTTCTTACCTTCCTTCCTGGTGTGCTTGTTCAGCATAAGATGTCGCACCTCTAAGCAGACAAACCAGCCCCACTGAGCCGTAGCTGACACCCTTGAGCCACAGGACAGGGAGTCCCGCAGCTCTCAAACGTTTTGGGGGCCAGCTCCTCACGGGGCAACAGGTATGTACCCTGAAGATATCTTTGGCATCTAGTATCATTTTTTAAAAAAGATTAAAACAATTTTTAAGTGTTTTATTACTTATTTTTGAGGGAGAGAGAGAGAGAGAGAGAGAGAGCATGAGTGGGGGAAGGACAGAGAGGGAGGGAGACACAGAATCCAAAGCAGGCTCCGGGCTCCGAGCCATCAGCACAGAGCCCGATGCGGGGCTCGAACTCACGAACCATGAGATCATGACCCGAGCCAAAGTCAGATGCTCAATCAACTGAGCCAGCCAGGCACCCCTGTACTAACATTTTTCAATCTAATTCTTGAATAAGTAGTATGTTTGCTTGGTTCAAAAAGTATCAAGGGGGAAGGGGGACATCTCCCCAGGCCCCTATTGATTGTCACGTAGGGTTTTTCCAATCCTTTGTGATGACAAAGTTGCAATTATAGAACACTGCGGAGTCACTGCCCATCTCTGCAAGTCTATCTACAGGATATGTTTCTAGAATAGGACTTGCTGGGTCAAAGTGGAAATTTTGATAGGTGATGTCAAATTTCCCTTCCTAGGGTTTGTTACCAATATACATCCCCAACCACCTCACCTGCTTTCCCTCAGCTTGGGCAGCAGAGTGGGTTTTAAATCAGGGTTTGAGGGGCACCTGGGTGGCTCAGTCGGTTGAGCGTCCAACTTTGGCTCAGGTCATGATCTCGTAGTCTGTGGGTTCAAGCCCCACTTCAGGCTCTGAGCTATTCTGTGTCTCCCACTCTCTCTGTCCCTCCCCCACTCGCACCCTGTCTGTTTGTCTCTCTCTCAAAAAGTAAATAAACATAATTTTTTTTTTAATCAGGGTTTGACGGGCTAATAGGTGAAAAATGGTATATATACCAGCAGAATTTTAATTTGCATTTCTATCACAAGTGTGGCTGTTTTTTAAGACCCGTTTGCCTTTGTATTTTCAAACTCTTTCGTCTGAAGTGAATTTTCCCAGAAAGTCCAAGCTCAGAGCTCCCCGTGTGTGTTGGCAATGTCTTTGGAATCTTTGGAAAAATATATACCTTTATTTAAAAAATAACTTTCGGCGTTCTTTGAAAATAAAAAAGTGCCAGCTATGAGTCACCACTGAATGAATGACATGAAAACACCACAGGTTTTTTGAAATTAGCCTTTGGCAAACACAACAGAATCTGAAAACGCTAGAGTCAAGTCCCCAGAAATTCAATGACACTGTTTAAAGCAGTCTGACCGAGCTTAAATAAAACAGAGTCGTTAGTTTTTAACTAACATTTTTAACATTTTTTAGTCTTGTAATAAATATGTTCCCCATGGATCCACTTGTTCCCTACCCCCACCCCCCGGCCCCACAAATAGCACCTATGCTCTTTTTGGGTCTGGAAAAGAGCAAAAAGAAATCCGTAAGTGTTTTCAATCAGCCCTCCCTGCTTCCCAAATATCCCCTATACAGTGGAGCCCTTCCCTGGCGGTCCCCTAATGGACACCAGCCACCACAGGGATTTGGGAACTAGATAAGAGGCAGGGCGTTATTTCTTTCCCCGCAGATAGTGAACTTTGCCAAGAGGCATAGGCTGGGGGCGGGGGGGGGGGGGGGGGGGGGGAGCGTTAGCTCTTGGCACAGCCGGGGCGTGAACAACCTCCTATCCCAGAGAGCAGCTGAGAGTTTTTGTCGTTGTTCATCCTGTAGTTAAGATGATGGCCCGTTGACGTATGGGCAAGACCCCGTCCGAGGCTTTCGGAGTGGCCCTCCTCACGGAGCCGGGCCACAGTCCAGGGTGGGGACTGTCTCATTGAGACAGTAGAGTCCCTGATGAATTCAGCTGTTTGCTTCCCCACCCCGCCCAGCTGGGAATGGGCCTGGGAAACTGGCCCGGCTGGTGTGACCTCTAATGAGTGGTTGGGTCATGAGGACCTGGGCCGGCTGGGAGGCGGGAGCCCCCAGGGGTTAATTTGCCCCCATAGTTGCATACTTCTCGGCTGACTCAAGTCTCGGTCGAGCTTCCCCTGCACTCCCCGCCCTCCAGTCCACCCTTGACAACCCCAAGACTCAAACTTTGGACCATTCACGGGCCCGCGAGGCTTGCGGAGGCCTCTGGCTCTGTTTGTGGGCCATTTTGCCAGCCTCGGCCTCAGCGCCCCTTTTCTGTTACTTCCCCCAGAGGTCCCCGGGGCCACAGCCCCTGAGATCAGCTCCTCCCCACAAGGGAAGGCCTTCCAGGCCGGGGACTTGGGGTTCAGGAGGACTTGGGGGCGGGAGGGCAGCCGTGAGGACGTTTGCTGAGATTCTGGGAAGGGCGCTTTCGGGCCCTGAGTCACTGCTTCTGTTTGTTCCCGACAGCGGGCTAGAGAACCCCGGGTGGGAATTCTGACCCGGAAGGGTCCTGCCATTGGGCCCCCAGCCAGCCACCAGTGAGCCCCGCCTGGCTTCGGGTGGGTCACCTGGCAGAGAAGGAGGACGCCTCAGGGCTGGTGACCCCACAGGAAGGGGGAAGCCACCAGCTCTCCATTTTGCTCCGTACCAGCCTGGAGGAGGCGGGGAGGATCTGCTGAGGCTACCACCAACCCCCACCCGGGGGGTGGGGGGCGCAGCTGTGGTTCCTGAGGGGCCTCCACTGCCTTCTGCACCCTGGCCCGGAACCTGGTGTTCCTGTTTGGGCCCAGAGCTCAGCCCCAGCCTCCCTGGGCCCCCGCCGGGCGGGAGGAGCCAGAGGTGAGAAGTGAGGACGCCCGTCCAGGCCCCCGGTCGGCCCAGGGCGGCTGTCAGGCCTGCTTCCTCACCAGCAGCACCCAGGGCAGTATGGCGGCCACCACGGCCACCACGGCGATGAGGGTGATGAGTAGCAGGGCCCGCGAGCGGCAGCAGAAGGCCCGGCGGGAGCTGGGGACCGGCGAGGCCTCCGACAGCTCGGCCAGGCTGCGTTGGGGCAGCACGCTGTCCTGCTCGCCCAGGGGCATCCCGTGGCGGCTGATGACGAAGACCTGGGGCTCCCGGGCCAGGCCGGGCGGCGGGTCCGAGGGGAGCTGGGCGCCCTGGCTGGGGGGCGGCCTCCAGGCCGTCGGGGAGGCGGCCAGGGGGCCCACGGGCACGGCCAAGGTCTGGGAGCTCCTGTCCAGCATGGAAGCCCAGCGGGAGCTCTTCTTACTGAGGAAGGTGACGTAGCGGCAGATGGGGCAGACGATGGTCCTCTGTACCTGGCCGTCCACGCGGGTGGAGAGCAGGTACTTGACCAGGCAGTCGTGGCAGAACACGTGGCCGCAGCTCAGGGTGCGGCTGGCGCCGTCCAGGTCGCGGAACTTCTCGTAGCACACGGGACACTCGCTGCCCGAGCTGTCCTTGCTCTCCCCTTCTGACATGGCCACTCCGCCGAGGCAGGGCCTTAGCTGTGGGGGGCAGGGGGGAGAAGGGCTGTGAGCACCCCCGTGCCTTTCCCTCCTTCCCAAGTCCCTCCCACACCTCCTGGCCCCTGCCCCAGAGTCTGAGAACTGGAGCCAAGCCCCTTAGGAGGAGAGGAGGGAGCATTTCTGGAAGGATGGGGAGACAGATGAGGAGGAACCCCAGCCCCCAGAGACTCTGCAACCAGGGGCGTGGATTGTGATGAAGGCGTGGCCTCCCTGATCCCTCACCCCAACCATGACATGCATGCGTGGTGAGGTCATCACCTCTCCTCTTCCTGCTTTGATGGCAGAAGCGAAGGCAAGGGGGGAACCCGCTTCCTGGGGGAAGCGGGCAGCTAAACAGATGCTCCCCCCTCCAGACTCAGCCCAGTCTCCAGTATGGGTCTGTACCCAGAGTGGCCACTTTCCAGAAGATCCTCTGCTGTTCCTCTCTCTCTCCCTGCTCGGGGACTCGGCAGGGCCACTGGATTGTATCCAGCCATCGGACTGCATTCCTCTCTGTGCCGAGCGTGGCTATAAAGCAATGACTGTTTTGAAAATAAAGCTCAGAACTTACACATCCAAGTGCCCGCTGGCCCTCTGTGTCGTCACGGCAGGGAGCTGTGGGCTCCTACGTCCACCTGCCACAGCCCACTCATTCTTCAAATTCTTCCTGGGCTGCCTAAGGCAGCTAGAGAACCTTCTGATTAACCCTGGTAAAGGCA
The DNA here is from genome assembly GCF_024362965.1 of Panthera pardus. Lineage (NCBI taxonomy): Eukaryota > Metazoa > Chordata > Mammalia > Carnivora > Felidae > Panthera > Panthera pardus. Next base: position 9,714,506 of record NW_026526876.1, on the reverse strand, counting down.
GATTTTCATGCTTCGAGGATATGTCTGGTATTTTGGAAATGGCCACAAGTCACTGGGAGACAGGCCTGGTGAGAAAGTACATGAATGATCGAGTGCTGTGATGCTGTTTGGAATTGAAGATACAGAGGGGCGCCCGGGGGGCTCAGTCGGCTAAGCATCTGACTCTTGGTTTCAGTTCAGGTCACGATCTCACGGTTCGTGAGGTTGAGCACCCCCCGTCGGGCTCTGTGCTGGTGGTGCAAAGCCTGTTCGGGATTCTCTTTCTCTCTGCCTCTTTCTGCCTCTCCCCTGCTCGCTCGCTCTCTCAAAATAAATAAACTTAAAAAATAATTTAAAAAAATAAAAACAAAATAAACTGAAGATACGGAGTCACCGTAAAGGACCAAGGTAGGTTTTAAACATTATCTGAGAGCAAACGAGAGCCCCCAAAGATGTTTTCAGCAATGGCGGAATCGTTGGATTAAGGACACAGCTTCCCAAATGTTGACTTTGAAGTACGGAAACACCTACTTGGGTACGTGGTGAGGCCCAAGGTTCCTCACTTACAAGTTCCCGGTATCCTAGCTGGGTAGCCTCAACTCATCTAGATCAGCCTCTTTGGAAGGAACTATGATGACCTGTCATTGATATTTTCTTCCACCAGTGACATAGACAAAGACACCTGGACACGCTGACAAATGGAACTCTGTGGCACCCCCACAACCAAGAGATGACATAATGGGAACAAGGTCAGTTATTAGAAAAGACTATAGTTTCTCAAACCATAAATCTTTTGGAATCGCTCCCCTCTCTTGGCTTGGTTCCCAATACATTTTGCCAAGTTGAAAATGTCCCGGAAGGAAGAAGGAGCAAAAAACCACGTAAAGGTGGGGACAGGGGACCTGGGACCCTGGAGGCAGCACCGAAATCTTTTCAGAGGTTTTCAAGCTTTGGTCTCTGGGTGATCAATATGGCCCCCAGGCTGGGTGAGGATTTCAAGTGCTCAGACTCTGCACCTGAGTTCAAATCCTTGATACGCCCATTACCGTCTGTATAGCCTCAGGCAAATTGTTTAACCTGGAGCTTGGGGTTCACAGCACTGCTTTCCTCTCAGAGTTGTTCAGAGCGTTAAGTGAGCCAATGTGACCGAAGAGTCTGGTACACACTACGTGCTCAACAAGTGGGAGATGTCATTGCTAGGACAGGCGCCTAGCATCTGCCTCCCCCTCCGCCACGCCTCACGAGTTGTTCCTTATTATTTTTTGAAAAAATTTTTAATGCTTATTTATTTTTGAGAGAGACAGAGCGTGAGTGGGAGAGGGGCAGAGAGAGAGGGAGACACAGAATTTGAAGCGGGCTCCAGCCTCTGAGCTGTCAAGCCCAGAGCATGACACGGGGCTCGAACTCACGGAGTGTGGGATCGTGACCTGAGCTGAAGTCAGATGCTTACCCCACTGAGCCACCCAGGCACCCCAGTTGTTCCTTATTATGTAGATGACTAAAAAAATAGCACACACCCCTAACAGAGGCCAGCTCCCCTCAGATTAGAATAACTGTACAAGATGATGAAGAGATGATGGGATGGACTGGGCAACAGGTTCAAGGGGAGATTAGGGAAGTGATGGGCAATAGATAACAATTAAGGTGATGATTCCAATGTTTCTCTGTCATTTTTGTTTCTTAACACACTCGCAAATGTCTAAACTGTGCATTATTCTCAAGGATGACCATGATCCTCTTAAGCCAACCAACTACTCACAAATCTCCCTGCATTTCACAACCTCCACAGGCGTATGGTGGCAATTCCATCCATCCATCCACCCACCCATCAATCCATCCACCTATCCTTCCTTCCATCCATCCATCCATCCATCCATCCATCCATCCACCCACCCATCCACCCATCCACCTATCCTTCCTTCCTTCTGTCAATCAATTCGTCCATCCATCCATCCATCCATCCATCTACCCACACACCCATCCACCCTTCCACCTATCCTTCCTTCCTTCTGTCCATCCATCAGTCCATCCATCAATCCATCCATCCGTCCATCTATCCATCTACCCATCCACCCATCCACCCAACTATCTATCCTTTCTTCCTTCCTTCCTTCCTTTCTTCCTTCCTTCCTTCCTTCCTTCCTTCCTTCCACCTACCCACACACCCATCCTCCCATCCACCTATCCATCCATCCATCCAACCAGCCAGCCAGCCAGCCATCCAATTATTCAACAAATAGTTCTTGAGCTCCTGCTGTGTGCCATGAACTAAGCTTTGGCATTGAAGATAAGCAGGATCAAGAAGGTCCTTCATGAAACTTTAGAGCCCAGGGCACATGTATAAATGTTCTTGAAAAAGAGATTAAAAAAAAAAAAGGAGGAATGGTGATTAATAGCTGAAGTTGTTTGGGTCACTGAGAAGTAGGTATCAAGGTATGCAAGAGAATTCAAGCAGATGGTTAAGAGAATGTTAGGGGAAGGAAGGACTGTTGAGGTCATTTAGTTAAATCTAGTTTTATAAGGGAGGAGACCAGGTCCAGAGAAGGGGAAGTGACTCGACTGAGGCCACCCAGGAAGATGACAGAGAAGGAGATGACGGAGAGACAGACACGGAGAGAGGAGATTCCATAGATGATATAGAGAAGGTTGTTAGAATCAGTAGACGAGTTGGGTGAGTAGCTCTTTAGCTGAGTTGGGAAGCACTATCCTCCCTGAGGTGAGCAGGAGAGGGAGGAGGAAAACTCTAATTTTCACTGGAGTTTGAGGAAAAGTAAAAGGGATCCAGGGGTGCAGAAGGACATCCTGGTCCCCACTGGTGGCCTCCCTGGGCAACCTTTTCTTCTTCCCGTGCTTCAGGAGAGCCACACCACCCGTGCCTGGACAGCACTACCCTCCTCCCCCACCTCCTTCTCCCCTCCCTTTCTCGGTCTTTCCCTGCCCTCTCCCTCCTTGCGTCCCTCCCTTTCTCTTAATTCCATTTCATTATTCCTTGAGTTCTTCTCATGGGCCTGACCCTGTACTGGGGTGCTGGGGCCGGGGTGAGGGCAGTCAAAGAAATTCAAGGAATGTGCTCTGATTTGGGCACAGACTAGCTCGATAACAACGTAAGACGTTATATGTCCAAAGGCATCCCCGCTGGTGCTTTAGGAAACTGTGGGGAGAGTAGGGTTGGAAAGTCTTCCTAGGTGAGGTAGGACCAGTGTCGACCCAATAATAAATAATTATAACAGCGACCATTTATTGAACACTAATTACGTGCTTGGTATATTATATCTCTTCCTCGTGTAATCCTGACAACAACCGAGGGAGGTAGGTATTATTTCCACTTTACAGATGAAGGGACTGAGGCTCAGGGCTGCAGGAACTTGTTCAAAGCCACACTGCCAGTACAGGGTGGACCCAGGCCGCCTCTAGCGAGGGTTTGGATATGCCTCCACGGAGGACAGTCCAGACCTTGGTCAACGGAGAGCAGGATGGTGGAAAAGGAGGTCCCAGCCCTCATACCCCCGCAGAAACCCTGATTTAACAAACACCCATGGATGGAAATCCCTTCTGAGAGCTCCAGAATCCAGTTGTATGTGTTAAACGCGTACAGCCTTCTTATGTCTAGCCTACCTCGTAAAGTGGTTTAGAAAGGAGATGAAACTCGCATCACCTTGGTAGAGACCTTCCTCAGAGTGACTCTAAACACGGCTGTCACTCCGGCCCAAGGGGAGCTGACCTCATGAAACCCCAGCACCCACAGCAGCAGCCCGTGGTGAGGACTGATGGGGGGTACTGTCAGCCCAGGGGATTCCCGCCTCCCCCACCTTGGGACGAGGAGCCTGTTAGGCAGAGACACATCTAGGCAGCTGGGCGTCCCTCCTGGTGTCCCAAAGCGAGACCCTGTGGCTTTGGCTGTGACCACTTCCCCACCCCTAGACACTATGCACTCACACACACACACACTCCCACACCCCTGTGCCACTCCAGTTTTGGTCCAGAACCTCGCCAAGCTCTGATTGGATCTCCCTCCTTCCCCGCCCCCAGCCAGTCCCCCAGACTCACTTTGGCTGGGACCAGGGAGAGCAGCGTCCGCCTCTCTACTGCGTCCTCCGCGGAGCAGATCTGAGCCACCCACAGGTGTTGGGCAGACGGCACGTCTTCCTGCTGCTGTCACTGTGACAGCCACCGCTGAGGCATTTCCTAATGACTGAGCAGGTCGGGAGGACAGTGAAGGGAAGTGAATGTCGCCCAACCCGTTTGAGGCCAGGAGGCTCTTGGCGTTGGCCAGGGGATTGGCAGCTTCTGGAGTCAGGTGATCTTGATGGGGATGCTAGGAGAGGAGCCCCTGGGTCTGCAGAGGAGCCCGGGGATGGGTTCCCAAGACGGTCAGGAGGTCTGGCAATGGAAGCCGGGATCCAGGACCCCTTTGACTGAGGCTCTCAGAGGTGGGTCTCCCCATCCCAACAATAAGAAATGTGTCTTCAGGGCACCTGGGTGGCTCCGTCGGTTAGGTGTCAGACTTCAGCTCAGGTCATGATCTCGCGGTTCGTGGGTTCGAGCCCCGCATCGGGCTCTGTGCTGTCAGCTCAGAGCCTGGAGCCTGCGTCGGATTCTGTGTCTCCCTCTCTGCCCCTCTCCTGCCGCCTCAAAAATAAAAAAAACGTTAAAAAAAACTTTAAAAGAAATTTATCTTCATGGTCCTTCACCGTCCTGGGCCCATTTCAGTTGTCCTCCCCCAGACCCCTGTTCCCCTGCCATGCACAGAATGAAGGGGTCAGATCAGACTCAGCAAGGCTACAACACCCTAAGTAATATACAAATATTTGAGTGACGTGCCCACGTGCCTTTGCCATTCATCAAACACTCAAAGGGGCTCAGAGCTCCCAAAGACCAAACACCATGGAGATGAAGAACGAGGCAGAGTGAAAACCAATGAATTACAAATGCAAACCTGCCTGAAAAGAAATCCCTGACATCATGGGAAATGGAGGTAAGTTTCAGGACCGTCGGTAAAACGTGATTCTATTTATGGAAATTGGGTAATTTCTTATAGAGAAAGATCTGGAATAAGACACATCAAACTTGATCGTAGTTATCTCTGGAGGGACTCTCTAACTTCTACATTTCTGTGGTACTTGAATGTTCCCCTGGAAGGTGTGTTTCTTCTGTGATCAGGAAAAAATAATCAAAAACAAGGCAGGAATAAAGCGAGGGGGTGGGGGTGCTGGAAACCTTTTGAGGGATTCCCTCATAGTTTGCTCAGGACTGGAGGCCAAGTCCTCAAGAAGGTGGTTTTCTTCTGGGGCTCCTGGGTGGCTCAGTCGGTTGAGTATCCGACTTTGGTTCAGGTCATGAGCTCAAAGTTCGTGAGTTTGAGCCCCGAGCCCTGTCTCGGGCTCTGTGCTGACAGCTCTCAGCTCACAGCTCTCTGCCCCCTCCCCCACTCACACTCTGTCTCTCCATCTCTCTCTCTCTCTCTCTCAAAAACAAATAAACATTTAAAAAAAAAAAAAAAGAAGGTGGTTTTCTCCTGGGGAAAAAAAAAAAAAAAAAAAGGAGCTTCCTGAATCTAAGGCTCAGTCAAGCATGAGTTTGATTCTATAGGGCGCCCCAGGGTGGCCCCTCCTTGACCTGTCTAATCGTGGCCTGGCTCTATGGGCACCTTGAAGCTGGTTGGGGAGGATGGTCAAGGGAGTGCTCCCGGCCACCTCACCCAGGGACACAGGGATGACTGCCATGACAGTCTTGTGTGTTCTTCCCCGAGGAGCTGAAGGTGAGGTGTTCCAGGCAATCCCAGATCTAGCAAGCGGAGAAAAGTTATCTGTTGTTTCTCTAAAACTCAAATTTCATTGGGCATTCTATATTTCATTTTGCAACTCCAGTCCCAGAGGTCTCCCCAAATGTCTCTCCTTCATGAGCATTTCCGGGGGTCCGTTAGGTAGGTTGACTCATGACTCTGCCTAGGGCTTCTGGGGGTTCCGGAAGGAGACTCAAATACTTACCATCAATGCCCCGTGTGTCTCCAGGGGAGGGGATGAGCCAGGCTGGCCTTTTTTTTCTTCTTTTTGAATGCTTATTTTTTTGGGAGAGAGAGAGAGAGAGAGAGAGAGAGAGAGAGAGAGAGAATCCCAAGCAGCCTCCCTGCCCAGTGCGGAACCCAATGCAAAGCCAATTCCCCATGATAGTGAGATCATGACCAGAGCCAAAATCAAGAGTCGGAGGTTCAACCCACTGAGCCACCCAGGCACCCCTGTCATGGTTTTGTATTCCAAAATAAGAATTCAATTTTATTTTATTTTATTTTTTAAATGTTTATTATTTATTTTTAAGAGAGAGAGACAGAGTGTGAGCATCTACACTATAGGATTTGATAGTAGGGAGCTCTAGGAAATGAAGACCACCGTCTAAGCGTTCGCACTTGGCTGTGTTTATATAAAGAGAAGGTGCCGTGCACCTTTGGGTAAATGACCTAATCCTTTTGTGCCTCAGTGGCTTCATCTGAAAAATGGGTATAAGGTTACCTACTCTGTAGGATTATGGTGATTACAGGAATGGGTGCAAGTAATGTGCCTGGAACCACACCTGTCAGCTCAGGGCAGGAGGGCGCAGTGGCCTCTCCTCTGGTCAGGTCTCATTGGAGAGTTGTGTCCAGTTCAGCAGGGGAGGTATCGCTGGGGGACTGAAGCACGTTCTGGGAAAGAGGCCAGCTGGGTTGGGGATGGGTCTGGAGACCACTGTGGCCTCATAAGACCTCCCTTGGAGAGATCTCTCTGAGGGTAGGGAGCTTCCAGACAAGGAGAGAATCCTGGCTGAGGCTGGCTGACTGCTGAATGGGCAGGTGTTGGGAGGGGCCTAGGAATCTATATTCTATATTAATTTTTTTAATTTTAATTTTATTTTTTTAAATTTACACCCAAATTAGCATATAGTGAAACAATGATTTCAGGAGTAGATTCCTTAGTGCCCCTCCCCCATTTAGCCCATCCCCCCCTCCCCCCTCCAGTAACCTTCTGTTTGTTCTCCATATTTAAGAGTCTCTTCTGTTTTGTCCCCCTCCCTGTTTTTATAGTATTTTTGTTTCCCTTCCCTTAAGTTCATTTGTTTTGTCTCTTAAAGTTCTCATGAGTGAAGTCATGTGGCTTTTGTCTTTCTCTAATTTCACTTAGCATAATACCCTCCAGTTCCATGCACGTAGTTGCAAATGGCAAGATCTCCTTCTTTTTGATTGCCGAGTAATACTCCATTGTATATATATACCACAACTTCTTTATCCATTCATCCATCGATGGACATTTGGGCTCTTTCCAGACTTTGGCTGTTGTCGATAGTGCTGCTATAAACATGGGGGTGCATGTGTCCCTTCGAAACAGCACACCTGTATCCCATGGATAAATGCCTAGTGGTGCAATTGCCGGGTCGTAGGGTAGTTCTGTTTTTAGTTTTTTGAGGAACCTCCACACTGTTTTCCAGAGCGGCTGTACCAGCTTGCATTCCCATCTATGTTAATTTTTTAATTGGATGGATAAATGAGCAGATAGATACATGATAATATAAGAATAGTGAACGGTAATGGTGGAATCTGGGTATTGCATATATGGGATCTCCCTGTGAACTTCCTTGAACTTTGCTGTGTGTTTGGAAATCGTCAGAAAAAAATGCTAGAAAAACTAATTTCTTGAATAAGTAATGCATTCAGATAATTTGAAAATGAAAAAGTGATGGGGTGCTGGGTGACTCAGTAGGTTGAGCGTCCGACTTTGGCTCAAGTCACCATGCCATGGTTCATGGGTTCGAGCCCCACGTCGGGCTCTGTGCTGACAGCTCGGAGCCTGCTTTGGATTCTGTGTCTTCCTCTCTTTTTCTGCCCCGCCACTGCTCACACTCTGTATCTCTCTCTCTCTCAAAACGAAATAAACATTAAAACAAAATTTAAAAGTGAAAGTGTTGGGGCACCTGGGTGGCTGAGTCGATTAAGCGTCAGACTTTTCACTTCAGCTCAGGTCACCATCTCGTGATTGGTGAGACTGAGCCCTGCGTCGGGCTCTGTGCTGACAGTGCGGAGCCTGTCCGTCTCCCTCTCTCTCTGTGCCTCCCCAGGTCGCGCTCTTTCTCTCTCAAAGATAAACGTTAAAAAAAGAAAACTTAAAGAAATGGTTAAAATGGTAAATTTTACGTTGTGTATGTTCTACCACAATTCTTAGAAGAGGTCACCACTGTCCTTAGTGGTTATTCCTGTGCGTTTAACTTTATATCTGCACGAGCAAATATAGACACTGACGTGTATTCCTTCCCCGCTTTTTTTTTTAAATCAAAAGATAGCACACTACGTGCACACGTCCGCATCTTGCTTGTCTTACTTGAATCTCCATCCTGGAGCTTTCTCCATGATCATACATGGAAAACGAGTTTTTGGACTCCAAGTTGTTGTGGGTTTTTTTTTTGAGAGAGAGACAGAGAGAGCACGAATGGGGGATGGCCAGAGAGAGAGAGGGAGACAGAGAATCCCAAGCAGGCTCCACACGATCAGTGCAGAGCCTGACGCGGGGCTCGAACCCACGAAACTATGAGAACATGACCTGAGCCGAAACCAAGAGTCGGACGCTTAACTGACTGAGCGACCCCGGTGCCCCTGGAATCGAAGTTTTTCGCAGTTTCCCCAGGGAATGTCAAGGGGCAGCCTGTTTGGGAACCTCTGGCCTGGGAGATGGCTGGGGTCGAGGGCGGCTTAGAGATTTGCTTCTGCCTCCAGGCTGGATGGCGGAGGACCAGAAGCTGAGGTGGCTCTTTTAGACAGTGCTCCTCTGTCCCCACCATCTACGGTGTCCGTCTGCAGCACCCCCAGGGGAGTGAGTTTTTCCTGCGGGTCCTGGGTCTCTTGCTCCCCGGAGAGACTCTGGGTGGCCAGCAGCAGGGACACTCAAAACTCAACACTCTCTGTTTCTACCCTTTCTCCACCTGCTGTGGGGACGGGGTGGGGGTGGTGAGCCGGAGCCACCCTAAGAAGATGGTCACTCCTGCCATTCTGAACCGGGCCCAACACTTTAATAAAAGTAAAAGTCACTCCAAATATCAAAGGTCAAAAAGGCTGGGCGGGGGGGGGGGGGGAGGGGGGGAGGTGCGGGGGACGTGAATTTGGAGCCAGAAACGGCAGGCTGCGCCCTGAGGCAGTGGACGGTTGGGGGAGGTGGGGAAGGGGACGGAAAAGAGGAAGAATGGGATCAAGGGGTAAGGCAAACCTTTGCTAGGGCAGAGGCTCTTGGGCTTTATATCACTGCCCTCCGTGAAGAGACACCTGACAATGATCTTCCTCAGCTGAACATGCTCCTGTGGGCACACCTGGATCATTGACCAGGGCCTGATCAGCGATGCCGAGGGCTGTGTTGGGTCAGGAGAAGGGAAGCCATCGCATTGACTGTTCATTTTGGGCCAGTGGAGGCTGGCTCAGTCCTGGCTCTCGATGAGGGTGGAGTCATAGCAGGGGTGCAGGGCAAAGGCCGGGGGGGGGGGGCAAGCTGGCTGTGCCCCTGTGTATGCTCATGGCAGTTGCAATTAAATGACGCTTGTGAGATAGGAGGTGGGCATCTCCTTGATTCTTGAGTGTGTGTGTGTGTGTGTGTGTGTGTGTGTACGTGATCCTTGACCTTCCTCCTGCCCCGCCTCCGCTCATGAGCCTCTTGATCGGCCTGAGGATTATGGGCGGTTGGGAAAGCCTAGCCATCCCCAGGTAAGGAGCGGAAGATCCCCTGGTCCCCAGGGAAGCCAGGGCAGAGGCCAAGGCTTTAGTGACCCCTGAAGATGCGCTGCTCCAGCCAGCATAGCCCGGCCCCTCAGGCCTCCCCAGTGAGGCCACACTCCCCACAGGGAGGCCCGGGGAGGACCCAGAATTGGGCACAGCCCTGAGGGTCTCTCCACCCCTGTGCAGTTATGAGGCCCTGACCTTGCTTCCTTCACAGCTGCCTCTGAGTCCTGCTTTGGGGTTTCAGTTTATTCGTGTGCCTGTAAATTTCCTGGGCTCACCTCCTCCCCACAAGGCTTCCCTGGGGCCTCTGAAATCTCTGTCTTACCTGTTCCCTTTGTGCCACCCCCTGGGGCTCTCCCGCATTTATGACACAGCCTGGGGCTGCTGGTAGCACAGGCGAAACCTGGGGCCTGTGAACAGAAAACAAAGATGCTCCTTGTCCGGGTTAAGGGCAGCCCCACCAGGGCACACGGCTTGGTAGGCGGAATAAGGGCCACTTTGCACTCCCAGCTCCCACCTCGGCCCTCAGCCCCCTTAGCCCGATGGCACCAGGGTCTGCAGAAGCCACAGAGTGTTTCCACAGGTCTCTCCCTGTCCCTCCCTCCCTCCGAGGACCTCTGTGGCTCCCTGCTGCCCTCAGTACAAAGCCCACACACTCAGCCTCCACACAAGGCGCTCACTGCCCTGCCCTCGCTGTCTCACGTCATGAAGCGTGGCCACAGAGGTGGCTTTCAGTTCAGATGCCTTGAAGGCCTTGGGCTATTGGAGATCTGTGATTTTTTTTCATGCTCTTTTTCTTTCTGGCCCGAATGCCTTTCTACTTCATCACTGCTGGCCCCCCAGCGGGGCCCCCATCTCCATCTTTTTTTTTTTTTAATTTTTTTAATGTTTATTTATTTTTGAGACAATGTGAGAGACAGAGTGCAAGCAGCGGAGGGGCAGACAGAGGGAGACACAGAATCTGAGGCGGGCTCCAGGATCTGAGCTGTCAGTCCAGAGCCCGACGCGGGGCTCGAACTCATGAACCACGAGATCATGACCTGAGTCGAAGTCGGATGCTCAACTGACTGAGCCACTCAGACGCCCACCCCCCCCCCCCCCATCTCCATCTTTTAAGACCTTGAAGGAGGAGGTGATGACTCACCTCTGTAGCACGGGGTCCGGTATCATCAGAGCCCAGCAAATCAATGTTTGTTAAATGAACAAATCTACCTTCACAAGCCCCTAGCTCAAGTGTGTGGGGCTGGGGGCTGGGGCAAGGGAAGCTCGGGAAACACGGTCGTTCATCTTTCTATTCGAAACTCCTTTGGGAGCCACATCAGAGTTCCCTCCTCAGAGTCCTAATGGAGCGAGAAGCTCAACGAGGCCACCGCGGGGTCAGAGCCATACTTTTGTCGCCGACGTTCACCAGTGTTGTCTTTGAAAAAGCATGATCTTAGGCAGATTCTGCAGGAGCTGAGTCTGGGAAGGGAAGGAGGGAAGATGGTCTGGGCAAGGGGGAGGGACTTGTGGAGGAATGTGCCATTATCTAGCCCATTTGTCCTGGTATTTTTTGCCATGTCAGAGTGCCACACACGTACAACTGTTTACTTGATTTGTCTTGAAAAAATAAATGGAATCACATTTTAATATATAAAATATACATATAAATATATATTTAATATATACAAAATATTAAAAAGTATATTTTTAAATACATATTTTATTTTTTTTAAGTAATCTACCAGGGGAAAATGGGTGATGGACATTGAGGAGGGCACTCGTCGGGATGAGAACTGGGTGTTGTATGTAAGCAAGGAACCACGGGAAACTACCCCCAAAACCAAGAGCACACTGTTCACACTGTATGTTAGCCAATTTGACAATAAATTATATTAAAAATATTTTCTTTAAATAAAGTAATCTCTACTCCCAAAGTCAGGCTCAAACTGGCGACACCAAGATCAAGAGTCCCATGCTCTACCCACTGAGCCAGCCAGGCGCCCCTAATTATACTTCTAATAAACAGCACGTTTAATACATACTGGGAATTGGGGGAGGGGGGGCGGAAGAAAGGCTCGCTTTGCAGTCCGCCTGAAATGGTGCACACAGACCTTGACGCGCTGACTTGGGACGTGAGAATAAGGGATGGTGGCCTGGGAGGTGGGGGACAGAGGCCTGGGATCTCACAGCAGGAAAGAAGCCACCTCAGGCTGGGCTCAAGGCTGGGTTTAAATGCTTGAGAGCCCTTTGGTCCTGAAGCCAGAGTAGGATCAACTAAAAGAATCCTAAGAGAAGGAGGCACAGAGCTTGGACGTACGTGAGGATGAAACTGGCAAGAATCGGGGTGGTGGGTGCGGACTCTGGGGCGGAGGGAGAGAAGCAGGGGTGGGGCAGCGGGCGAGGCGAGCAGGAACGCCCCAGCGCGGAGCTGCGCACCTGCAGCGCCCCTGACCTGCGTGCGCTCCCGCCCCACTGCCTCTCGCGATGGTGAAACTCGCAGAACGCCCTTGCCTGTCGCCAGCCCCCGGTGCGCAGGCGCGCTCTGGGACAGGTGCCGGCAGGGAGGCTAAAGAAGCGGGGACAGAAGTTTGATCTCAGGGCCCTGAGTGGAAGGGAAACTTCTTCCCACCTTCTGGGGGCTCTGGCAGCTTCAGGGGAAAGAGAGCTGGAAATGAGCCTTTCATCCCAGAACTGAAAGCCTCCCTGACATTTGAGAGCCCTCAGCGCTTGAGACAGGTAAGGCTAGAGTCAGGGACAGAGTCGGGAGTGAAAAAAAAAAAAAAAGTATATTTTTTTCTGATTATAAAAATAGAACTACTGTTGGGGGGAAAAATGTAGAAAATTCATAAAAGGCACATGAAGAAGAAAAACATAAGCTCTGCAACACCTGTCCGGATAGCCACCATAAATATTTTGGTGTTTATTCTTCCAGCCTATTTATGTATAATAAAAAAAAAAATATATATATATATATATATGTATATATATATACATATATATATATATATATATATACCATATATGTTATGTTAAGGTAATGATGTATTATATAATGTATAATTATAGTAAGATAATAAGTGAGATTGCATTGTATAAATACTTTTAGGGCCTGATTTTTTTTTTTTTTTTTTTTAGTGTTAGCTTGTGGTCCCCAGTAAACATTCTTTTATACCCGTATTTATTTATTTATTTATTTATTTATTTATTTATTTATTAGAAGAGATGGAGCAGGGGAAGGGAAGGGCAGAGGCAAAGGGAAAGAGAGAGAATCTTTTTTTAACGTTTATTTATTTTTGAGACAGAGAGAGACAGAGCATGAATGGGGGAGGGTCAGAGAGAGGGAGACACAGAATCTGAAACAGGCTCCGGGCTCTGAGCTGTCAGCACAGGCGCCCGAGGCGGGGCTCGAACTCACGGACCGCGAGATCGTGACCTGAGCTGAAGTTGGCGCTCAACCGACTGAGCCACCCAGGCGCCCCAAGAGAGAGAATCTTAAGCAGGCTCCACACCCAGCATGATGACCAAGGTGGGTCTCCATCCCATGACCCTGAGATCATGACCTGAGCTGAAATCAAGAGTTGGATGCTCAGCTGACTGAGCCACCCAGGCACCCCTATGCCCTTGTTTTTAATAGATGTAGTCATTTATTTAATGTATTAATTGACATTTAAGTTGTTTCCAATTCTCTCCTAGTATAAAAAGTCTCTGCACCATTTTAATTTGCAAAATCTTGGTGTTACTTCCTTAAAATAATTATTTGAAACGGAACTGATGAGTCAGAGTATAATGTAATTTTAAATACTTGTGATAAATATTGTCATATGTCCTTTCATAAATGTTATACCAGTTTAGGGCTGCCTGGGTGGCTTAACTCAGTTCGTGATCTCTTGGTTAGTGGGACCAAGCCCTGCATTGGGCTCTGTGCTGATGGCTCAGAGCCTGCTTGGGATTCTCTCTCTCCCTCTCTCTCTCTGCCCCTCCCCCACTCTTACTTTTCTGTCTCAAAGTAAGTAAATATTTTTTTAAAATGTTGTACCAGTTTAGACTCCCTCCAGCAGCATGTGGGATTGCCTCTTGTCACCCTAAACTCACCTCACCTTGGTATAATTAAAACTTTATCTTTACCAAAAAAAAAAAAAAAAAAGTCTTGAAATCTTCCACTTCTGTGATCACTGTCAATATCCTAGCTGAAGACACTATCAGCAACTTGTTTGGAATTCAAGATAGCCTTTTAACTTTCCTTCTTCCTTCCCCTCTCCTCCCTCACCTGGCCCCCTATGGTCTGTTTTCCACAGAAGAGTCCGAGTTATCCTTGAAAAAAAATGTATCCCTGTTGAGTTTTGCCTCTGGTCAAGACACGGTGGCTTGTATCAGACTAGGATTTCTTTAGAGAACAATGTAAAAATTAGGTCACACACATAAGTACCCACACCCACTCACATTCGCATGCACAGCTGTTTTAAGGCTTCAGAGAGTAGCTAACATGGGCAGAACTTAAGTAACCAGGATCCTGTAGAGAAAGAAACCACTTTGAGGTAAGGGGCATCTTCTCCACTGCTTTCCTTAAAGAAATTCCTTAAGGAATTTGCTGATGTGCTTGGGAGGCCTTGAGGCTGAGCAGAAAATGGTGGCCTCAAATTGGAATTCAGGATCTGGCAAGAAAGAAGAATCTGGTCAATCCTCTAGGGTTTCAGTTGAGACTCCTGCGGGGCTATGACCTAGGAGTAAGGACAATCCAGACATGGGCCAGCCCATACAAAGCCTGGTAGTCTCAGTCCTGATTGGATCATATGATTTGACCCTACTCTAACTGCCTGGAAGAACGTCAACCAGAATTTATATATCTTCTGGAAAAATAACATCCTGTGGAGCCTCTACAATTTTTCATTCTACCCAGCATTCAGCATATAACAAAAATTAATGAGGAGCAGGGGGAGGAGTATGTGTGTGCACCTGGCTGGACTCAGTTGGTTAAGCACCCAACTCTTGATCTCAGCTCTGGTCTCAACTTCAGGGTTGTGAGTTCAAGCCCCATGTTGGGCTCTGTGCTGGGTGTAAAACCTACTTAAAAAAAAATTAACAGATAAGCTAGGAGACAAGACTTATAGAAACAAAAGCCAAGAGAAAAGCAGAGGATAGAACCAGATCCAAAGGAGAAAAAGATATTACTATTATTGTAATGGACTCTAATGTATTCAAGAACATAGAAGAATAACTAGAGACACTGAAAAAGTTTTTAATTTGAGTATAATTGGCACTCAATGCTACATTAACTTCAGGTGTACAGCATAGTGACTCAACTTTTTTTTTTTTTTAACGTTTATTTATTTTTGAGACAGAGTGAGACAGAGCATGAACAGGGGAGGGGCAGAGAGAGAGGGAGACACAGAATCGGAAGCAGGCTCCAGGCTCTGAGCTGTCAGCACAGAGCACGACGCGGGGCTCGAACTCACGGACCATGAGATCATGACCTGAGCTGAAGTCGGACGCTTAACCGACCAAGCCACCCAGGCGCCCCAGTGACTCAACTTTTCTATATGTTATGTTATGCTATGCTCAGCACAAGTATAGCTACTGCCTCTTACCATATGATGCTAGTACAATATCATTGTCTATATTCCCTATGCTATGCCTTTTATTCCCGTGACTTATTCACCTCATAACTGGAAGCCTGAACCTCCCACTCCCCTTCATCCACTTTGCCCATCCCCCTACAAATAGTTTTTAAAAAGAGCCAAGTGGAAATTCTGAAACTGCAAAATACTATTACTGAAATAAAAAACTCTATAGATGGGTTTCACAGCAGATTAGATACAACAGAAGAGAGGATTAGGATATGGAAAGATAGGTCAGTAGAAAATATATCGTCTGAAGTATGGAGTAGGGGAAAAGGTTGGAAAATAAGGAAATATGAAATATGGTATAGAGGTCTAAATACATTTCCCTGGAGTCATTCAAGTAAAGGATAGCGAGTGACTGGTTCAGAAGCAGTAGTTCAAGAGTTACTGATTACAAATTTTATAATATTAATGAAAGACATTAAACCACAGATTCAGGAAACAACAACCCTCAAGCAAAATAAATACCAAAAAATCCCCCCATAGGCACATTGTAGTCAAACTTCTGAAAACAGAAGAAAAGAGAATTTTAAAAAGTTGGCTGAGAGAAAAAAGCCACATTACTTGTAGAGGAGTGATAACAATACTGAGAGCTCATTTTCAAGATAAATGGTGGGATCCAGGAGACAGTGGAAGTCAAGGCCACATGGTCTATGTGCCTCAGGAGTGAGCAAAAGGCTACATGGTATAATCTTTAAATGACTGAAAGAAATAGCTGCCAATCTAGGATTTTATATAGAGAAAAATATTCTTCAAAAATGAAGGTGGAACAGAGAGGTTTACAAATGAAACCAGGGAGAGAAAATGTTCCCAATGGGGACAAAGAATGAAGGAATGAATGAATGACAAAAGGTAACTGCATTGGATATATACGTGAATATTGGCTGTATAGAAAAATAATATCTTAAGAGTTTAAAAATATGTGAAGCATTAAAATACTTGACAATAATAACCAGAAGGCAGGAGGGGGGTAGGTGGAGCTCAATTGTAAGATTCTTGCACTATCTGGGGAGTGGTAAACATAGAAGTTATGGTAGATTAATATTTCAAAGAGGCACATAATTTTTTAAACAAGTCATTTTTTTTAATGTTTATTTTATTTTATTTTATTTTATTTTATTTTATTTTATTTTATTTTTTGAAGGAGAGAGAGAGAGAGAGGCAGAGTGTGACTGGGGGAGGGGCAGAGAGAGAGGGAGACACAGAATCCGAAGCAGGCTCCAGGCTCTGAGCTGTCAGCACAGAGCCCGACGCGGGGCTCAAACTCACGGACCGCGAGATCATGACCTGAACGGAAGTTGGATGCTCAACCAACTGAGCCATCCAGGCTCCCCCACATAATCTCTTGATAACCATTAAAGGAATGGTAAAAGAATGTGTAATTATGAAGCTAATGGGGAAAATAGAATAATTTTTAAAATCAAATTTAAAAGAATAGAAGTAGAGATGTTTCTTAAAAATGCCCTTGCCTATTTGTATTTCTTCTGCTATGAACTTATCTATACCTTTTGCTGGTTTCTAGTTGGATGCTTTCCTTTTCTTATTTGTTTTAGATGGATGTAAGTATACGTAAATAGACATATGTCCATGTGGATGTTGCAAATACTTTCTGATAGGGATCAGTTTTTTTTTTTTAATTTTTAATGTTTACTTATTTTTGAGACACACACATACACATACACACATACACATACACACATACACACATACACACATACACACATACACACATACACAGAGCATGAGCGGAGAGAGGGAGACACAGAATCCAAAGCAGGCTCCAGGCTCTGAGCTGTCAGCACAGAGCCTCACGTGGGGCTTGAACCCACGAACCGTGACATCATGACCTGAGCTGAAGTTGGACACCCAACCGACTGAGCCACCCAGGCACCCCTGGTAGGGATCCATTTTAAATCTTTATGCCTTGGTTGGAACACTAAGTGCCTGGTTTGACCCTTTGCTTTAATGTTAATGAGATAAGGAATGTTTGGTTGAAGTCATACACTTTTCTCCCAATAGGAGCTCAAGAAATGCCTATTGAGCTGAACTGAATTGAGGTCAAGGAACTACTCAAGCGTGGGGTACCACATTATCGTTTATAGAAGAACAGGTTATCTGGACCAGTAACAGAAATAGTGAATGGTGGATGCTGAAGGCCAGAGAAGGAGCAGAAATAAACCAGGCTGGCAAGGACGATGAGAATCCCGGAGACAGCTCAACCCGCAGCAGACCCTGAGCTGCGGCTCTCTGGAGGGGGATGAAACGTATCATGAATACCTAAACACAACCAGCAGGTGGCGCTCTAAAGATGTGTTGTTGCCATCCAGACTTGGAGGGCCAAGATCTTGCTTGAGCACCTAGGAAGTGGAAACTGAGGCAGGGGGAGCCTTGAGCCCTAACGTTTTGGCTCTGTGCTTCCTCCAGCGGTGAATCCCCCAAGATCAAGAGCCCTGTAAGGGTGTTGTTTTTTTCCCCCCTATATGTTTGCTTTCTCTGTGGCTGTATAGTGCCACCTGTTCAATTCAATTTAGAGCGCTGTGGGTTGAAAACTTTGATAAACCAACTAACTGGTTCCCTTGTGAAAATACAAGTTTTTTTTTTTTTAATTTAAGATTTTATTTGTTTTATTTTTATTTATTTTTTCTTAAAAAATTTATTTTATTTTATTATCTTTTAAATATCAAATTTATCATCAAATTGGTTTCCATACAGCACCCAGTGCTCATCCCAAAATATTTTTATTTTTTTAAATGTTTATTTTTGAGAGAGAGAGAGAGAGAGAGAAAGCATGGGGGGGTGGGCAGAGAGAGAGGGAGACACAGACTCTGAAGCAGGCTCCAGGCTCTGAGCTGTCAGCACAGTGCCCGATGGGGGCCTCGAACTCACGAACCACGAGATCGTGACCTGAGCCGAAGTCGGATGCCCAACCAACGGAGCCACCCAGGCGCCCCCTAAGATTTTATTTTTAAGTAATCTCTACCCCCAAAGTGGGGCTCAAACTTACACCCTGAAGAGAGTTTCATGCTCTAGTAACTGAGCCAGCCAGGCACCCCATGAGTTTTGATTCAGTAGGGCTGGCCCGGGACCCGAGGTCCTGCATTTCTAACCAGCTCCCTGGCGATGACTCATGTTCAGTAGTTTTAACGTTTTGAACACACTGCCTGCAAGGTCCCATTTCTGTGCCACGTGGGAGGCGGGAGAGGAGCAAACCTTGGCTCTGTCCTCAGAGTTTACAGCCTCCTAGAATGAAATGTCATTGAAATGTCTGCAACGCAAGTTTGAGTGTGAGTCCACTCACTGTGTGACCTTAGGCAAGCTGTGTGGCCTCTTTGGGTCTCAGTTTCCTCGTCTGTACAATGGGAAGAGGGGTGCTTGGCTGGCTCAGCCGGAAGAGCATGCAACTCTTGATCTCAGGGTTGGAAGTTCAAGTCCCATGTTGGGCGGAGAGATTGTTTAAAAATAGCAACTTAAAAAAATGGGAAGAGGGGCGCCTGGGTGGCTCAGTTGGTTAAGTGACCGACTTTGGCTCAGGTCATGATCTCACGGTTCATGGGTTCGAGCCCCACGTCGGGCTCTGTGCTGAACACTTGCTCTGAGCCTGGAGCCTTCTTCAGATTCTGTGTCTCCTTATCTCTCTGCCCCTCCCCTGCTCCTGCTTTGTCTCTCTTTCCCTCTCAAAGATAAATAAACTTAAAAAAAAGAATAAGCTAGGTGGGCACCCTGGGGAGTGGTACATGGGAGGGGGTAATCTTGAAGAAGGTGTCATCATCTGAAAAGAAGGAGTTTTGGGAGGTGGGGACAGAGAGCTGGGAGGAGGGCTGGTCTCCTGATCTGGTGACAAGCCTAAGAATTGCTTTTGAGGGGGATTTGAGCATTACTTCGGGCTCAGCAGGGATCCTTCTGGAAATGGATAGGGTGGGTAGGAGCTAGACTTCCTGGCACATCAAGCTTTGGTTTATTGCCCCATTTCACATCTTTAGGGCTTTCGGGGGTTGTGAGAGAGGCGCTAAGAGGAGCCAAGGCTTACCCTGGTCCTGCCCTCATGTAGGGCTTTGCCACAGCCTCCTGCCCACTGGTGTGGGGTCCTCAGCCCAGGCTCCTGAGTTTGCCTGCGCACTTTAAATACGGTGTTGTTTCCATAGCATCTGGAAGATTCGCGACACTTATGGATTAACTTCTAGCGTTCTGCTGAATGTTCCTGGGGATACAGAGACAGATCCGTGCAGCCTCTACGCTCACTGGGTGACCCCGGGGAGGTCACACATCACCCCGGGAAAGGAATGGTCAGTATAGGGCCTCAGTAGCGATTCTTAAAAATGATGCAGAGGGGCATCTGGGTGGCTCATTCGGTTGAGCATCCGATTCTCGATTTTGGCTCAGGTCATGATACCACGGTTTGCGAGACTGAGCCCCGTGTTGGGCTCTGCGCTGACAGCACAGAGCCCACTTGGGATGCTCTGTCTCTCTGCCCCTCCCCTGCTCTCTCTCTCTCTGTCTCAAAACAAATACATAAACAATTAAAAAAAAAAGTGCTTCTCCCATATGGTGCGACTAAATGATACGTGAGGCCTGCAGGCAGCATTCAGGGTGAGTCCCCAGACCAGGGGTGGTCTGATCTGGTCCTGATTGAGGAGTGGGGGCAGGTCTGGAGAGACAGAGAGGAGGAAGGACACCAGCACCCACTGAAGGGACTCCAGGGGGACATACGTGAAGCCCGCTGCACACATGACCTGTGAGGCCAGCCCTGGAATCACCCCCATTTCGTGGATGGGGAAAGTGAGACTCCGACCCCCAAGTCTGACTTCACCCTCTCCCGTGTTCTGTGCGTCTCCCGTCCTTCGTGAGTGCCAGCCTTTCCCCTGCCCTTCCGGTCCCGTCCAAACACGGGGACGGGGGCGTGCATGCGTGTGTAGTGAAACTGGGGAGCCGTGAAAAAGTGTGGCCGGGGAGGTAAGTGAGGCTTGATCTCTCTCTCCCCTTCCTCAGAGGCCAGGGAAGGTGGAAGGGTCGCCTCACTTCCAGAGGCCAGGCCCCAGCCTTCAGGCCACAACCCACTTCCTGTGCCCGTGTGCCTCTGTCAAAAGGTGATTCTCACGCTTCCTGTTGACTTCCGCTTTGTTTCAGCGGGTCCAGCCGCACCCCCCCCCCCCCCCCCCCCAGCGTGCTGCTCTTGGTCTGATCGGTGAGCCCTGGGACACAGGACCAGGTACCGTCCTGCTACTGGGAGGGTAGGGCGCGCGAGGCGGGGTGGGAGAGTGTGATCGGAGAAGTTCTGGGCCAGGCGAGGGTGGACCCGAGAGACACCAGGGCCGAGGGGTCCTGATGGTCTGAGGACCCTCTTTGTCCATGTTTGGGGGGCGGGGAGCTGTCAAAGGCTGAGGTCAGTATGTGAAGCTGGTTATTTCTCTGGCCGTGACGCGAGAGAGTTTTGCTTGGGTGGCTTCCTGAAACCACACTGCCTGTCCACGTCTCCCCAAGATCCCTTGATTTGTTTTTCTATTTCCTGGGCTGCCCAGGTAGCTTCTTCCTGGGGTGCAGAGAGAGTTTCCGGGGTTCAGACAGGTTTGTCTGGGACTGACTGAGACACGGTCCCTGTGATGCTTAAAAATCACACTGAGCTGACCAAGTTAGGAGATTGCCACGAATCCTGGCTCCTTGTCTCACTCATGGGTAGATTTCTCTGAGCCCATGAGCCTGTTTTCTTGTCTACGGAATGACACGGTGTCTCTATTTTGTGGGATTTCTGTGATGCTGAAGCAGGACGATGATGACGAAAGTGTTTTGTAAACTGTAAGATGATATCCTTCAGGACATGAGGTTACTTTTAGGTCGTTTTTTTTTTTTTAATTTTAAAGTTTATTTATTTATTATGAAAGAGAGTGCAAGCAGGGGAAAGTGAGAGAGAGAGAGAGAGAGAGAGAGAGAGAGAGAGAGAGAGAGAATCCAAAGCAGGCTACATGTTGTCAGCACAGCACAGAGCCCGACTTGGGGCTCAAACCCACGAATCATGGGATCATGACCTGAGCAGAAATCACAAGTCAGACACTTTACCGACTGAGCCACCCAGATGCCCCTACTTTTATTTCATTTTCTAAATGGAGCTAGACCTTTTTTTTTTTTTTAAACTGGTATGATAGTTGCTATAAACCCCAATAATACAGAGAAAGTGAAAGTTTTTGCATGATTCCATCCCCAAAGATGACTATGGACATTTTTGGCGTATAGATTTCTAGACTAAAAAAAATTAAAAAACAATTTTAATGTTTATTCTTGAGAGAAAGAGAATGCAAGCAGGGGAGGGGCAGAGAGAGAGGGAGACAAAGAATCCAAAGCTGGCTTCAGGCTGTGAGCTGTCAGTACAGAGCCTGATGCAGGGGCTCAAACCCACTAACCCATGACCTGAGCTGAAGTTGGACACTCAACCAACTGAGCCACCCAGGCACCCCTTTCACACAGTTCTCAATTGAGTTGTTGTTGTTGTTGTTGTTGATGAGTTATAGGAGTTCTTATATTCTATATTCTGGAAATTAACTAGACTTCTACAATAAATATTTCTTATGTCCAACTCTACTTACTGTCCTTTAACCTTTTCTCCTTTAATAATATCACTTGAGTATCATCTCATGTTAGTTTAAAAAAAATTTTTTTTTTTTAACATTTATTTAGTTTTGAAAGACAGACGGAGACAGAGCACTAGAGTCAGAGAGGGGCAGAGAGGGACTGGGAGACACAGAATCTGAAACAGGCTCCAGGCTCTGAGCTGTCAGCACAGAGCCTGATGCTGGGCTCGAACCCACAAGCCACGAGATCATGACTTGAGCCAAATTCGGATGCTCAACCGACTGAGCCACCCAGGTACCCCTCATGTTAGTTTATAAATATCTATCTTGTCTGTCTTTTTTTAATGTTTATTTAATTATTTTGAACGAGTAAGACAGAGTGTGTATGTGGGAAGGGAGAGATAATGAGGGAGAGAGAGAATCCCAAGTAGGTTCTGTGCTGTCAGCACAGAGACTGATGCATGGCTCTATCCCAGGAACCCATGACCTGAGCCGAAATCAGGAGTCAGACACTTAACCACCTGAGCCACCCGGGCGCCCCTCTAGCTTGTCTTTCTTAACAGCCGTGTAGTATTCCAGTGTGTGGACATACCATAATTTATTAACTCAGTCTCTACCAATGGATGTTTAGGCTATTTCCTCTTTATTGGTATAATAAGAAATAATTCTCTAGTAACCACCATTGAGCATACATCTTTGCATATTAGCCCTATTATTTCCTTAGTATAAATTCTTACAAATTGACTGCTGGATGAAAGGTTATGCATATATTTAGTCTTAATTCATTCATCCAAATTCCTCTAATAAATGTCATACTTTTTATTTATTTAAATTTTTTTTATTAAAGCCGCACAATAAAAAAAAAATAGCATTTCCCTGTCTCATCTTCCCACTCCCAAGTTCTCCCTACCAGACATAAACACTAGCAATTATTTTTGTTGTTTCTAAAGTGGTTGTATGGCTGTTCTTTTTTTCTACTGTAGTCATTATTTATTTACTTATTACGAAAGGTAAGGATACATCACCCTATCTATATCATTGCTCCCACATCTTCCTGGTATGGTTATATCACAAATTTTGGTTAAGTCAGTGTTCAGTTTACATTATAGAAGTATGTTATGCTATAACTCTGTAAGTATTGTTCTCAGAGCTATCTAGTTTATTGTTACTATTTCCTTCCTTTTGTTTAATTTCTCCCCCCTGGAGTTGACGGTTGCTTCAGTTTTTTGTTTTCTTAGTTTTTACGTATGTATCACTGATTCCCCTCCAACAGGGCTTTTACATTTTCTCATTAGGAACAGACACATCAGATCATCTCTGTTGCCATCTTTTTTTAAACTGCATATTTTAATCTCAACCCTCATTTAAAAAAAAAGGTTCTTGTCTTGCTCCTTTTTTGTAGCACCACGTTCTTGTTTTATGGATGTGATGATATCTTTATTTCTCTGAAGATATTAAAGTCTTTCTTTTTTGGGGTTCTGGGGTGTCTCCGTCAGTTAAGCATCCAACTTTGGCTCAGGTCATGATCTCACAGTTGGTGGGTTCAAGCCCCACATTGGGCTCTGTGCTGACAGCTCAGAGCCTGGAACCTGCTTTGGATTCTGTCTCTCCCTCTCTCTCTCTCTGCCTCTCTCTCTCTCTCTCTCAAAAATAAATAAACATTAAAGGTAAGGATAAATTTTCTTTTTCTGTTTTAGCTCTGCTCCCTCCATTGTATCTACTACTCCTGTTTCCTTTGTGTGATTTTGTTCTATCTTTTATATTGGAGGCTTTTTCAAATGTTTGCGGGCTCCTTGCTAAATGTTCATTTTTATGATCAAGGAACTAGAAGCTGATTGGAGGCTCCGTGTGGGTGTGGGGGGAGGGATTGGGTGGAGGATCCTGTTGGCTGTTGGGCCTCTCCCTGAGGCAATCTGGTGGGCAGACCAGGTGCTGTGGTTGGGAGACCTCTCTGGAGCCAGTTGGGTTCTGTTGAGAGAGAGTCTCTGATCTCCTGCCTGGAGGATACAAGCTAGGCTGTAGGCATTCTTGGGGGGCTGTCAGGGGAAGGAAGCTGGGATCTCATCATTCAATATGTAGCCTTTGAAGGATCTGCCCTCCCTCTATCTCCCTTCTCCTTGTGGTATGGTGACTAAGCCTTGCCCTCTGGTCTGGAGCTTCTCTGGTTTAGTTTCTCCAGAGAATAAATGTCCTCCTCCTACTAGGGTGGGAAAGATAAATACCTTGGCTTATCAATTGCCTGGGCTGTGAAATCAGCCTCTGAGTGTTTTGTAAACACGCTGTACTTTCAACAGATCTTCCTGTTTTTAGCCCCACCCCACACCACCTTCTGACATAAGCTGTCACCTCCAATTCTTGAGCCTGTCGGTAGGACAGAGGCACAACACTGCTTGCTTCTGGTTGGCATTCAGTTTCCAGACTTCTCTGATCCACTCCAACGGCTACCACTCACCAATCTACCTTCCATCTCCCCAGATTCTGGTAACATCTTGGGTCCACCGTTGTCTTCTCTTCTGTGCACTGTCCTGCTGTCCTGGTGGATTTCTGCCTTTTAGGATTCTTGTCCTGTCTTTGTTGTGGTGTTTCAAGAGGAAGTAAAGATACAAGTATTCAATCCATCCTGGTAACTGTGATAGTTATATTTGCACTCTGACCAGTGTTGTACAAGAGCATTGGCTTTCTCATACTTTTTTTTTTTGTATTTGAGAGACAGCACACATGAGTGGGGGTGAGGGGAAGAGGGAGACAGAGAGAAAGAATCTTAGCCCCATGTGGGGCTTGATCCCACGACACTGGGATCATGACCTGAGCTGAAATCAAGAGCTAGACACTCAACTGACTGAGCCCACTCAGGCACCCTGGCTTTCTCATACTGTTAGCAGCACTGAGTATTATCATTTATTTTATCTTATTATTATTTTTTTAAACATTTTTTTAAAGTTTATTTTATTTTTGAGAGAGTGAGCGAGTACAAGTTGGGGAGGGGCAGAGAGAGAGGGAGACACAGAATCCGAAGCAGGCTCCGGGCTCCGAGCTGTCAGCACAGAACCTGACACGGGGCTCGAACCCACAAACTGTGAGATCATGACCTGAGCCGAAGTTGGATGCTTCACAGACTGAGCCACCCGGGCTCCCACATTATCATTTCTTTTACAGTTTTCTAATCTGATTAGCAGAAAGTTATATCTCATTGTTATTCTAATTTTTAATGGTATTTTTCCCTTCCTTGGATTAAGAAAGTAATCTGTATTTGCTGTAGAAAATTTGGAAATTACAGGTATGCGCAAAAAAGAAAATATAAATCAATTTTTCTATAGCCATGTACTTACAAAAATAAAAGCAGAGTCATCTTAATTTGTAGTCATGCTTTTGACTTACTAATCCTAATTTGTCCTCATATTATGATATGTTGTTCTATGACGTCATCGTTAGTGGTAACATGATATTCCATTGTGTGGATATATTTTTATTTTATTTTGGGAGGAATTTTATTTTATTTTATTTTATTTTATTTTATTTTATTTTATTATTTTATTTTAGAGACAGAGTGCGCGTTGAGTGGGGGAGAGAGAGAGGGAATCCTAAGCAGGTTCCCTGTTAGCTGTGTGTCCTCGGGCAGGTTGCCCAGCCTTTTTGGTTCTCCACTCTTCCTCCTCATCTCAGGTGGATTTCTTCGTTCTCTCGTGTCTTCAGAGGCTCTATGAATACAGACTTTGTCATGCCTGCCCTGTGATCCGGACAAGTTGCTTAACTTCTCTGAGACTTGGTTTTCTCATCTGTAGAGTGGGGACACGAAGAGCTACTTCACAGAGTTGCTGTGAATGGATGTTTGGCGGGTACTTATCACAGGGCCTGTCCCATACCGAGTATCCAATAAATGAAAGCTATTTTTATTGTTTCTTGCACGCCGATTGTTATGTAAGAGGAGAGTAATTATATCATCCCACGCTGTGCGTATGGAAAGCAATGCTGTCTTCTCTAAAGTGGTTTTTGAGGTCCAGCCTGCAGCTGGGACAGACTCCAGGGAGCGCAGTCCAAGGTCACCACTGGCCACTGACCTCCATTTTCAGCTCATTCTTCCTCGGCCCTTGGGTGCTGTCCAAATGTGCACCAAGTTAACACGCAGCTGTTTAACACAGATGAATAGGATGCCAGGAATGTTGGTCGACAGGGGAAGCCATAGGACGCTCCACTTTCTAAATATAAAATACCCAGGAGTGTAACCGAAGGGGACCTGAGTATTAGACGATATGAATCACCAATGTGGGAGTGCTATTCGGAAAACGTTGACATGCTTTCAAGTTGTGATTAATGAGCATGGAGACGGGGGAGAGAGGTTGTGGGTGTTGCTGAAATTTTGCTCTTTGCTGCTGTGCGCTCTTGGACAAATCACCCTCTTCTGTAAAGCCAGCAGGCCGGATTCTATTTTTGTCCCCCGACGGGTGGGCTTTGTACGACTGGTGGCCTGCAAAGTGATGTTATATGGTACAGACACAGACACTTGGTATTTTATCTTATTTTTTTATTTTTAATTTTTTTAATGTTTATTTTTGAGGGAGAGAGAGAAAGAGAGAGAGAGCACAAGCAGGGGAGGGGCAGAGAGGGGGAGGGAGACACAGAATCGGAGGCGGGCTCCAGGCTCTGAGCTGTCAGCACAGAGCCCGACGCGGGGCTCGAACTCACGAACCGTGAGATCATGACCCGAGCCGAAGTCAGAGAACATGGTTTGTGGCAGCTAGAAAAACAGTGCCCCAAAGCTGTCCACATCCTTAACCTCCAGAGCCCGTGACTGTGTTACCTTCTAGGGCGAAAAGGGCCTTGCAGATGTGGGTAAGGCTTTTGAAAAGGGAGATTATTCTGGGATATCTGGGTGGGTCACACAGAATGGAAAGAGTCCTCAGGAGAGCAAGCCGTGTGTGTGTGTGTGTGTGTGTGTGTGTGTGTGTGTGTGTGTGTGTGGCAAAATCAGACAATGTGACACCAGAAACAGCTGCTGGAGGAGACGGTCAAGAGCTCAGAAGCCCTGAGGTCTCTAGAAGCTGGGAGTGGCCAGAACCCATGCTCCCCTGGAGCCTCCAGCAGGAACCAGCCCCTGCCGACACGTTGACACGTTGATTGCCTCCTGTAGGTCCCATTTTGGGCAAGAACTGTAGGAGAGCACACGCACTTGTGTTGTTTTAAGCCACAGAAGGCTTGTGGTAATTAGTGGCAGCGGCCACAGGAGACGAAAACACCAGACTTTAGATAGTTCTTTCGGCAAGTTCAGGGACTCCCCAGGGCATCGCAAAGGAGCGGAGCGTGACAAGAATACGACCTGCCCCCACTGACCTAGGAATGACTGTAGGGCAGACTGGCCAGGAGAGGCAGAGACCTCAGGTCCCCCAGAGAGGGTGCTTGGGACCTCCATCCTGACTCTCAGGCACTGACAGCAAGTATCATCGGGTTCAACCTGCTCGTTTTACAGAGGAAGAAACTGAGGCTCCGAGAAGGGAAGTAATGAGCAAAATCAAATGTGATGGGGCTGATTTGGCCAAGAGGAATACGTTCCTGAATTCCTAAGGCGGTGGTTGGGAAGGGCTCCAGGCAGAGGCTGACTGGGCTCTCACACCAGGGTGGGGAGCCCTGAGGAGGGGCGGGGCCTCCCCTCTGGCTGGGGGTGGGGGGTGGGTCCTGCCACCCTTTGACCACCTTTTGCATTTGTCTGGGCCTCTTGCTGTCACAGCGCCTCAAAACCCACAAAACCCCCCTTTTGTAATTTTCAAAGTGGACATGGGGACCTGTTCCCGTATTATACTGAGTAGGAATCGACAAGGGCTAGTGTGAAATGTCCTCCGAGATCCCATGGACTCAGGTTAGGGTATAACCGTCAACGGTCAGGGTATTGTTCCCCTTTATTGAGACAGTGGCCTCCAGATACGTGAGCTGCAGAAAAGCAACCCTGATATTCCAAGTTAGCGATAGTTGACCTCCAAGATAGTTCTACCATTCAAAATCCCAAATATCATTACGTCGTCAGTTAACAGGTGTTTCGAAGACATGAAGCTGAAAAGATTGTAGGGTTGAGGGGCGCCTGGGGAGCTCGGTGGGTTAAGCATCTGACTTTGGCTCAGGTCATGATCTCGTGGTTGGTGGGTTCAAGCCCTGCGTCAGGCTCTAAGCTGACATCTCAGAGCCTGGAGCCTGCTTTGGATTCTGTGCCTCCCTCTCTCTCCGCCCCTCCCCTGCTCATGCTCTGTCTCTTTCTTTCTCAAAAATAAATAAACATTAAACAATTTTGTTCAAGAAAAGATTGTAGGGTAGAAACTAGACTTCTGCAGAACTTATGTTTACGGGAGGGAACCCCATCAGACGGGGCTAATTAGGGAGCCCTAGCAGAAGAAATTAATTCTTGTGACCTGTGCCACGCAAGTGGGAGCCTTCCTGTTGAAACTTACTCCACGTTGACTCTTGTATCTGAGAGAGTGGCTTGGCTTCAAGGCTGGAGTTTAAAAAGGTCCTAAAAGCCACAGACTTAAGAAAATCATTTGCAAGGAATTTCGAGGAAATTATCTTGCTTTGAGTTTGGATGCATTCTTTTTTTTTTTTTTAATAAAAAATATACATTTAATTACTTTTGGTTCAAAAGTACCGAAAAGTGTCTGGGTGGTTCAGTCCGTTAAGTGTCCGACTTCAGCTCAGGTCATGATCTCACAGTTGGTGGGTTTGAGCCCCGCGTGGGGCTGTCAGCGCAGAGCCCTCTGTGGATCCTCTGTCCCCTGCTCTCTCTGCCCCTCCCCTGCTTGTACACACGCTGTTCTACTTGGAATGTGTTTGATTAGGAGCAAGGTGGAAATACGGTATGTGTGTTAGCTGCCTGAATTTTTAAATTTTGTCAACTGCTGCTTGTTACTCTTTT
The DNA here is from genome assembly GCF_024362965.1 of Panthera pardus. Lineage (NCBI taxonomy): Eukaryota > Metazoa > Chordata > Mammalia > Carnivora > Felidae > Panthera > Panthera pardus. The sequence goes on along the minus strand of NW_026526876.1, from coordinate 9,685,748 downwards.
TTTTTTTTATGGTAGAGTTCTTTATCGGAGTTCTAAATGGCAAAACTGCTTCGACAAAAAGGAAGAAAAAAGGGGAACTGCTCAGCAGCAGAGAGCAATGAAAATATGTTAGAACTTAAGAACATTCGTTGCAAGGTTATTTCTCCATTCAGCAAATGTTGAGTGCCTGCTCCGTGCCAGGTGTCGCCCTAAATGCCACCCTAAATATGAAAACACTGAAAAGTTCTAGCCTATTCGTTTCTTCTCAGTATCTCTCACTACCCCGACATGCTAATGTCTCTTTTCTGTTTCCTTTCTTTTCTGTAAGCTTGTTTCATGACCTGCTCTATTCCTGGAGCCCAGAACAGGACAGGCACTCGGTAAGTATTTATTGAATGGCCATTCCATCCCGTCTGGGTAACTTTGACTCACTGGCTTCCCTGGGAATGGGTTTTGGCTGAAATTGCCTGGTACAATCAGCACAGGTTGGTAAGAAACACTCCCATTTCCTTAAAGTCCTGTCGTTTCATTAGAATGGTTTGGGAGTGAGCAAAACCAGCGCCACTTTGCCTCTGTAAAGGTATGTGAGCAGGTATTGCTTCTGTCTGGGGACAGTCACACTGTTTATGTAGGTGTGATGTCAACAGCCCTTGGGGTTGCTAGGTGTTACCCAAGCTAGCAATTAAGAGTGTGGTACTATCCTTCTCTGTGTAGGCAGCTGGCGCTCTGGGGTGTGGGTAGTGACACAAAGGGCTGGGTGGGAGCCGGGGCTGACAGTGAAGACAGAGGCTTGGATGGCGGGGGGAGGCTCTGAAGCCAGGAAAACCAGGAGGCTCTAGATGGTTCCAGAATGGGAGGAAGTCCGCCATTCAGGTAGGTTGCTGGGGAAGAAATTGGGGCAGTTCCAAGAGATTCATGGGAGTGTGGCAGGATATCAGGTTCTATTAATGGGGGGGGGAAGGGTGAGGGAGGCTAAGCAAAGACTCTTCAAGCCTCAGTTTACCCCACCCCGGATAAGGACGAGGGCCCTTTCCCTCCAGGCACCAGAGCTGGACTCTGACAGGAAGGCCTGTTTCAACCTCAACCTGAATTGTCCTCTTTCTCACCTGCACGGGGCCACTTCTTAGCAAGCCAGCCCGGAGGCCTGCGGAGGGTGGGGGGCCCTGGAGACATGTGGTCCTCCGGCCGGAAGCAGGCGGCATTCTTAGACACAGTGGAAAGGGAAGGAGCAGCAAGGGAGTTTGGAACCTAAACCATAGCAAAGTCATCATACCCAATCCCTGTCTTTCCGTGGACTCACAGACGCCTGGAGTTTGGAATTAGGGGACAGAGATTCAGACAGCAGAGCTGAGGTTTGGAAGGCCCGGTGGCTTTGTGTGGTTGGCGAGCACTGTGTGTTCTAGAAGCTACTGAGGATGCAAGAAAGGCAACAAAGGAATTTCCTCTTGTCTTCAAGGTGGTACAGGATTACCTCGGGCTCGGCTGTTCGGGCTCCAGGGTCAAGGACCAACCAGAAGGGAGCATTTTTGAATCAAACGTGAACTGGTTACCATCCCTTATCTTGGGGGAACTTATCTAGTTGAAGGCTGGGCATTCTGCAGACCCCTTAGCAGTCATGCATCCAACCAATTTTTATTTATGTAAAACATTTTTAAAAATTAAGTTTATTTTGAAGGGGGAGGGGCACAAAAATCCCAAGCACAGAGGCAGGGCTCAAACTCACGAACTGTGAGATCATGACCTGAGCCTAAATCAAGTGTTGGACCAACCAACTGAACCAGCCAGGCGCCCCTCCAACCAATATTTATTGAATGCCCCACTTTAGGCCAGAAAGTAAGATAAACTTCTCTATTCAAGGCATTTGCATATATTATGATGTTTTTATTTTCATATCTCTGTTGCATTTTATATAGCAGCCCTTTATCTTAAGGGCCTTGACAATTTTATGGAGGAAGGCGATCAATCCTGTGACATCAAACCCTATATTCACTCAGGGACCAGCCCCTGCCACACCGCGTCCTCCCACCCTGGGTATGTTTCTTCACAGCACCTGTCGTGATCTGACAGAAATAAATTTGTCTGCTTGCTTATTGTCTGTCTTCCCCATTAGAATAGAAATTCCATGGGGGTGGGGGTGGGGGTGCTTTTTAGAGAGATGTGGTTGAATCCCCAAGGCCTAGAACAGAGCAACCACTACACTCAGAGCTGACGAATGAAAGACTTGCCACCTTCTAGAAAGCTACTCCTCACCTCAAGGTGAGGAGTACATCCAAGAGTATAATTTTTAAATAAAATCCCCTATTATTATTATTATGGTTATTCTTAATAACCATATTAAGGGAATTGTAGGTACTATAGGCTGGGTTTAAGATTTGGGCTACAGGGGCATGTGGGGGGCTCAGTCGGTTAAGCCTCCAACTTTGGCTCAGGTCATGATCTCGCCATTTCTGAGTTTGAGCCCCGCGTCGGGCTCTGTGCTGACAGCTCAGAGCCTGGAGCCTGCTTCGGATTCTGTGTCTCCTTCTCTCTCTCTGCCCCTCCCCTGCTCATGCTCTGTGTGTGTGTGTGTCTCTCTCTCTCAAATATAAATAAACATTAAAAAGTTAAAAAGAGGATTTGGGCTACAGAAAAGCCATAATTGCCCACGACTTGGAGTCCAATTCCTTTGTAACCTGACATCACCTAAGTTGAGTCTTTTATACATTAGTGAAGCTTTGTATAATGTATTTTCTTCTCAGAATTTGGGGCATTTTCCAGAATGTGCTGTCGGTCTTGCTTTTGGAGTTATAGCCACCAAACTATTGATTCATTCTTTCACTTTTAATTAAAGCACATTGAATTGAGTGTTTGCTAAATGCCTGTTGCTGGGGGATAGTAGGACAATCAATGTTGTCGCTGTGGTCGGTGAGCTTTGGTTCTTTGTGGGGAGCTCAGACACCTCTATGACCAAAAAGCTGTGTTCAGTAAGTCCCCCGCGAACTATGTGAGGTTTTACTTGAACTCAGAGGAAGGAGCATTCATTTTGGGGCTTTAGGTATTCAGGGAAGGCTTCTTGGAGGAGGTGGCATATGAATGAGGCTTCAAAAGGCAGAGAGGAAGGTGGGCTGGCCAAGTCTAGAGAGCATCAGTCACATGCAGGGCAGTGGAAGTCAGTAAAAGCCCAGAGAGGGGTGCCCGGGTGGCTCAGTCAGTTGAGCATCTGACTCTTGATTTCGGCTCGGGTCATGGAGTCGCGGTTTGTGGGATCGAGCCCTGTGTCACACTCTGTGCTGATGGTGTGGAGCCTGTTTGGGATTCTCTCTCCTCCCTCTGCTTCTCTTTCTCTCTCTCTCTCTCTCAAAATAAATAAACATTAAAAAAAAAAAGGCTCAGAGAGGCAGGGGGCTGTTTGGGGGACATAGTGGAGGGTCTAGGTGAACTGTAGGAAGTAGACAGTAGAAGTGGGTTGGAGTTGCTTTGGGAAGGCCTTGAATGCTAGGCTTTGTACTTGACCACAAAGGCAACAGGATGCTGAAACAAGCTGTGGAGGCAGTGGTGCTCTGTACACGGAGGGATTTTAGAAAGATGATTCTGATGGGCTGGAACAAGACGAAATTCAAGGGAGAGAAGTCTGGGAAGGGAGGGGGCAGAGACACAGGAGACTCTGCACTGGGGAGATCCAGGGAGAAAATACTGGGAAAATGGATTTGAGGGAGTTTTTTGGGTTTGGTGCCCTCGAGAGTAAAATGGAAGCCGGGGAAGGGGATAATTAAGGGTGATTTGAGGAGGCCTTTGTATCTTAGTAACCAGGAAAGTGAGGATGTCATTGGCAGAAACCTGAAACTCATTTTGAAAATTTCAGCTGGGGCCAAAGGAGGATGTGTTTTGGGGGTGTAGGCAGGAGGTAGAGGAGGTGGTGGGACATCTGGTGGATGTGTCCAGCAGGCCATTAGTAACCAGCTAGCCATCGGGAGTCCCTTGCCCAGCCTGGGTACGGAAAATACCGGCCACAAAAATATGGAGGGATTCACCTGAATCAAACCTTTGATTTTGAGGTGTCCGCTCACCTGACTCAACAAAGGGCTGCATATACCCCATCTTCTCAGAGTTTTCAAGGCAGGCCTGTGTGCACCGCGTCACCTTTGTGTGTGATGTGGCTGGAGTCCAGCACTCTCATTAGCTAGAGTTGACATTTGTGTCCAAACCTCTCCTGAGGCAACTGGTCAACCCCCACTACCCCGCAGTGGAAATCAGCCTCTGTTTCCCGAGTCTCTGAGTGTGTGGGTGGCAGGGAAGGTGGGGGTGTTTGTGCATCCTCTCAAGGACCGTGATATTGACCCCTTTAGCTCGATCCCAGAGGGACCTTGTACGGGGACCCATGCTTCAGCATCCCCCTACTTGATAGTTTATGAAGGTAGAGACCGGAACAACTTCGCTCATCTTTTTTACCTTCACAAAGCTGATTTTGTAACTTCGTTTGCTTTTAGAGGCTGCTTTCGGTGGTCACTTCTTTATTTTCTCTGGATGGGCATACTGGAAGCAGGGAGTGGGGCAAAAGTCGTTGACTGCTACCTGAGAGAAAGCTGAACAGCACAGAGGAAGGAGATCAGTAAAGGGCTTTGATATTACCCAGAGCCCGGCCAGGCAAAGCCCATTCATTAAGATGGGGCCCATGCACGAGTCCTGACAAACACCAGTGCAGGATCCAGACCGGGTAGGATGGGATGGTGGCCTGCAAGATGACGCCAACATTTTCGGTAGGGCCTGGCCTGCCATTAGGTGACTCAGTGTATTTCCTAGGACTTCAGCCAGGAGGCGGGGCCAAGAGTTGCAGACTTTATTTTTTCCTCTTGGGCTGGGACTGCTCTGTCTTGGCACTAGGTCCACAGGAAGGTCTGCCTGCTTAATTAGCTCTTTGCCTGTGACCTCATCGGTCAGAGCACAGCTTCAGCCAGGGAAGCAGAGCCCCAGACCCTGAGAGAGCTTCCGCAGTGTCCCAGGTCACTGGGCTTGGACAAAGACCTGCGTGGGTTTAAACTCTACTTTAAACCCTCAGTTTTGCAGCATATACACTCAAGGTAATAATTCCAGCCTCACAAGCTGCTTGGGTGGACGGAGGGAGGGATTTGATGTAAAGCACTTAGCACAGTGCTTCAGCCCAATAAACAGCAGTTATTATTAATAGACCCCCTAGTTGAGTGGCAGTGTAATCGGGGTAACAGTGTGGTTTCTGGAATTAAACAATCCAGATCAGTTGGGTTTGGATCTCGAGTCCTCTTGTTTTTTTTTTTTTTCCTAGTTGACTGACCTTGGGCAACTTTGCTTTTGCTGAGTCTCTGTTTCCTCATTTGTAAAGTGGGAATACTAACAGTACCTATGTCGCAGGGTCATTGGGAGGAGTATGCAAATCAACATTTTGCATAATTATCAGTATACACACATGGCACAATGAAGGTGAACGACTCTTACAGCCAATATCATGATCTTTCAACCCTGAAGCTTTCCGAGCCTAGCTCAAGGTACTATCCTTAGCCCATTAATCTCTTCTCCAATATTTATTATTTGGACACCTCTTACAATCCATTTTGCATTGTTCCAGTTTATGTCCATTTCCCCCCACAAACACAGCTGGACTTCCCAGACTCACCTTGCCTTTGCCTCGAGGCCTTTCACATCATTATTGTGTCCAAAAAGCCCAAGGATCCTATCCCAGCAGTACTGACATCAGAGAGATAATTACACTGCACATTATACAGTAAAGGTTCCTAGAGTTGTTTTCGAAACAGCTCTGTTCAAGTTTCCACTCCCCAAGCGGTCGCTCATCCTCATTTCTCCCCTTTCTGAGCCGAGTGCCCCCCTCAACCCTCTTCCCTCGCGAGTCCCCTAGGATTCTATTCTTCGGGGGCTCCAGAGGCATAAACACACAAACAAAACGACGCTTAGATACGTAAAATATATGTGGATGTATCTGTATTCCCCTCAAAGAATCCATTCATTTATTCAGCAAGTATATTTGAGTGCCCACTCTGTCTGGGACCAAGCCACCTGTTGGGATGAGAAAGACAGGAGGGTCTAGCTCTCCTGGAACTTCACAATCTGCCGGAGGAAGACAAGCACGGGTGTACAATTTCGGTGTGTGTGTGTGGGGGGGGGGGGGGGGAGTGCCGTAAAAGCTACACAGGTCTTAGTGGGAAGGACGAGGGGGACGGGAATACCCCTGTTAATCTGCTAGGTGGTCGGGGGTCGGCGGGTGGGGTCGGTGGTGAAATCTGAGCCGAGAGGCATCTTACAAATGAGCGCTCTACAAGACACTTGAAGGACCTTGGTAGCTGAAAGGCCGGGAGGCAGGAAGGTCTCACCCCTGCGGGCGTCACTTCCCCGAACCTCACCGTGTTCTCGGGGGAACCGCGGCGCCGCGGGGTCACCTGCGCGGAGGCCCTCTTTCCCCCGCCCCCACCAGCCTGACGTCAGCGCGCCCGGCCCGGCCCGCCCCCTCCTCGTGACGCCGTCCCCGCCGCAGCCCCGCCCCGGTCGTCCGCGCCCTGGCGCGCATGCTCCGGGCCCCGCCCCGTGCGTCACAGAATGGCCTCGGCCCGCCGGGCGGCCCCTGACGTGTCGGGGAGGAGCCGGGCGCCGAGGTGCGCGGAGTGGAGCTCTGGGCTGCGGAGGGGAGCGGAGCTGAGCGGCTGGGCGGGCCTGGCCAGGCCAGCGGAGCGGAGACGTCGGTCGAGCGGCGGCGAACATGCGCTTTTGACACATTGGAGGTGAGCCGGCGGTGCGGGGCCGCTCCCGAGGGGGCCGGGCCGGGTGGCGGCGGCGGCGCCGAGGCCTGTCCCCTGGGGTGGGGGTGTGTGGGGGGGAAGCCTGCCCGGCCCACGGGCCGGCTGTGAGGCCCCGCCGGGCCGGGCCCGGGCTCTGGGGGCGGCCAGTCCGGGGCAACTGTTCCAACCGCTCCAACTGCCCCCTGCCCGCCCTGGTCCGAGGTGCGGCCCCCCGAGGGCGGCCTGTGGGGCTGGGGTGAGGGGTGCGCGGACGCAGGCCGGGACGTGGCACCGGGGCCGGGGCGCTGGTGGCGCTAGGAGTGGTCGGGTCGGAGGTGGCAGCGGCGCGCCCAGTCTCCCCTCACCGCGCCCCCCCCCCCCCCGCCCCCCCAGGTCCCTTCGTCCTGGAGGGCTGTGCGCTCGGATTCCCAGCTCGCGTGGCCTCTCCCCGCTGGGGGCGACAGCGGAAGCAGCCCACGTCGGGCTCGGGTGACACTGCCGTGACTCCTCGCCCCTCCCGGAGTTGGGAAAAGTGTCTGGGTTGCTTGTGCTCGCTCTCCCCCCCCCTCCTTTTTTTTTGGTGGTTAGCAACAAAGTAACCTTTTAAGTTTTGCCAAGGAAGTGAGGGTTCTTTGAGCGCTGGTGATTAAATCCCAGTTCTGTAGCGCCCTGACGCATTTCAGAACCCTCGTTGCTGCCTGTTTGGAACCTCATCGCCCAGTCGTTGTTGTGCCTGATTCTGTTCTTGCCGGATAACAGAGAGCACCCCCGCCGACCGAGGGGGGTCATTGAGCCCAGGTGGGGTGGAGGGCGGTTGGTGGTAAGTGATTTCTCCTGGGCTTTGGAGTCTACAAGTGGTGAAAGGCTTCGTGTGGATCAGAATTTACGTCTCTGGGCTCGGTCTCCCTTCCAAGTACTAACCAGGCCCGACCCTGCTTAGCTTCCCAGATCACACAGCGTGTTCAGGGTGGTATGGCCGTAGACACGTCTCTGGGCTCGGAATCACATTTGTGTGTGTGATTTTTATACCCTTCTCAACTAGAAAGCAGAGCAGAAAATCTGGCTTGTCTAAACTGTGCCGACAGCTAGGAGAAGGTGCATTCACCTGTTCTTTGTTTTTTGTTTGTTTTTTTGAGCACGTTTACCTGCTTGCTGCACAGTCATAGAGAAGGTTCTAACTCTGTCTGGAACGTTCATGGGTTGTGCTGGCTAATCGTTTTGTATCCTCCACCTGTGAACCAGAGTAATTAGTGGCTTCGCTCAATCACCAAGTGTGGTAAAATGCAGCCGTAAGTTCGTGGGTTGAAGAGAACCAATGGGGAGCTGAGCAAGATCTCTCTTCCGAACTTTTACTAAAATTCACATCTACGACTGAGAGATTATAAGTAACAAGAAGAAAGTTGGGTTGGCCTTGGTTAGAGGTTGGCCCGGTCCAGGTGGCAGTGACTGACTCTTCCGAAGCTGTTCTTTTTCGGTTCTGTTTTGGTTTGTTAAATAAATGGAAGTTGGATAAGGGACATTCAGAGTAAGTAGGAACCTCGGTAAAAACTTAGATCTTGCTTTCACGACATCTGCAAAACTTATTTTTATTCTCATTTTAAATCGCGCTGACATAAATGCAGTTACTGACGCTTAAAATTACTTCTGGCAGAAGTTCCTGACCACTTCGTGAGGTAGGAGAAGAAATTTGACAGGACTGAAAGGGAGAGCATGTTTATGATAAGCTTTGAAAAGTAAAAAACAAACAAACAAAAACCAAAAACTGTAAATGTCACCTTTGGGAGAAGTACAAGATTTTGGTTAAAATGCATGCACATTACCTATAGTGAATTCCAAAAGAACTCTCTCAATCTCATTAAGTCCCTAATACAACTATTAACAAGATGACAACATCACATGAAATGAATTTTCTTATTCCATTGCACAAAAAGTAGGTTCTCTGTAAGTGCAGCATTTTGGACAGGCTGTTTCATACCCAGATGAGCTGATTTGTCAGTTACTAGATATCCAAAGGTCACATACAGTATGATGTTGCCCCCATGTAAAAGTTGTCATACTTTTGAGATCTGGACCCCATCTGTGTGAGACACGGCATTGAGGGAAGATTTGGGTAGCAGGGGAGAGGACAAATTTATCAGCTTTGATTGCAGCTTCCTGAGATTATTGATGTGTCATTAATAGCTTTAAATTGTTTTTTTTTTTTTTTTTTTTTTTTTAGCAGTGTAGTTTTCCATATTGGCTAACTCTGTATAGCCTTAGTATCTCCAGTTACATAGTTTCAAGTAACACAGTAAACACATCCTCCCGCTGTAACCTGAGGCAAACTGAACAGACTTCCTCTTTACAGCCCCTGAGAAGATCTTTTGAATATCGGCAGTGGTAGCAAGTGTTTGTCATTTGTAAAAATTCTGATTTCTGGAAAAGGTTATTTCTCATGAATAAAACCAGAATGATAAAACTGGATAATACCAATCAGGAAGCAGTAAGAATGAGGTGTGACCACAAAGAAGTAACTGTTTTGTTTTTTTAGTTTCTAATCTGGGTCTTCAAGGCTGTTCCAAAAGAAGTTTTAAAAATGTTTTCAGTAATGGTGGTATCCCCAGACTGTGTGTATACCTTCTGGAAGAGATTAGCTTTTAAGGAATCATTTGTATGTTATAAATTCTGAAGCACATTTATTTTGTGGTCGTATTTCAAAGGTCCACTACTGAACAATTTTTTTTTTTTTTTTTTTTTTACAATTTAACAAAATTTATGCTACATTTACTATGTGCCAGGCCCAGTATTAAGTACTTTACACATATTAATTCACTTAATTTTCATAACAACCTTATTTTAGTTATGATCCCCATCGTACAGGTGAGGAACTGGGGGACTGTGGTTGAGTAACTTGCTCAAAGTCACCCAGTGAGTGAATAGAGGAGTCTGATTCAAACCCAGGCAGTTTGGCTCCAGGATCTGGGCTTTCAGCTACTATGCTGTGTCGTTTCTACCCCATGTTCCTGGGTTAAATGTTTTTAATTGGTTTGTTCCGAAAGAGATGATGGTCACTTTAGTAAAAGGTTTCAGGTGTAGATGATACTGTTTCAGGGGCCAATAAGCACGTTGTAAAAGCAGCCTTTAATTGCAAAAATCGTAGTCAACATTCAGTTCAAATAAGAATCAAGAGAATAAGAGACGCATGTGTGAAGTAAAAACGCATATTAATTTTGCTAGTGTTATTTGACACTGAACTAAGTAGTTGGACAAGGAGGACACAAGAAATAGAGCTAGACGTTCAAGAAGTTTCTCAGGAAAGTCTATTTAAAACCTGAGTCACCAGAGAATACTGATGGAAACGTTGGTAGTTTTGTGAAGAATATGGCCCTATTTAAGAACCAAAAATCAGGGACAAATGGGTACTTTATAGCACACTCCCAAGTGTAAATAGTGAGATTCCTCAGGGAACACTACTAAGTGCCCTGCAAGGTCATAACGGCATTCGGGTCTTAAGATCCGTGTAAATGGGCCGGGAACAACAGAACAGCCTCCCCCAGAGAAGTTTCAGATTTGGCATGTGAATGGTAACAGTTTTAGATTAAAAACAACTGTAGAAGGATTGACTCCTCATTAAAACACATTCAAAGAAATGTCAGTTGCCCAGGACAGCATCTGATGGTCATATGAACTTCTGTAAGGACTCCGGCCCGTGGACCACACAGTCGACCCATAGCAATTGCTGTCCCGTAGCAGAGAGAGTACTGAAATCTTAAAAACATGTTGAAATTCTGAGGGGGCACCCATCACTCAATTTCAGAAAGGCGTATATGTAATCTAGAGAAGGTCCAAAGCATGACAGTGAATTTTGAAGGGACCAAGATGGCTGCCAAGTGAATATTAGCTACAAAGACAAGAAATACTTTGAGAAGAAGTATTATCCTCAAAGTCTACAAAATTAAGGCTTAAAAAATAATACGAACTTGTTCACCAAATCCTAGAACCTTACAAGGGAGCAACACACAGAAGTTATGGCAATTAAAACAAAAAAAAATTTTTTAATGTTTGTTTATTTTTGAGGGAGAGAGAGAGAGGGAGACACAGTCCGATGCAGACTCCAGGCTCTGAGCTGTCAAGCACAGAGCCCTATGTGGGGCTCAAATCCACAAACTGTGAGGTCATGACTTGAGCTGAAGTCGAACACTCAACCGACTGAGCCACCCAGGCGCCCCTAAAGTTATGGCAAATTTAAGGGCAAAAATAGGAATTTCACTGATGGCTATAAAATATGGAACTTGTCTCATTTGCATAAAATAATGTAAATCAACAAATTAAACATTGTAGACTTGAAATCTTTTAAAACGTATATAAAGCTTAGGACTTTCTAACCGTGTGTTTCCCTTCTCGGAAGTTTTTACTTTTTTTCTTTTTTAAAAAAGATGTTAAGTAATATCTATCCCCAACATGGGGCTTGAACTCACAACCCTGAGATCTGAGAGTCACGTGCTCCCTTGGCTGAGCCAGCCAGTGCTCCTACTTTTTTTCTTATAGACATAGGAGTGATGTGTGTTCATCACAACCTTACGTTCTTTCAGCTTCCCACTCAGATGGGTCTGTTACCTGGGATTCCTCATTTTTTCTGGAGCCGTCCATCTGGCTGAGTTACTCCTTTGGTCTGATGGACTAGGCTTCATCTGGGGACCTCTCTTTGAAGTCCCACGTTGGAGCCACCGTTTCTTGTATCCTTTGCTGTCCAGCCTAGGTCTTGGTTCTCTCTCCCCTGGAACTGTCTCAGGAAGTGTGTGGGAAGTGACCCCCCTGAGTTCTTATGTGAGAAAAAAATTCTCTCATTGTCTGAATTTACCTGTTTCCTCTGTGTTCAGTAGGTCCTGGGGTTTTCTTATTCACACCGCTGGGTTTTCTCATTTGTCTGGTGGTTCTTGGTTGTCCATTTATATTTAAGACCAAAGGGCTGGATGGTGATCATTTTATTTATTTTTTATTTTTTTATTAAAAAAATATTTTTTTAAATGTTTATTCATTTTTGAAAGACAGAGAGCACAAGCAGGAGTGGGGCCGAGAGAGAGGGAGACACAGAATCCCAAGCAGGCTCCAGGCTCCCAGCTGTCAGCACAGAGCCCGACACGGGGCTTGAACTCACAAGCGGTGAGATCATGACCTGAGCCGAAGCCGGACGCTCAACTGACTGGGCCACCCGGGCGCCCCTGGATAGTGATCATTTTAGATGGCAAGCTTGTGGTGGTGTCTCCAAAGCTGTCCCCTGTACGTCCCATAAGCTCCATATTCTTCGATGTGGAGCCTGTTTGGAGGCTTTTAAGTGACTATGAACATGGCTTGGCATGCATCGGACGGATTATTCTGTCTAGCCAAGAACGATAGGTTTTATGATCCCCATTTAATACATGGTAGAAATAAACTCCTCACAAATCTTTTTACTTATGCCATTCCTGGAATAGGAATTTAGATATTAATAAAGGAAAGCAGTACTTTGGAAAGTAAACAGGGAATAACGAAAGAAAGGTTATAAATCAGTGTGAATATTTGTTGAATTTCTACTGTGTCGCATGTTTCTGGTGTGGGGGAGGGATTTATAAATGAGACACTGGTCCTGCCCTCAAGGAGCTAGCTGGGAACCTTTCCTTTTTCTACAGATGTTTATCTGAGCTAGAGCAGGTAGCAGCAAACTTTGCTTCTTGTGTTCCTCTGATCTTCATAACGTTTTGCAAAACCGCAATTTATTGGATTGTGTATTAAAAAACTGAATATTTGAATTGCACATTGGTATGTGGTTGCCATTGTTTAAGTAGTGACCAGTGCATCTATCCAAAATTGAAGCCCCGTGCCTGTGAGCTTCTGTAGGGCTGAATTCATAGATTTCAAATGTAATCCACATTTTTTGGGGCGTTTTGGGGAAAGACCTTACGTAGAGCATTCAGAGGACACAGCGATTGTTGCCTCTTGTTTGGATGCTCGCTCTCGTGTGCTGAAGTTATAGCTTCATCTGGCTTGTTAATATGAAATAGGTCCCTTCCCTCAGTGACTTAGGCAGGAACTCTCGAGAGTTATTGATAGCACATGGTGATGCCTTCAGGGGCTTCAGATACTCTTTTGGGATACAGATACTTCTGGACTGGCCTCATCATTCACACCTCACTGCATATTGTAGCTACAAATAAGATTGCCCCTACAACTGGGAAAATGGAGTGGGGATGGGGAGCTTTGATGAAGGGATAGGATTGTAAAATTAATCAGTAATGTTTACTAGTCGGTACACCTACTTGAAGAAACCTTAAGTCAGCTAGTCCAAACTCTAATTAGATGAAAAAAAAACGGTTAAGAGGGTAAGCATATCGCTTAAGGAGTTTAATGGCAGAATTGGAGCCCTGGAAGCCGGTCTCAGCAGGACTCCCCACTCCGTGCAGCCTACATTTTAATGTGCTGTTGGGCCATAAGGGCATCTCCAAGAGCAGGGTAACGCAGGCAGAAGTGTGCCGTGGAGGAGTGATCGCATTAGAGGAGGGGGCACTTGGTGCACTCAATGCTTCTCCAGTGCTCAACAATGTCTGACACGTAGCAGTTGCTCAGGAAACGCTAGAAAGCACTAAGTACTTTCTCTGAGCAAAGTGTTGTGCTTGGTGCCATGAGAGAGGCGGAGTGTGTCAAGAATCCATCTGTTTTCAAAGAACTCTTAGGCTGATTGGTGATTTCAGGTAATCGGGAGATTGACTAACATGTCGAAAGTAATACTGGGTGGTGTGGTTAGGAGAGGTTGGACTGAAACAGAACACTGCAGTTGGCCTCAAACCAAGTGTGTGAAGTTATGTGTTACTATTATTCCGTGAGAAATCACTCTTGTACCTACCTGTCTGGTACACCCACCCTGAAGTTGGTGTTTCCTGTTCGTGACTTCAGGAACGCCTTTTTGCTCAGCCTTTATGAGTGGATCATGCTCCGTGAACTCCCAAGTTCTCTGCAACCCCAAGTTTCTGTTCGTTTACTTCTAAAGCTGGTCTTTAGTTCTTGCTGCCCAGTAATGGATTAGGTTGATCCAATTTTGGTTTAATTTAGTTAACATTATTGAGTATCTTGCTATTGTGCAGGCATTGTGTTGGGGTAGAAATAAGAACAGTGCGCACGCAGCCTGATGGTTTAAGCAAATGCATTACTGGGTGGTAAGTATATTCAGGAAAGCAAGTGTGGGGTATAATGGTAGACAGGAGTGTAGGGGATTTTAGTGCTGTCTGGGTGAGGATAGGAAAGGCTTTCTGGAAGGGATGGCAGTGAGGTTTGAAAGGACAAGTAGACCCTTTCCAAATGCACAAGGACGGGAGAGCCATTCCAGGTAGAGGAAGCATCCAGATCTGAAACAGAGTGTCATGTTAAGACAGTTTTGAACAGTATTGCTGGAATATAAAATGGGATACTTGGGAGGGGGTTGTAGGAGGTAAGACACTCTAGTTATGAATGTAGAGTGAGCCCAATGACCTTGGTATTTCATTTTCTGGCCAGTTGGAGTTTTTAGATAGTCCACATGCAAAGTTAACTGAATAGATCTCCTCCTCCCCCCCTCCCCCCCATGCTTTGGGTGAGCAACCAAGATGAGAGAACATTGAAGTTGGGGGATTAGTGAGCTTATGGAGGAAGCTTTGGACTTAAAAGAAGTGTAATAATAGTAAATTATTGAGAATGTGGTACCCGATTTCCTAGTATGGTCACCTGGCATGACATGTCCCAGATAGGTCTTTTGAAGCAATTGTACCCCAGAGGGGGACATGCTATATAGTAGCCTCAGCTCGGGCAGTAAACGTGGTTCTGTCGCTCGATTCCCAGAAGATCAGCTGGCTGGAATGCAGCTGCCGGAGCCCGGTGTGCTGGACGATTCCGCGGGGCCAGTTCCTGTGTAGCCTAGGGCTTTGACCCAAAGTGCCTCGTGTGCCTCTCTACCAGAGCACGTTGTTGATATCCTCTCCTGACTTTATCCAGAACATTGGGGGTCCCTGAGGTTGGGCAGTAAGATGATTTGTGTGTCCGAGTTCTAATAGTTAATCACCCTCAGGGTCTGTCATGTTTAACTCCCTCCAAAATGCTGTAGATTTCATGTTGTCCCAGATTTTCTACTTTTATTTAGATTCCTATGTTCTCTATTGTTTTAAAAAATTAAAAAAAAATAGCTGTCAGTTATCTATCAATTTATTGTATGCTCTCTGCCTAGTGTGGGGCTCGAACTCATGACCCGAGATCGAGTTGCACGCTCCACCCACTGAGCCAGCCAGGTACCCCGTTCTCTGTTTAAAAGTTTGTCTTTAGGGGCGCCTGGGTGGCTCAGTGTGTTAAGCTTCAGACTATGGCTCAGGTCATGATCTCACGGTTCGTGAGCTCAAGCCCCACATTGGGCTCTGTGCTGACAGCTCGGAGCCTGGAGCTTGTTTCGGATTCTGTGTCTTCCTCTCTCTCTGCCCCTCCCCTGCTCTCAAAAAAAATAAACATTAAAAGTTTGTCTTTAATATTTCACAGGCTTTCTTGATCATGGATGGTGAAGATATACCAAATTTTTCAAGTTTAAAGGAGGAAACTGCTTATTGGAAGGAACTTTCCTTGAAGTATAAACAAAGGTAATAATATTGAAAAGCATCCTGAAACTAGGGGAAGGCGTTTGGAATACCAGTGGCAGCGTGTGCAGATATGTGTATCTTTTAACATAAAGCTAAATTTAGAGTTTCGGGGTTGGGTTTGGGATTCTGGAAATAGAGCATGGCTTGTATTTAAATAGTATAAAAATGCCATAAAATTTTATTCAAATTATTAAAACAGTAAGAAAACTTCACGTTTGTGATTTCTTCTGGTAGCTGACCTCCTTTTACATTTGGCCTGCTGTGTGTGTGCTGATTCTGTCTCATCCTTTGGTCTTTGGGAGATTCTGATAAGCTGTCTAGGGCTTCATCCAGCAGACGCTAGTTCTCTTCAGGCAAGTGCTGTCAGTGTTTGGAGCTAGCGAAGCTTTGGAGAGGGGAGGAGAGCTTTAATAGAAATGGAGTGTTTTAATGGAAATCTCAATTAGTCTAATTAGTTGAGGAAGCCTTTTATATTAATAACCTTTTAAGCACCAAATTTGTCTTTAGATTTCTTTCTGGTTCTTTACCTTTTATTTTTAGAGAGAGAGAGCAGTGAGTGCAGGTGGGGGAGAGGGGCAGAGAGGGAGAGGGAGAGACTCTTAAGCAGGCTCCATGCTTAGTGAGGAGGTCGATGCAGGACTTGATCCCATGACCTTGGGATCGTGACCTGAGCTGAAAAATAAGAGTCGGATAATCAACTGATGGAGCCACCCAAGTGCCCCTTAGATTTCTTTTTAAAATGCAACTTAACACACACACACACACACACACTTTCCTACTTTGGTATATAAAGCTTGTTAAGCCTTATCAAACCTTTCATTGCTATTTCAGCGAAGCCAAGTAAATTATGCTGATGGATATAGGAGGGGTCTGTTCATGGCAGGGGCTCTGAATCTTTTTTTGTGTCATAGATGCCTTAATTGGCTGGGGAAACCTGTGGACCCCTTCTCAGAATAACGTGTTTTTGTTTGTTTTGTTTTAAATATTTATTTATTTTGAGAGAGAGGGAGTGAATCACAAGCAGGCTCCCTGCTTCAGCACAGATCTGATGCGGGGGCTCAATCCCACGAACCACGAGATCATGACCTGAGCTGAAATTAAAAGTCAGATGCTTAACTGACAGAGTCACCCAGGCGCCCCAAAATAATGTTTTTCAGTGCATACAATTAAATAATAAAATTACAAAGGAAACCAGTTGTATCGAAAAACACTTAACAGTACTTTGTGGCATAGTAATGTGTGTTTCTTTATTAATACCTTAAATAAGAAAGATCTAGGGGTGGGGCACCTGGGTGGCTCATTCAGGTTAAACATGTGACTTCGGCTGAGGTCATGATCTCAGGGTTCATGACTTCGAGCCCCGCATCAGGCCGTCTGCTGTCAATGTAGAGCCCACTGTGGATCCCCTGTTCCCCAATCTCTCTGTCCCTCCCCTGCTCATGCTCTCTTTTTCTCTCTCAAAAATAAATAAACATTTAAAAAAAAAAAGATTTAGGGGTGAGTGTGTAAAATGTGAGTCCTTTTGGACCTTTTAAGTCACTTTCACTGAACCCTGAGCCTAGAATAAGTGACGTAAGACAGTCTGTCTTTATTGTGTAGTATATTTTGTGGTAGCACCAGCGTTCGGGCACAGTCATTGACCTGACCTGCAGTCGTCTTCCCGCGGACCCTGGGACTCCTCCTGTGACTCCTCCTGTGACTCCTCTTTCCCACTCTGTCTGTGATCAGCTTCCAGGAAGCTCGGGATGAGCTGGTTGAATTCCAGGAGGGAAGCCGAGAATTAGAAGCAGAGCTGGAGGCACAGTTAGTACAGGCTGAACAGAGGAACAGAGACTTGCAGGCCGATAACCAGAGACTGAAGTATGAAGTCGAAGCACTAAAGGTGACTGTGGCAGCTTTACAAGCTGCTGTCGAATGCGCTGGGCTGTGTTCACACGAGACATACGGTTTTTGGGTGGAGCTTAAGAGCAGCAGGCAGAAAAAAAAAAAAAAAAAAGCCTTAAAGTGAGTTTTCGGAATAAACTTTTCTTTCATGGAACCAAGGGGAAGGTGGTTTGGGGTTTAGGAGTTCGCTTAGAAACCCTGTAGCCGTCCGGTTTTTAGCGATCACGTTCTCATGACACGTGGCCATTCTGTCATTTTCCAAAGCTGCCTGATTTGCTCAAGATTGCCTCATTTGGTGGCACTTTAAAATTATTTGGTATGAAATACACATTTATTCCATTATTCATAGCCTCTTTACTTTTGAAGTTCATTTGGGGTTTAAAAAAAAAAATCCCTTTTTAAAAAGGGATTTCTAGGAGTTAAAGGATTAACCCCCTTTGTTGCTGTCCATCGCCTGCCTTAGCCAAGGGCTTGAGGGTTTCTGTGCCCCTGGGCGTGGGGTGGGGTTATGGTTTGGGGAAGGGGGGGGGGGGACACAGGTGAGAGCTAGGGCAGTGGGGCTCTGGGTGGTGGTCTCCCTCTCTGTGCTCACCCGGGCCGCGTTTAGCCTGAGAACGCAGAGTTCACCCCCCTCCCCGAGTGTGGGGTTGAGGCAGTAGTTTCACAAAATAGGGAAATAACCTCTTTTCAGAGAGGTCATTATTAGATTTCTTTCTGAGGGGAGAATGGTTGACTCTTTAAATTTATGAGTTAAGGTGCTTGGAATGCATGTCTTTTTTTTTTTTAATGTAAGGAGGAGAGGAGTACCATCACCTCAGATTGCGGGTAATTTCCTTGGATCCCTGCCCTCATGGTTTGGGTGGCTTCCTTCATTAAGGACAACTCTGTATTAATCACACACACTTTCCTTCCTATACCCATTGCCTTCAGGAGAAACTAGAACATCAGTATGCACAGAGCTACAAGCAGGTGTCGGTATTAGAAGACGACTTAAGTCAGACCCGGGCCATCAAGGAGCAGTTGCATAAGTATGTGAGAGAGCTGGAGCAGGCCAACGATGATCTGGAGCGAGCAAAGAGGTAAATGGATGCTGTGCACTCGGTTGCAACAAGCAGACTTGGCGATCAGGGTTGAAGATCTGTCAGCTCTCAGCTCAGCCTGTCACCTAGATCTTGGTCCCAGAACGTTGCCTTCTGGTATTTCATCGCATTGGTGCTAAATCGATCCTTCTCTCTCCAGATGATGCCCTTCCAGGGTTTTCTCCCTGTTTGTCCTTCTTCTGTCCTTCATTACCATTGTTGGTCCTGTTGGTGTTTTGTTTTGTTTTTTAAACGCCTCTCCTTTTCTCCTCTGTCTTTCCCTCTGTGTTCTTAGTGCTGCCACACTTGTGGCAGGCCCCGCATCTTCTGCCTGGATTCTGTAGTGACTTCCTCACTGATCTGTCTCTACATCTTTACTCCTTCTCCTTCTCTTCAGTTTAAATGCTAACCTATGGATTTTCTCAGAATACTGCTTTCGTCACGATTCTGTCGCACGGCCTAGAGTGGCTTGCTGTTGTTACTGTTGCTGAGCTTTTCTGCAGTCTGTAATGAGTTGTTTCTGAACCATTCCAAACTTGATTCCTGTTACTTTACAATTACCGTCTGGTAGTTCTTTCCTTAATGTCTGAGTGAC
Source organism: Panthera pardus (assembly GCF_024362965.1). Taxonomy (NCBI): domain Eukaryota; kingdom Metazoa; phylum Chordata; class Mammalia; order Carnivora; family Felidae; genus Panthera; species Panthera pardus. The sequence continues at coordinate 9,666,862 of NW_026526876.1, read as the reverse complement.
TCCTACATGCCTGGCTTGATGCTAGAGCTGAGGATGACAGAGGTGAGCTAGCCGCTGCCCTCGGGTGGGACCAACGTGGACCTTTGACACGGTCAGTACTCGAGCGAAGAGAGTGTCCAAGCGGCTCCAGGGCACAGAGGCGGCGGCTGCTGGCGTACCGTGGGGGAGCTGGGGAAGCCTTCGCTGGCACTGAAGCTGCAGTCTTCGAGGAGGGAAGAGGCCAGCCAGGGGAAGAGAGAGCTGTAAAGGCAGAGAGGCAGGAAGGCTCAGGAGGTGGGAATATCTCACTTCGATTGACGTGTGGAGACCGTGTGGCTGCACAACATGAGATTGAAAGTGGTTGGGGCCAGATTGGGAAGAACCTTGTGTGCTCTTTGAAAGCCGTTCTAGAGGCAATGAGGGCCTCGTGAAGAATTTTTTAAACAGAGGAGGGACACCAGACTTTGATGGGATAGGACTGAGGAACTGGCAGTAGGGAGGAAGACCCTTGAGGAGTAATCCAGGTGATGGATGAGGAATTGAGCCAGGGGCAGAAGGTTGGGGGAGAGCGAGTGGAGTTGAGAGACATTTTGACAGCCGATAGGACTTGGTAAAATTGGCCACAGGCATTAAGAGTTCGAACTTGAGGTTAGGGAATTTTATTTCTGTAGCAGGCTGCACGCAGTGGGCAGGGGGCACGTAGTAGGTGCGTGTTAATGTCTGTTGAATAAATGAGCACGACGAGAAATGCAGGAAGAAGAGATGGAGTAAATGGAGCGGGACCTGGGACTTGGTGTTTTAAACGCATTTTTAATTCTTAATGTGCTCTAAAATTGTTGGAAAGTCTTCTTGGAAATGTGTCAACTTGGTTGTTGTGTTTACAATCCGGGGAGGGGGAGACAAAGTGTGTAATAGGTGGCCTGCCTTTAAGGAACCGTAAGGATTTTCGGTGGGCATTTAAGAGAATACATTGAATGGCCCAAACTAGCCACAGAGACACTAAGTGCCACCAGAGGTCACAAGGGGGTGGAGACCATTCTCTTTCAACTGCGCCAGGCTTTCTAGGTCAGGAAATGGCATGAGCTAAACGGACAGTTTCCTTTTGTATTAGCTGTTTGCACGCTATTTATTTAATTCATGGACTCCCAATTTTTTTTTTCTTCTTTTTAGAGCAACAATAGTGTCACTGGAAGACTTTGAACAAAGGCTAAATCAGGCCATTGAACGAAATGCATTTTTAGAAAGTGAACTTGATGAAAAGGAATCTTTGTTAGTCTCTGTACAGCGGTTAAAGGATGAAGCCAGAGGTAAACCTAAAACTTGAAGAACACCCTCTACCCCACTGTCCCTAAGCCCTGGTTCTAAGCCAGCTCCAGGAGCAAGGTTGAAGGCCGTGTGCACGATCCTTTTGTCAGGCACTGTGCTGCTTTTAGTCTCTCAGCACCTACATCATCAACTCGAAGAAGTAGGTAGTGTTATCCCCCTTTTACAGGTCAGAAAACTGAGCAGAGAGAGGTGGAGTTGTGTCCAAAGTCTTAGAGCTTTTCAGTGGGGATGCAAACCCTGGTCTGTTTTCCAGAACCTTAACTGCTACCACTGTGCGCGTCCTGCTTGGTTTCTTTGGGTCTTCTCCTGTGTTACGCACATAATGACACTGCGTGTGTGCACATATGGTAAAGAAGAGACTGCTTTCTTTGTAGTCTGCATTCTACCAAGTATTAAACAAAAGACGGAGGGAGGGAGAATTTTAAAAGGAAAGTATGTATTCACTATATGCTTGTACAGCAGTGTAACTCCCCGGTCCCCTGCCCCCGGGCCCTGGCAACGCCGTTCTTCCTTCTGTGTCTGTGAATCTGACTCTTCTAGGAACCTCACAGAGGTGGGGCCGTACGGTATTTGTCCTTTTGTGACTGGCTTGTTTCCATTCCGCATATCGTCCTCAAGGCTCATCCCTGTAGTGGCACGTGTCAGAATTTCCTTCCGTTTTAAGTCTGCATAAGACCCTGTTACATGCACAGATCACATTTTGTCTATCCATTTATCCACGGATAGACATTTGGGTATATACCCAGGAATGGGATAACTTTGTATACTTTTTTTTTTTTTTTTTTTTTTAACGTCAGTGTTCTGTAGGTCAGTTGAATAACTGGAAAAGGAAATGTTAATTTGGGCTTAAAAATTCTAGATTTGAAAGCAAGAAAAAAATTGTGACTGTTTTGAATGCTTCCTTTCTATAACAAAATACTGCATTTTGATAATTAATAAACCATACCAACCCACTTAAAATTCTAAAAGTGTACTTCATTGATTTTGCAGTAATCCCAAAAGAACAGAATAAAAGCAAATGAGTTGAAAAGAGCATTTATTTTTGTGTCCTGTAGGTTCAGTGTGAGTTTTGGTTTGGCCTCCATCCTGTTTCTTTTTGCACGTGAGCATAGTTCGCTGTCCTCTTAGATTATAGCATTTGTATTGGCTTTTTTTTTCCTTTTTCTTTTTTTTAAATGTTTATTTTTGAGGGGCACTTGGGTGGCTCAGTCAGTTGAGCATCCGACTTCGGCTCAGGTCATGATCTCACGGTTCGTGAGTTCGAGCCCTGCATCGGGCTCTGTGCTGACACCTCAGAGCCTGGAGCCCGCTTCGGATTCTGTATCTCCGTCTCTCTCTGCCCCTCCTTTGCTTGCACTCAGTCTCTCTCTTTCCCTCTCAAAAATAAATAAACATTAAGAAAAATTAAGAAAAAATGTTTATTTTTGAGAGAGAGAGAGAGAGAGACAGTATGAGTGGGAGAGGAGCAGAGAGGGAGACACAGAATCCGAAGCAGGCGCCAGGCTCCGAGCTGTCAGCACAGAGCCCGACGTGGGGCTCGAACTCATGAACTGATCGGCTCGAGATCACGACCTGAGCCACAGTCGGACTCTCAACCGACTGAGCCCTCCCAAGCGCCCTCCCAAGTGTTTTAGTTCTAAAAGATCATTTAGACGGTAGGGTTGTCATTTTTATACCCCAAGAAATAAAAAGCATTAAATAGGAAACTCGTTTTTGGGAAATAGTCATTTAGGGGGAACGTCTTTATGGCTTTTCAGATGTGACTTTGCTGGGTGTGTCTGCTTCCTCGAGTGAGTGTTATTCCCTGTGCAACATTCTGCAGATTTAAGACAAGAACTGGCAGTCCGGGAGAGACAGCAGGAAGTCACCAGAAAGTCGGCGCCCAGCTCTCCGACCCTGGACTGTGAAAAGATGGACTCCGCCGTGCAGGCATCGCTTTCTTTGCCAGCTACTCCCGTTGGCAAAGGGACGGAGAACAGTTTTCCTTCACCCAAAGGTTTGTGCTGTCTTTTCTTTCTGCACCTGTGGTGGATTAGCGACGGAAGGGGGTCTGCCGTGGGGTGAGCAGTGATTTCACTTTAGAAGTTGGTGAAATCAAGCACTCTGTGGAGCAGAGGAAGAGGTTGGTTTCCCAGGCGGCTCCTGCACAGGGCAGTGGTGCCTGCGTGTGCAGTAAGAGCAGCTTAAGGCATCGAGTCTTTAAGAAGTTGCAGGTTTTTCAAAGCAACGTTGATTTTTTGATGGTAGCAGGAGTACAGCTTCATGTTGAAAAGTTGAAAAAAAAAGACCCACTGCAGTCTAACCGCTGCAAGGCAGCTATTGTTTTTTTTTTTTTTTCAACATAATTTTATTTTTTTTAATTTACATCCAAGTTAGCATATGGTGCAACAATGATTTCAGGAGTAGATTGCTTGATGCCCCTCCCCCATTTAGCCCATCCCCCTTCCCACACCCTCCAGTAACCCTCAGTTTGTTCTCCATATTTATGAGTCTCTTCTGTTTTGTCCCCTCCCTGTTTTTATATTATTTTTGCTTCCCTTCCCTGTGTTCATCTGTTCTGTGTCTTAAAGTCCTCATATGAGTGAAGTCCTATGATTTTTGTCTTTCTCTAATTTCACCTAGCATGATACCCTCCAGTTCCATCCACGTAGTTGCAAATGGCAAGATTTCATTCTTTTTGATTGCCAAATAATACTCCATTGTGTATGTGTGTGTGTGCGTGTGTGCATGTGTATATGTGTATATATATATATATATATATATATATATATATACACGCACACACCACATCTTCTTTATCCATTCATCCATCCGTGGACATTTGGGCTCTTTCCACACTTTGGCTATTGTCGATAGTTCTGCTGTAAACATGGGGGTCCCTTCGAAACAGCACACCTGTATCCCATGGATAAATGCCTAGTGGTGCAATTGCCGGGTCGTAGGGTAGTTCTGCTTTTAGTTTTTTGAGGAACCTCCATGCTGTTTTCCAGAGTGGCTGCACCAGCTTGCATTCCCGAGGGCAGCTATTGTTAATGCGGAATTTTTTCCGCTGTGTGTTTGTGTTTGCTTGTGCCACACCTTGTTACACATAAGCTTGGGGATTGTATTTAAATACAGTTTTATTTCTTGGGCCGCTTCACATATCACCGAAGACTAGAGGCTTTTACACACGGCGTGTACAGAGAGACTCCCTGAGTTACCATTCGGCTCAGGTGGGCGTGGGCTTTCTGTTACGTGCCTCGGTGGCTGCCGTTTTCAGAGGTGACATTCGGAGTAATCCACGAGCAGTACGTGAGAATGTTCCTTTTGCTGTCAGCCAGTATGGTTTTTTACGTCCAGCTAAGCAGAAACACCACTTAGTGGCCACTACGTAGAACCTTAGAATGGAGCCCCCACAGGGCTTCATTCAGATTTGTTTCATTTTTGCAGCTTGCAGATACTTGGCCACTCCCACTCCTCCATTCTTTTTTCTTCCCAGACTGGAGCTCTTTCTTCCCATCCCTTTTTTAAATAAAGGATCTTCTCTTTCAGAGTGATAGGAGAAGATTTTCTCTTCAGACAGTTAGTGAAGTAAGCTCGCTCTATCTGTCCTGCCCAGTACAGTAGCCGCTAGCCCACGTGTGACCGTTCACATTTAAGTTTTTATTACAGTGAATTAACATTTAAAATTCAGTTTCCCAGTTGCAGTAGCCACATTTCAAGTGCTCAGTAGCCCTTCAGTAGAGAACTTCTCCTACCTTCACTTAGTTATAAGGTGAAATTGGCTCAGGAACGGGAAAATGCCATAGAGTCGTTAGGGTGGTGTTATTTGCGCTTGTGCTGGGGTTGCTGCCGAGGACATAGAGCAGGCGGGGTGCACATGGTCGCAGGCGTCAAAAACTCTCACTGTCCATTTTGGAGAATGGCTGCTTGTGTATTTGAGGATCTCAGAATTCCTAACATTTGAGAATGAACAAAGGTTTGCTTTCTGGTACCGATAGAACTGTGTGGCTAAGTTCTGAAAATTCTTCAGTTGAGCCCTAATCAGAAGAATCGGGAGCTCAGTTGAGGTAAGACCCAGACAGGTGCGCGTCCTGTCATAGCTCATTAGAGTTTTAATTCAGGGACTTGGCTTCGGTGAGCAGGGCAAGGTCAGTGGGACACAGAGCTTGCTTGCTCTGGCACAGGATTAAGATTGTCAACCCCGAGGCAGTGCTGTTTGTCCAAGTAGGCTGGGACGTTTGCAGACTGGGACTGAGAGTGTGCACTTTAACCAACCTGAAAGCTGCTGCGTGCCAGATCACCGCACTTGTGTGACAGATGAGTCAGCACAGACCTGACGAGAAGCCGGAGATTAGTGAAATCAGTGCAAGCCTGAAGGGCCGTCCTCTATGAAGTGGTCTGTCTTTAATTGTATTTTAGAAGTAACACTGCCGGTTTCCAAAAAGCATCTAAGACAGCTTTCCATAAAAGCACAGATTTAATAGTTTGAGGATAATAGGGAAAAACGAGGTCTGGAAATACCTGCCGAGAAAAGTACAGCAGTTTGTTTATACCCTGGTGAGCCCCTGTCCTGTGCCGTGCATTATTCTAGATGCTGGGAGTCTAGTGGTGAATGGGACCGCGTCCCCACCTTCAGTTAGATTGTATTCTGGAGGACAAGGACAGTGAACGGCAGCAACAAAGCGTTTACGTACTGATCAGCGCTCCGTAGCGTTGAGTGCTTCCTATGGGCAGGTGTTTCGAGAGTGTATTAGCTAACTTAAACTTCACAACGACTTTGAAGTGTTCTTATTAGCCCTCTTCTACATATGGGCGGCTTACTAAAGCTCACACAGTTACTCAGTGGCAGAGGTGGATTCGTATGTAGCAGTTTAGCCCAAGAGCTCGTAACTGGTAGACACCATCTCAAAAGTAAACGGAAGAAACGTGCATGACTGAAAACGGCTGCTGAGGGCGTGCAAGAAGGTGTGAGTAAATGTCACACGAAATAACCCCATTCCGAGTGGGGAGACTGCGGGAGCATCCGTTCTCCCCAAATCAACGAGTAATTTAAATTGCTAATGAAAATCCCAAGAGGGTCTTTTAAATTGGCAAGTTGATTTTAAAGTTACTCTGGAAGAGTAAGTGTGCCAAGAAAAACTTGAAATAGGCTAATAACAACAGGCTTTTCCCTTCAAGACAGCAGAGCATGTTTTAATGAAAGCAGCCTATTTCTGGTGCAATAGACTAATAAGTCAGTGGAACTAAAATATATAGGGAATTCAGTGTATGAAAAGTGCCATTTCAGATGAGACGAGTCGTCTTCATGTTACGGTATTAGGACATTTGGCTATCCGTTTGAAAAAAGCTTCGATATTTGATGGATCAACTGATGTAAATGTTAAAAAAAAAATTAGGAAAACCTAAGGAGGACGTAAGAGGAACATATTTATGATACCAAGGTGAGGAAGCCCAGGCTTCCCAACCAAAACAAAAAGCTTGGAAGATGAATGTCACACTGAGAAGTGTAAGACCTAGAAGAGAGAGGGTGAACGTCTACAGTCGATAGGGCCCTTGCACGTTGATTAAAGGAAAGACCACCCAGTAGATGAAGTGTGGAGGATAAACAGATGATTTCCAGAAGAAGAGATTCACATATCTAGTTAGCAAGGAAACAAAAACACAACAGAATGGCTATCAAATTGGCAAAAAAAAAAAAAAAAAGAAAAAAAGATAATGTCTCATATCGTTGATGGCATTACCATACAGATTGCTGACCTTGGCACAACCTTCTCAGAGAGCATTTTGGCAGTATCTCCTAAGGTGGACGACATGGGCATATCCTGTGACCCAGCAGTTCTATTTTTAGGAATCGCTTCTCCAGAAATCCTTGTCTAGATGTTTGAAGGATATATGTCCTTTTAGCATTATTTGTAATGTAAAATTAGGTGTAGTCTAAATATCAGTCAGTTGAAGGAGACAGTTCAACATATTGAGGGTGTCCCACTTTGTACTTCCTGTCCACGGTTTGGAATTCTTTTTCATTGAGCGTATTCTGCTTTGTAACGTCAACAACAAAACCGGCAACAAGATGTAGAGGGAACAACAAGTGTAACCACTCCTCTCTTCTTCTTTTTCTCTAGCTATACCAAACGGTTTTGGTACCAGTCCACTAACTCCTTCTGCTAGGATATCAGCACTAAACATCGTGGGGGATCTCTTACGGAAAGTAGGGGTAAGCATTCAATTATTTACCCCCGCGTATTTCAGCTGCCAAGGTGTTGAATTCTTAATTCGGAGGGAGGGAAGAAAAAAAGGGGACCTTCTTGTGCTGAAGGCCTTGATTAAGCAGAGAGACGGAAGCATCTGGTGATGAGCCGAGACTGCTCCGGGGAACAGTGTTAGGGCTCGGGCCCGCTAGTGCTTCTGCAGACGGCCCTGCGCGCTGAGCTCTTGGCCCCCCAACCCCCGGGGGCGTTCTGTGTGTCCCCATGGCTGTTTCCCCATCATGGTCCCTCCATCTTTTTCTACACTGATTGCTCTGTGGCCTGCTATGTGTTCTGTGCCACTCCTGAATCCTGTTCCTGCTGTAGTCTCCCCCCCCCCCCCCCCCCCCCCCCCGACCACCCCCTCAGCTGTCTCTGCAGGACTCAGCACTGGCTCGTGACGGGCCTTCCTCGTCTTAGTCACGTCTGTCTTACTGCTCCTTGGCCACTTGAGCTTCTGTGCTGTCTCCTTGGCTCTAACCCGGTATTCCAGAACAGTTGGGCTTTTGAAATATTAAACTCGTTTTACTGCTTATTCAGTTTTTTCCTTCTAGAATACCTACTCTCTGACCTTACAGTGGTGGGAGCCTCTTGGCCTTTTAGCCATCTCTTGCTTTCATTTCTTGTGCTCATCCGTGATCCCACAGATGGCTTACTCTGTCACTGCTGACTCGTCATCTTTTTGGCCATGGACGAGACCTGCCGTCTGGATCAGTCAAGCAGTTGGACCTCTCCTTCCCTGAACCTGGATCTCAGGAAGCAGTTACGTAGCTGTGTGGATTTATGCCACTGTGAAGTTAGCGTCTCCTGCTTTGGTTCCCTTTCCTGTTTCCCTCGGCGACTTCTACCTCCCTTCTCAGTGATCTGCCCCTGAAACTGCCTGCTATCCACTGCCCCTTCACATACTTTTTTGTGAGAGATATTTTCTGAAAAAAGCAGAAATTGCATTATGCGTCACATAATGAAGAAATGGGAGGCCACGGTACAGGGTCCCGTGTCTGCCTTTTCTGGCCGATACAGTGATTTTCTGACCATCAGAGTAATTCTAAATCTGCATTTTAGCCTAGTATAAAAAACAATAAAAATTATTTCATACAGTACATAATGTTTTCTCCTAACCGTTTTTAAAATCCCATTTGTTACAAGAATTATGGTATTTAGCTCCATAACTCAAATAATGTGCTTATTTTTTGGTGTCTTGACTTCTCAGCTTTAAGCAAAAAGATGAAGTTAACTCACATCCCCCCAGTTTTTTATTTTTTGGTCTCTTGGTTATTTTTATAACTTTAAATGACATGCTTAAACCTCTGTTTCTCAATTTATTACACTCTCAGCTCCTTGTTGTGTTTGTGAGTTCTCTGTCCCATCTTGCACTCTCCACTGGTTGGTTGTAAAAACTGAAAACTTGTAGCGTCTACAGTGTTCTGCCCCACCCCGTGTACTGTCCATCGTAGAGCAGGAGCTGGGCTCTTGACTCAACCGTGTGTCAAGCATTTGTTTTTTTATGGTTTACTCAAAATATGCCCAGTTTTTTCCTATTTGTATCCTTTTTCCTTTTCCTGGCGCTCTCAATTACCTTTTTCCTTTTTCCTTTTTCCTTTTCCTGGCGCTCTCAATTACCACCTTCTTCTGGTGGGTGGAAGAAGCCAGGCCTTTCTTTGCCAGGTCTCGTGTCTCTCAGCTTCTCACGGTCCCTCCCCGCCTGCGCTTGGATAGGCTCGTGGCTTCTCTGCTGCGGTTCTCTGCCCTTCGCCCCTGGGTTGGCTCTGCGTGTTCCTGGACTTCCTGTCCGCAACTTTCTTTGTTCCTTGTTTGCTTTGCTTATTACGTTAAGTGATTTATTCAGAAATGGTGCCCGAATGGTGACCTTGGGAGTCCCTGTGTGGTTTATCCATGGAGTTGACAGCCTGCCTCCCAGACGTCACCAGAGCTTTTGGTCTGCGGTTATTTGCCAGCCCTGCGTGCTCTTAGGGATGTTTCATTTTCCACTTCTTTGTCCTCCTTTGTCCGCTGACTTGAACTGGAAGCTCCATCCCCACTCCTGCATCCTCTTCCACTGAGAAATCAAGGCCATCTGATTTCAACTTCTTCGTTTCCCCTCTTACCTTCTTTTGTTACTCTCCTCTCATCGCCTGTGTTTGTAGCCATTCTCCCTTTTTATCTCCGTGGTCAAAGTATCATGTTCTGCCCATGGCTGATTTTGTCCCTCTGTGCCTTGGATCCCAGGTCTTCCAGCCCTCTTGTCGGTGTCTCCTATATTTTTAGCGTTTTACTGTGTTGTAATATTTGTATGTCATCTTTACGGGTTACACGTTATGTGTCATGTACATACTTTGTATGTGATGTTTGTGTATTACGAATCCTACAGTGTTTAATCCAAGTAAAAGCATCCGTTCTTTCCTTTTACCCTATATCTCTCTTTAACGGTCACCCTCTTTCTCCCTTCCCTTCACAGCAAGGCTTTTTGAAAGTGTGTCTTCATTTATTGTTAGCATTTTTTACCGCGTTCATGCTCCCCAGACAGCCCAGTCTGGGCTCTGTCCCCTGCTCATTGATGATCTCAGCACCGCCAAACCCAATGGATGCTCTTTGTTCTGTCCTACTTCTTCTTGAAACACTCAACACTGACTTTTTTTTAAATGCCTTTTTTTTTTTTTTTTTTTTTTAGTTTTATTTTAGAGAGCGAGAGTGCGAGCAGGTGAGAAGGAGAGAGAATGAATCTCAAGCAGGCTCCGTGCTCTGCGGGAGCTTGACATGGGGGCTCGATCTCACTAGTGGGATTGTGACCTGAGCCGAAATTAAGACTCAGCTCAACCGGACACCCAGGCACTTCCCCCCTTTTTTCTTTCTTTGAGAGAGAGCGAGCATGTGCACGTGATGCCTTCTTTGCTTCTCTGATCCTGTGTCAGGTCTGCTTCCTGCCTTCCTGCTCGTTCTCTTTGTCATCTTGGTGGGTCTTCATATGCGTGCCCTTTCAGTGTTGATTTTACTCAGAGTTCTGTCCTTGAATTCCTGATCTCATTCACAGCCATGACCTTGTCTACTCCCTGGCGTGAATATCTTCTCAATCTTCATTTCTAGACCCCTCTTCTCCCGAGTGTCAGACTGCAGGTCTGTACTACTGATCCCTCAGACACAGGTCGTGCTGTAGGACGGTGTTCACTCAGCAAGTATTTGAATGAATGAGTGTCTTGCATGTAGGAAATGAATGGCTCTCTAATAGTCCACAACTCAGAAAGGAACCTGGCATCTGTCTCTGTCTACTTGTGCCACATTTTTCTTAGTGAAGGTCAGGATTATAGCTGTAATCCTTGGTAACACTGAGGGGAATAACTTGTTCTGAGCTCATGATGTTGGAGTCAGCATAAATATCCCCTCTTTCTATTAGTGAGGTGATTGTGGCTTAAATGGCTACCATTATCCACTGAGAAAGTACAATTTTAGTCTTGAAATAGAAGTGTCTTAAAATGCAGATTTTTATGTGCAGCTACTGTTTTGACAACCAGATCATTCCTCCTTCTTTCCGTAGGCTTTAGAATCCAAATTAGCGGCTTGCAGGAATTTTGCAAAGGACCAGGCATCACGAAAATCCTATCTTTCAGGGAATGTTAACTGTGGGCTGATGAACAGCGACAGCACAAAGTTCCCTCGATCAGGACACACGTCTTTCTTTGACAAAGGGTAAGTCTTGGACCTTTTAAATGATAGTTTGGAGCAGTGACGTAGCACGTTATTAAGCGAGCTTATTGAACTTCGGAAAGGTAAACTCTGTCCGGTAAGCCTACCTGAGATGGTGTCACCCAGATCTCAGGGGACCCGAAATCTGTTGTCTTCAGGTCCCCATGGAGTCTGTTGCCCTGGGAGCTCTGAGGCTTCCGTCTCGGGAGGCAGACTCTTGCCAGGCAGCAGTGTTAGGCTCTGGGTATTCAGGATGGCCGTGGTACTGTCCTTGTGGTCAGGGTGCTGGGAGACGTTCTCGGCCAGTTTGTGGTAAGGGTGGACGAGGGCACTGTGGTCGTGACCGTGCGGACTCTGCGTTTTAGAAAAATATGAACCCTCTGGATCAAATACAGTTCAGGAGGCACCGGTTCAGTATGATGAGAAGGTGGTTTTGGGGAGTTGAGAGTTAAAAAAAAAAAACTGGCATAAGTTGGAAGCAGTGGCGCGCCCTCAGTGCAGCAGGTTCCAGCTGGTACAGGTGCGTAAAGAGTAAACATCCTTACGCCTATTCCTAGGCACATAGGGTCCTGTTTTTCTGCGTCTGCCGCATGCTTTTGAGAGTCTGTGGGGCTGTACCTTAAATATTGCTCTGCTGCCCCCTACACGACTTAGGCTTTTGAGATCTTTCCGTGTCAGCACATATTGTCGTACCTCGAGTGAAAGAGACCGACGCTGCGCGGTTATCCTTTGGATGTGCCTTGATTTGGCTACAACCGGTTAGGACCGTGGTCTGGGTAGCCTGACTGCGTCACCTCACGTAGCTGTTCCCAGAACAGCGGCTGAGGCACCGTGAGCCCTTGCTTGTTTTTTGAGTCGTAGAGGCTGTTCTTGTTCTATGAAAGCGATACAGATGCAAGTCTAGAGATTTTCAGCTTTTTTTTTTAATTTTTTTTTTTATTTATTTATTTTTTTTAAATTTTTTTTTTTTAATGTTTTTATTTATTTTTGAGACAGAGAGAGGCAGAGCATGAGCAGGGGAGGGGCAGAGAGAGAGGGAGACACAGAATCAGAAGCAGGCTCCAGGCTCTGAGCTGTCAGCCCAGAGCCCGACGCGGGGCTTGAACTCACAGACTGTGAGATCATGACCTGAGCCGAAGCCGGACGCTCAACCGACTGAGCCACCCAGGCGCCCCTTTTTTTTTTTTTTTTTTAAAGAGAGACAGAACAAGAACTGGGGGAGGGGCAGAGAGAGAGAGAGAGAGTGAGTGAGAGGGAGAATCCCAAGCAGGCTCCATGTTCAGCACAGGGCCCAACGCTGGACTTGATCCCATGACCTTGGGATCATGACCTGAGCTGAAATCAAGAGTCAGACGCTCAACTAATTGAGCCGCCCAGGCGCCTCTAGAAACTTCAGTTTCTTAAAGGAGCTCTCCTCACTATGGCGCATTTAGGGAGGACTGGATGTGGCACACAGTCTGCTCTGAACAGCGCCTTTTGTCCACCCTTGCGGAGTGTTCTGGGTTCTCTCTCTCCCTTACGGGAGTTCTTCCTTCAAGTATACACATTTCAGTAAGGAGCACATTCTAGAATAGCAGTTTATGAATCAGAGCTCCATTCTGACCGTTGGGATTCCTCAGGGAGCGTAAGTATAAAATTAATTTTCCTCAGGTTTAGGGGTTTCAGGCAATCTTGAGGAGTGCCTGTTTTCATACTGTAATGGCAAGCGGAATAAATAGATACTTTACATGAAAGTTGCCGTTCACAGGGGGAGTTTAGGGGTAGTTTTCCTGAGCGATGAAAACAGTGCCTAATTTTTTTTTCCAACTTGTGATTTTTGCAACTTGTAATTATCCTGCAATAGAGTAGTTATTAGTCTTTATCTGGCATCATACTTCCTGCCTCGGATGCCCTGTGACGTGAGAACAGGCGTGAACCAGAAATGGACTGGTTGGAGGGATGCCCTTGTATGTAGAGGGTCCTTAGAACAGTCACGACGAGGGAGGGGTAACATGGTCAGTTCAGGGTCACTGCTCCTGGCTTCTTCCTGAGCGCTGATGCAGAGCCCCGGGGCAGGGATGCCCAGAGATGGACCCAGTCTAAGGTAGTTGTGGAGGATTCGGAGTAACCTGGAACCAGGCGTGGGCTTTGGGCACTGTCGCGGAGCCCCTGTCCCCTGAGGAACATCCTGGATGCACGTGTAGGCTTTATTTTCGGTAACCGAACCTGGAGGCGTGCCTCCCGAGAGAAACAGTTACAGATGATATTTAGTTTTGGCTTAAATAGTACACATTTTTAATAGAACTATTTGTGGTAAGAATTAAATGTGCTTATTGTGGGCCTGCCTTTTCCCAAGTGCTTAGTTTATGTGGATTGTACATACACACCCCGATATTAACCTCTTTCTGGAATTAGGTTTGTCTAGTTGCCATATCCCCGAGGCTCACTCTGGTGCTTTTGCTGTGTTTGTCCTTCCTTGCCCCTTTGCTTGGATTCTGGCTTCCTTCTGGCCTGCCTGGCTCTAAACTCTGCCTTTCTTCCTGCTGCCGCAGTGACTAGATAAAATCTAACGATGCAGAAGGAAGGGGGGGGAATAGCCCACCTCCAGTTCCACTTTTCAGTCTGGCGGGTTAAAAGAAAAAACACCATTTCTTACAGAAGCGTAGAAGTGTGTAGTTGGACTTTTAGCAGCAGGAAAAACTTCATTTTAAAAAGCCTTTGGCTCTGGAACCTGCCTGTCCTGCGTCCCGCTCCGGAGGAGTGTGTGTGTGGCTCTGTCACTGAGCTTACGAGTGCCCCACGGTGAGGGAGGGGCTTCAGTAGAGGAGGTGCGAGCGTGTGCCCGCCCCGCCCCTCCCCTTCCCTCAGAATCCTGAGATGCAGTGAGGCCTGACCACATGGATCCACACGATACCGCCCTCTCCCCAGATAGTAGTGCATGTGATTTGAAAATATCCTGTAAGTTCTGGCGATCTGAGGGCTTCCCAGAAACAGGGTTTTATCTAGTCTGGTCGCTTCTGCCGGTTTCTAGACTGTGGCTCGCTGGACCTCCTTCCCCGGCATGGCTCCGTGTCCTCAGCCACTGGTGGCCCTCTGTGTCGAAACCTCACGTGTAGCACAGCCACCGGACTTCTCTCGAAAACGTTGTGTTTTCTTCATCCGCTTTCGCTTCGTCTCTGTGGTAGCATGTACCCTGGTCTGTAAGCCGGCTCGTGTCGTTTGGGGTGTGTGTAGGTGGGTGTAGACTAGACCACTTTGAGGACACGCTGTGAAGATCGTACTTGTATTACTGTGTAATGTTTTTTCCTTTTTTTTTTATTAGGCAAGAAAAAGTCATATTTCCCACGTTGTTCATGGGTAACTGAATTTGTTTGCTGTGCTCTTTTCCTTCTTTCGCAGTCATGGTATATGGTGGAAGACGCATTAACAGAGTGGTGTTACTAACTGCATGGGGCTGACTCTGCTTTAACCAACTTACAGCCCGCGAGTGGCCTGTCAGGTTCCCGTTGGGCCGACTGTCCCCCTTCGTACTGGCTCGGCCGCGCAGGACAAGACAGTTGGTGGTGGCGGTCCTGGGGCCCTTGTGGCCAGCAGGCCTGTGACCCCTGTGACGTAGGGTCAGGGGCTGCGGTGATGACGCTGGAAGTCTGGGCGAGGGGGTGGAGTGTCCCTGTCAGGCCCGGGGATCACATCTGATTCGACTTGATGGGACTAGGGTTCTTCCTGCTACCTGGAGCCCTCTGTTTTCTCAAGGCAGGCGCCAGTGCTGGTGGGGGCTCTCTCCTCCACACTCACTCGTGTATCCCCAAGTATGCCGGAATGTTCTAGACGGACTTGTGTGTGTACGATCTGTCCTGTCAGGAATGCACCTTTCAGTTCGCAGAGCTGCTGGGGCTTGTGTGAGCATCCGTTCATCCGGGAGCTGGCACTCACGCGGCACCTCCGGCCTTCTCTCGTCCTGTCCTTGCTGCTCGGAAGGGTTCCGTCTCCGTGCTTTGTCTCTGTCACGAGAGATTTCTTGCCCTCCCGACTAGCTCTGTCTGCCTTCTCACTTCTTCTGTTGCTATTTTACAGCTGACCTTGGTATCTGCCCTTAGCTAGATTCTCCGTTTTTCAGACTCTCAAACCAGACTATGGTGGTAAGACCATGACATTTCATAGCTTCTGGAACCTTTTTGGTGTAGGTGATTCCCAGATCTGGTTCTCCATCCCTGCCCATTCCCTCTCCACTGGGACATGTCCCTTTGGCTCTTTTGCTGCTCCTGAAACCAGATGTGAGGGGCAGGGGGTGTTGCTTCTCTGGGAGCCTTTTCCCCACTGCACAGCTTTCTGTTCCCCAGAGGACCTCGGCAGACAGCCTCCTCCTTCTGCTCCTCCTCCCTTCCTCCTCCCCCTTCCTTTTCCCCTTCCTTTGGTTTGTTTCTCTTTCTCTCTCTCTCTTCCCCTTCGTTCCTTCCCTCCCTTCCTTCCTCTTTCTTCTTCTCTTCCCCCTCGCCCCCCACCCACCCCCAACCCGGCCTTTTACTTCCCACACCTTGACTCAGGTGCCCAGAGAGGCCCTGGCAGATTGTTACTCTCTCTGTGCATCATCCTGCCTTCAAATCAAGAATTCGCATTTCTGCCCACACAGAGGAATCGCCCACCTACTTGTTTTCCTCTTATATTCCGGATTGCACTGCTGCTTTCCCCGTTAGAGCTGGGCGGCATCGGGAGCACCGGAGTTGTTGCCGAGGGCTGTCAGGTGCCCTCTGACCAGGCGCAGACAGGGAAGAGATAATGTGGCCTGCGCCCCCGTTGACAAGCTCACGGGGTGAGCCTAGGCTGGGCTTGGGCTTGCTTTGGTCTCTTTAGTAATAGAACGATAGGGATGAACTTGGCGTTTTTTAAGGTCTATCTAGCTTGAAAATACAGGAACCCCAGCCCCTAAACCTGCATGTGGGGCCATTCTCCCGGGGTTTTTGCACGTCCCTGGGGGAACAGGTGCCGGCCGCTGCTTGGTGCCCAGCGGGGCCTGTGCCATGCTCTGGGACCGGAGTCTGGTGGTCACATGTTTAAAGCGGAGGCCCGCCTTGTTGTTGCTGAGTGTCTAGGAGTAGGAAGTGGGTCCTGGGGCCCTGGGACTGGCTGGTTGAATGACAGCCGGGGCTTGTCCCGTGGAGGCTGTAGTGGCAGGCGGGGTGCGGCCCTGCCCTGAGGAGAGTCACAGGCAGAATGGAGAGGGTGATCTGAAGTTTTCACAGGTGATGAAGCCTGGATGTCTGCCCTCCCCGAGCCCAGAAAGGAAAGGGGAGCTCCTGGGTGTGCTCGCTGGGGGAGGGAGTTGGGGGGGGGGGGTCACGCCTCCCAGAGCCCCTCCTCTTGCTCTTGGTCTGAGTGTACCCGGCTTGATTCCAAAGGCAGCATCTCTGCTCTGAGCTTGGCTACTTCAGAGTTCAGATGTTAACTCTTCCTTCAGAGTGGTCAGGGTCATTTGTCGTCTCTGTGCATGCCCGTTTCTCCGAGTTGCTTCTTCAGTGTGTGAAATGATGAACCTGTAGGGTGTGTGTGTCTGTTCTCGTTCCTTTGAAGAGAACCTCTCTCCTTGAGCCCGTGTTCAACTCCCCGGACCCCTGTGATGAGCCAGTGGTGGCGGGGGGACAGCGATGGCACACGCGGCACGGTGCGGGCCCCGCGCTTGGCTGCGCCTCTCAGGTCGCGAGTGGGGCGGATTCCCCGGGAGCGTGTTCAGTATGGAAGGGCTGCGTGGCTTCCTGAGAGAGGTCCCAGCCCTGTGCTCCTTCGCCGGCTGCTTCCTGTGGCTGTGGGGGCCGCTGGGCGGGGCTGGGGCACTCTGCGCCTTCTGGGCCTGGGTGCCGGGTGCTGGCTGCAGGCTCTGGGGGCTGGGCTGGGCTGGGCACGGCACTCAGGCCTCTGCAGAGAAGCCTCCCCTGTCTGGCTCTGCTTGGGAAACAGTTTAACAGTTACTTCTTCCTCCGTCTCGTGAAGATATTCACGTGTAGTGTAGGAGATGGGGAAAACAAAGAAAAAGTATAAAGTATTAAAATTTACCCGCTACCCAGATGGAGGAAAAGTAACTCGTTAAATTTTCTTTCCGTAACATATATGATTTTATATACATATATGTGTAGCGTCCCCCTCCCCGCACATTCTAGCACATTCTAGATGTAGCTGCCTAGAAGTAACATCCATTTATATAAGAGGTTGCAGTTTAGAATCTAGCACCTAACTACTTTTTTCCTTCACGTCGTTGAACACATACAGGTCGGTAACTGCTCATTCTACCTAGTGTTAATTACGTTCTGAGTACTTCCCCGTGCTATTAAAGAAGGCTGTGGCATGTGTTTTTAATGGCCGTATAGAATTCATTGTTGAGTTGCACCATCATTTATTTAGCGACTTCCCCGTTGGCAGACACTCAGCCCAGCTCCGCACGGGAGAGGTCAGGGCTGTGGCTGGCAGGACGGAGTTGCCGAGCGGGGAGCATGTAATCTCGCTCCGGCACCGCCGAGTTCTCGAGGCTCTGACCGGCTGGCGCCTTCCCGGCAGCCTGTCTCCCCGGGCCCCGCGATCCTGCTGTGGGCCGGAAGGGGAGCGCCCGTAGAGGGCACGTGCATTTCTTGTCGGGTGTCGAGTGATTTTAAATGACAGTGTCTCTCTCTCCCCCCTCCCCTCCCTTCCCTTCCCCTCTGTGCTCTGGTCACCCCCACAGGGCAGTAAACGGCTTTGACCCAGCGCCTCCTCCTCCTGGTCTGGGCTCCTCGCGCCCGTCGTCAGCACCGGGTATGCTGCCTCTCAGTGTGTGAGTGCCCGGCCTCCGGGTGGGGGCGCCTGCCCTCCTCCAACAGCCCAGGACACCCACGCCTCGTCCCTCGGTGCCCGGGCCCGGCCTGGGCCCCTGCGTCTGCCTCCCCACGGCTGGCAGAGGGCAGGCTGCATGCGGCGGCGGCTGCTGGGCCCTGCCTGGCCCCAGGACTCTGCGCGATATCAATACTGGCTATTTCCTCTTCTCGCCGTGGTGCCGTTGGTCTCACGTGATTGCACTTTTGTGGGTCACAAGGTGGCACGTCCGTGTACTCCTTGGTCACTGGATGCAGAAGCACCCATCATCATCACGCCTGCCCCATAGCTCCCACCCAGCTGTACGGATAGGGTTTAGTTGTGTTTAAGACATTGCCGACCTTCTAGAAGGTCTCCCCCAGATCAGGTCAACGCGTGCCCCCGCCCCTCCCCCCCAGCTCCCGCCGCCTCCCGCCCACGCTTCTTCAGCGCTCATGATCGCGTGTTCGCCAGCTCCACTCCCCACCGCGTGACCTGCTGCTGGTCGGGGGTCGGGAAGGTCACTGAATTAGGGAACATTTTCTGCACCTTCTGATTTTACTTTAGCGGTTATCATTCCATAGACTTGCCTCCCAGAGCAGCGAAATGCCCGTCTGGACCCCAGCTAGCGGGAGCCTCTGGGGCCGGGGCACCATCTGCTCCTCATCCGTGTGCCTCAGACTCGGGGTGAGGGGCGGGGGGCAGCAGCCTCCTTGCCAGCTCTCTGGTCCTTCAGTTAAGCGACATCTTTCAGGGCGTTTTGTTTTGTCCTCTGAGGGCCTGTCCACTTGTGTCAGGAAGCGTCGAGCGGCCCCATCCAGGGGGCTTCTGGTGGGCAGACTGGCCGTAGGTGGTTGCTCCCGATCATCTTGATTACTCTCATGCTGCATTTACTGTTTACATTTGTTTTATTGTACATAGGTTTGTAAACATTATCGCCTAAGATATTTGTATATAACTTGGGCTTTGTAGCTTTTATTTATTCGGAACTCACACGGCATGTTAATGACTTACGATGGTGTCCTACTCTGGGCAGCGGCATAGGATCATCATGTGGTTAAAAGAAAATACTTCCCCTGAAAAAAAATCTTTTAATGTGGAAACAATAAATTTCACAGAAAAAACCAAAACGAAACGGATTGAGGTTGCTTTATTGGGTTTCTGCCAGCCTGGGAGAGAAGACCAGAGTTGCAAGGCAGGTTCAGAAATGTCCCTTGGGTTCTGACTCGAGGTGTGCAGACAGATGGCAGCTGTGTGTGTGTTGGGGGGGGGGGGGGCGGTGCAAAGAAGAGCTGGGCGGTCTCCCGAGGAGGTGTCTGATGCAGGTGTTCTCATGCTGGTTCTTGGTGCCGGTCTCTGCTCGTAGCTGTGATTTCCAGGAGTTTCCAGGAGTTTCCAGGAAGGCCTGGGGCTGCACGTGGTGGTCTGGGAAGAGGGAGGAGGGAGGGACAGGGTGGTGGATCCAGGAGCCGGCCCTCTGGATGTGTTGCTTTTAGGACATGTGTCCGTGTTCTGGGGCTGGATGTCACTTGGCTCTGGGCTTCTGTCCTCATCCCTCAGGTTGATGTTGGCAAGTGAGGGAAGATGCCGGGTGTTTGGGAGCAAAGACGCAAAGTGACTGGATTTGAGGGACGGGGAGACTGGGGCGGCTGTACGAGTGGGTCCGGTTCTGAACCCTAACGCTTGTAATGATGAGTGAAAATAAACCACATGGTCTGTAGTCTTAAAACTGTAAGTGAATGAAAAGCGAATCCAATTTGTAAGCAAGTAAGAAACACGAATAAGTCCGATACCTTTGTAAAAATTCCTTCTGTTAGTACGGGGCAGAACTACCCTGTTAGTCGGTTCGGAGATTGTGTTGTAAGCGGACTCACCGAGAGACCCTCGGGGTGCTGGGTGTGCCGGGCCTGGGTGCGCTGGTCCGAGCAGTTGCGGAGAGAACTCGTCTCTGCTCCCAGCTTCTTTCCCAACCATCTGTGCAAGGATTGGATCCGATCAGAGGTTGAAGGACCTAGCAGGTCTCTGTGTTCATGCAGGAGCCTCAGATGGAAAACAGAAGTAGAACTAATGCAGTTAAGGCACGGATGAGTCCCTGAGCCCTGAATCCTGGCCCCTGGCTCCCAGATGATTTCCCTTCCAGCTAGACGCCCCTGGGATCATCCCCTGCAGACTGTTGGTCAGTGATGACTGGGGGGTGGGGGGGCGCTGGCTGCAGGAACCCATGTGTCTGTCATTTACCACGTGTTGCCACCTCTGGGTCCAGGAGAGCACGGGCCAGGTCCGTGAAAGGGCCGTGTAAGCTGCAGGCTTCAGGAGGAGACCCTCCTGTATTTCTGGGTGTTTTTGTAGCTGCAGCGGCCCCTGGCACAGGAGCCCCTGAGGAAGCCGGCCGACTTCTTGGTCTTGTCCTCCGCCTTCCGTTTGGATCATTTGGCTGAAGAGGCTACTTTGTACTTGCCCAGATAGTACGTTATGTCACCAGGCATGAAAGTTACCACGGACTTTTTAAAAAATATTTATTCTTGAGAGAGTGTGTGAGCAGGGGAGGAGCAGAGAGAGAGGGAGACACAGAATCCGAAGCAGGCTCCAGGCTCTGAGCTGTCTGCACAGAGCCCGACGCGCGGCTCGAACCCACCTACCCATGCGATCGTGACCTGAGCTGAAGTCGGACTCTTAACCGACTGAGCCCCCCAGGCGCCCCGACCCCGGACTGTTTGCCCATCCAGCCGTCAGCCGCCCGTCTCAGTGTGCTCTCCCGCCAGGACTCCTGATGCCCTGCTTAGCCCGGCTCTCACGAACCCTTGAGGAGCGAGCCCTCCCTGCGCCGGTCCCCCCAGGTAGTGACACGCAGCTTCACCGCCCGTCCCACCCCTTGCCCCCCAGACGCCTTCCCACAGGCGAGCAGGGGCCAGTGTTCTGCTTCCTTCCAGCCCAGAATAGCCAGAAACTGCACCCCATCAACTCAGTTAAGGGCAGAAGCCGGAGGTGTAATGCTGAGCTCAGGAGAGGACGGGGAGAACGAGATACAGGTGGCCTGAGAGCAGGAAGAGCTGGCTCAGCCCAGCTTTCAGATGCGAAGGGGGCGCAGAGTTTCCGTTCCGGGCCTGAGCTCACACAGCAAGGTCACAGAAAAGCCGGGACTGGAAACCAGCTTGGGTCTTTTCTGCTGTATGCTCCACTTTTCCAGGCTTGGGGCCTCGCTGGCTGGCCTCGACTCTGTTTCATGTCTCAGGAGATGAGCCGGTTTTGGCTGCTTGGAAACGACGAGCCGTGGGGGCTCACCTCACACAAGCTTGGTCTCCCAGGCCTGTGCCGGTCGGGTACCGACTCTGCTGCTCCCAGCCGGCCCTTCCGAGGGCCAACGTGGACACTGGCACCTCTGGGAAAGGGGAGGTGTCCGGGGGCAGAGAGCCGTCCTGCCTGGCTGCTGGCTGCTGGCTGCTGGTGGGAACGAGGCCAGCCCGGGGATGGGTCCCAGCAGTGAGGTTAGAGGACGCTAAGATGAGCCTTTTCATCATTCCAGCTTCACTTCATCGACTGTGTTCCTGTCTATATTTGCCCCAAAGTTTGAAGCAAATTGAGAACATGAGCTGGACCTTAAAAACGGAGGCTTGTTGCTCGAGTCTTTCCTAAAAATGGGGGCCGGGTGAGGAGGCGTGTTTGTGAGTCACTTCCCTGTGACTTCACGCGTCTTACCTGAAAACTGGTCCCGTGGCAGTTAAAAACATGATACACGGGGGAGCGCGGTATCCGTTTTATAAGGATTAACGTGGCGGACTTCCTTTATCAGCTAGCGCGCGTCAAGAGGCAAATTTGAAACGAGAACACAGCTTGCAGGTGCTGGGGCCGGGCGACCACGTGGGGTTGGCCATTCAGAGTCACGCTTGCCCCCACAGGTCTTCTGCTGGGGTTGCCTGTCCGCTCTGAAGCCTCCCCGAGGGA
This sequence comes from Panthera pardus, assembly GCF_024362965.1. Taxonomy (NCBI): domain Eukaryota; kingdom Metazoa; phylum Chordata; class Mammalia; order Carnivora; family Felidae; genus Panthera; species Panthera pardus. The sequence continues at coordinate 9,644,915 of NW_026526876.1, read as the reverse complement.
AACGAGGCACGCGGAACCCAGATCTGTCCGTCTGTGGGGTGTTTTCTGATACCCCCGTCACGATCTGTCACGATCCGTCGGTGGGAGGCGAGGGAGGAGGGCGCTCGGCTGGCAGGCCTGGGCATAGGTTCTCTGGCACGCGCTTGGATTCACGGTCAGGAGAGGGAGGTCTGAATGAGCTCAGAGCCCCGTTGCTCCCTGTAGGTAGTCGGTGGAGTCAAGAAACACGGTTTTTTTTTGTCTCCAAAGATAGTGATTGCTTTAGCCAGGGAGGAAAAAAAATCAAGTTCCATTGTCACCTAGGATTTAGGAGAATAGGTACACTTTTGCGTTACTGGTGTCACTAAGTTACTCTCTAAGTTTTTGATCAGTGTAGCAGTGGGATCTGCTAGGAAAACTCTTTTTCTCCTTTTGGGAAAATCGCCCATAGCAGTAAGGACGAATAAAACAGTCTCAGCGGCATTAACGTGAATGTCTGATGGCCGGGGAGTGGTCAGGAGGACTCCGTAGCCGAACGGGATACCACGGAGCCGTTGAGATGTGGGCGTGCGGACGTGCTAACACACGGGGATGGGAGTAGCCACTGGGAAATGGACACGGATGAGCGTGTTGTCTGCAGCTTTATTTAAAAAAAAAAAAAAAGAAAAGAAAAAGATGCAAATAGTTTGTTCTACAGTTTCCTGTGAAGTTGCCCAAATTCATTTTTCAAAATGGAAGCGACCAAACAGATTTTCTTTCCTGGGCCAAGTTGGCCCGGAGACCTCTGTGCTGAGAATTCGGGCCGGGAGCACAAAGCAGGGGCTCCCTGACCTCTGCCGGCCGACTGGCCATCCCTGTTAGGCAAGTTAAAAATACACATACCCCTCAGGCTCCCCAGAATCTCCTAGAATCTCAAACCCAGCACCCGTAAGATACACCTTTATTTTGTGACCCATTAAGAAAACTGCGCCAAGGGAAATGCTCGTTTAGACTTTTTATATTTATTGAAAGAGCTCTTTCTGACCACGTTAGGCACGTTTCCCTATCACGGTTCGTAAATAAAAAGTAAAACAGAAGAGGTGTTTTTGAAATTTTGCACTGTGGTTCCGGCGCTCTGAACTGTCACCGCCCAGAGTTCTGTTGTGTTTCCCCAAACAACGTCGTCCTCTGGGCCATGGTGGGCGTTGGTGACGCTCAGCACTACCGGAAGAGCTTTATTTTGCTCTTGGCTCCAGAAGTTTCTTCTAAGTTGCTGATACTTACTCTGCAAGGTCTGATGTCAGGCTTTCCCGACCTGACCAGGAGGAGCCTGGCGATGACAAGGTCACAGTTGCCCCTTGTTGATGGCGATCGTGGGAGATGATGCCCATATGTGAGAACATGGGCATCTCAGAATCTGTGCAGCACAGCACTTCGAGGGAGGGCTCTGTCAGAGCCAGTGTTTCACGGTCTTGATTGTGTCACGTGACATCATTAAATAAGGTTTCATGACATCCGGGCAGCAGGGAGGGAGCCATTAGGCTACTCAAAAAATAAACAGACCTCGCTGACTTACTCAGATGCGAATTTCTGGTTCTGCATCCTTGTTAGAGAGTTTCGCGTTTGATTTCTGGCAAGAATTGCATGAGACCCTTCACGAGATTTGCTAGATTCCCCAATGGCAGCCGGGCGTGCAGGGTCCTCGGCTGGTCCTCCCAGCTGGCACAGGACACGGCGTCTTAGCCAACGCCTGGGATGCGGGAAAGCTGTCGGTGCAGACGTATCCCTCCCAGAGTGACTGGAAGCCTCTGCGGATTGGGACTTGGCTCTGGTCTCAGCTGCAGCTTCACGCCCTGTCCTGGAACCAGGGGAGAGAAGCCACCGTCTCACTTCCTAAACTTTCCAGCCACGGCCTGTTCCACTATGGGTTCTTTCTTTTTTTTTCTTCTTTTTTTGAGGTGGTCACGTTCCACCTGACAGGGTGTGGTGTTTCCTGGAGTGTGACAACTGTGGGCACTTTTCTTCCCCAGCCTTGACAACAGCCACCTCTGTGTCCCGACCACACTGGCTTCAGGAGGAAGGGGCCACAGGTCGGTCAGACCCAGAGCCATAGGGAGGGCTGGCTGGGAGCAAGTTTGGTGCTCTGGCCCATACTTCACCGATGTTGGGGTTTCCAGGGATGGGGAAGATCGGTGGCAGTACGGAAATGTGACAGGGCTGGTCTCTCTGATGGCGGGGTTTCGGGAGTATACTCTCGGGGCTCCTGGGCGGCTCAGTCGGTTACGCGTCCGATTTCAGCTCCGGTCATGGGCTCACGGTCTGTGAGTTCGATCCCCGCGTCCGCCTCCGTGCTGACAGCTCAGAGCATGGAACCTGCTTCGGATTCTGTGTCTCCCTCTCTCTCTCTCTGCCCCTCCCCTGCTCATGCTCTGTCTTTCTCGGTCTCAAAAATAAAATAAAAACATTAAAAAAAGAAAGTATACTCTCAAGCCAGCCAGGCTAGGGACAGGTCTGTTATCCCCACTAAAGCAAATTAAAATAATCTCTGGGCCATCTGCATTAAAAAAGGAAGTGTTCTGCATGACAGCTCGGAGGTAAAACCCCAGCAGAGCCCGACTGCGTCTCAACCTCATCTCGGCAAAGGACAGGGCTTCTCCCCGGTCCGGCCTGAAATCTTCCGCACGACGTGCCAGGCCCCTGCTGGGTGGCGGCTGGCTGGCTTGAGTCTCTGACCCGCTCGGAGCCCCGCTCCCGCACACCCTCTTCCTTGGGCTGCCTCTCCTCGGACTACAAAGCGGTGGCTTGTTAGGAGAGGTTCCTTCTGGCGAACGTCTTTGTGGAATCTGGAATGGGACCGGCCCACGCAGGTGACGTGTCTCCTGATTGTGCTGGCGCGGGACGGCCGAGCGGTGTGGGAGACACCGTTACCGCTGTCGACGTAACACCAGTTAAGCCGGCCGCCAGGCAGGGGTTCCTGCTTTTTGCGAAAAGCTCCAAGTCCACAGACGCCTGGGTAGGATGTTGAACGTGAGGGTGAGGACACGCGTGAAACAGGTACTGCACTCCTCCTCTTGTGTGGTAGTGACACAGGACAGAGGGGGCGCTTTTGCCTTTTTTTTTTTTATTACATCCCCACCACAGCCAGGCAGCCTGGCCAACCAGAACCGGCCTGACCGGAGACTGTCACGGAATAGAAAAAAAAAAAAAATTCACATTCTCTAGGGGGTTGTGTGTTCCCTCGTGTTTCAGCCTTTCCTCATTGGCCCACACTAGGGAGGCTGCCCTTGGATCTCACCCCTGAATCCTCCCCAAAGCATTTTAAGAAAAATTTTTTTAACGTTTATTTTTGAGAGAGAGAGAGAAAGCGCGTGAGCAGGGGAGCGGCAGAGAGAGGGGAGGCACAGAATCCGAATCAGGCTCCAGGCTCTGAGCTGTCAGCACAGAGCCCACGCGGGGCTCAAACCTGCAAACTGCAAGATCACGACCTAAGCTGAAGTTGGACGCTTAACCGACTTGAGCTACCCAGGCGCCCCCCCCCCCCACTTTTTTGTTTTTTTATTTTTGAGAGCGTGAGCAGGATTTGGGGAGGGCAGAGCGAGCAGGAGGTGCAGAATCTAAAGCGGGCTCCGAGCTGTCAACGCGGAGCCCGAAGTGGGGCTTGAACCCACAAGCTGGGAGATCGGGACCCGAGCCGAAGTTGGACACTTCACCGAGCCACCCGGGCGCCTCTACCCGAAGCATGTGCGGACGTCCCGCCCGAAGCCATGGTCTGAAACCGCTAGAAACGCGGAATCCGGTAACGAGCACTGGTTGGTGCCCGAAACCCTCCTGAGGGCTTCATCTCGCAGCCCTGAAGTGCGCCCTTTTCCACTAACCGTTGGGTCTCCAGCCCCAGCGGCCCTTCCCCCCCCCCCCCCCCCCCCCACGTGTCCACTCGCCGGGGCCACTGTGTGAGCAGGACTCCTAGCCAAGCCTGCCCAGAGAGCTAGTCCGTCACCCCTCAGCTTCTGGGAGCACAGCGCCCTCGGAAACGGCGGCCTGGCCGGCCGCGTTTAGAGTCTGGAGTTCCCAGCCTCCAGTCAGAGCCCGGGTGGGACGTTGAGAACAGAAGATGAAAACAGATTCCACGTTGACACGATTATTGTCGTTTATTGAGGTCTGTTTATTCTCAACGGGTGCTTTTTCCTCCAAGTAAACAGAGCAGGCGTAAATATCTATAATGAATAAATTTATTGTCTTACAAAAATCATTGTCTAGAAATATGGGAATACAAGAAAAAAGATTCTTTGCAGTCGGGTGTCTGGTGGTCAACAGCCAGTACAATTCGTAAAGGGGGGGAAACCAAAGGTTCCAAACCCACATGACAAATTCTTCCTAACAGATGTTAAAGCTTTTAACCCAAAAGGTTGGTGTTTTCAAGCACGTTGCAGAGGATCAAGGATTTATAATTAACACTGATTCGTTGTCACTGAATGTTTATAATACCACTTTGACTAGAGAGGTACATGATATGAAGCAAAGTCAGAACTTATACAGTAAGTTGTTACAGAGGCAAATAATGTATTTAACGTTGTCTTAGTACTGTAGTGTCTAAGGCACTTTCTGTAATGTCAGTTTGCTTAACTATCAACCAAAAACAGAATGCTAAATGTTCACTGTAACACTGTCCGGGGGGCAGGGAGGAGGAGAAATGAAGGAAGATTCGCGTCCACGGGCATGTCAACATTCAGGCAGATGGCATCGGTTCCCGAGGTTCGGTAAAACCTCCTCGACAAACTTGGAGTGAGTCTGGGACACAAAACTACTGTTTCCATTTTGGGCTCAAAGCAGCGGCTGAATTTGCAAAGGTCGGCATGCGAGCCTGGCTGGGGCGGGGGGAGGGGGGGGGCTTTGGGCCACCCTCTGCCCGGGGCTGCGCCTGCGCCTGGACCAGGACTAGCGAGCGCACGGGCAGGGCCTGCGGGGCTCAGGGTCCGCGTGGGACCGCCCCCCGCGGCCGCACGGACCGGCCCTGGCCGGGGACCGATCACAGGGAGAGATGTGGCGACGTCGCCAACTCATGGTGACCCCGAACGGATGCCGCTTTCCCCCCCAACGCGACCCACCCTCCTGGTCTTTCCGAAGCCCCCTTCACAGTTTGCTCACTGAAATAGTGTCGATCGTTATTCGGAGGAAATACAAGGAGATACGAGTGCAGCTTACGTTCCACAATGTTCTAAGAGACTGGATGTGGCTGAGGAGTCAGGGGCCACGTGAACACAGAACTAAGTTACCTGTCTGTCGACAGAGAGCATGCAGAGCGACTGGGCGGCCACGGGGGGGTGGGGGGGGGGGTGTGGGGAAGAAGGGGAGGGCTGCCCCCCCGCCGATAACCCAGCGACTGGCAACGAGGGTCTGGAGTTTGTCTGGAAAACGATTTCTCTTCTTAACATGGATTATAAAATGGTCTCTTGGTGGATATATGGAAAATAGATGCAAGGATGAGACAGTCTGTTTAATAGGTGTAGGTTTTGTGGACGTATATATATAAAACGGGGAGCAACTGTACTTAAATCTGAAGCAGGATACAGTATGTGGAGGCCGGAAAGCCTTAAGACACAGTTGATCTTTCGGGAAGGAATCCCAGAGCTCGCCAGTTTCCTCAACGTGTGGGAGGCCCCGAGGCAGGCTGGCGCCGGCCGAGTCCCCACTGTCCCTCCGTACCGCCTCCGCTGGCTTCCCGGGGCTCTACTCGGACTGGGGCGGCTGCGTCTCGTTGACGTCACTGGTCTTACTCTCCGTGTCGTCGTCCGACAGCTCCAGCGAGGCCCCTTCGATGTGCAGCTGACGCCGGCCAGACCGGCTGGAGGAGAAGCTGATGGGGCCGCCCCGCCTGGAGAGGACACAGAGCAGACGACGGGGCTGGGCGGTGGTTCCGCCATCTCCGGGCTCGAGCCGGGCGTCCTTCCTCAGGACGCCGCGTGGGGTGGGCGGGCGGGGTCAGGAAAGGCTCTGCGGCCGCCTCTCCTGCACCCCCGCCAGCACGGGGTGCACCCAGCAGGAGGGCCCCGGTCTGCGACGCCCGAGCCAGCTGTTGTGACCGAGACGGGAAGGAAGACGGACAGAGGCAGGGTCCTACCTGCCGACCAAGCAGCAGCATTTCTACAGCGGCCGGACAGGCCGTGTTTCATTGAGGCTTTGGGGGCCAGGAAGGTCTCCGGGGCACGTTCTCGTTTTGGCTTTTTTTAGAACCCTTCGTATGTAAAAACGTCCTTAGCTTGCTGTGCACAAAGCAGCGCACGGCCTGTTCGCTGACGCCCGTGCTGGCACGTTCTGAGGGGGAGCGTTAGGCTCTGGCGCAGGTCAGGGTCCGTGTGGGGAGGAGGGCGACGGCACCGGGGCCCCCTTGCTGCGGACGGCCGGACAAGGACGGACACCTGGCCTGGCCCTCCGGCTTCGTGCCGGGGATTCGTGTCGTCCGCTAGTCAGGGGCGCGGGACCGCTGAAGGTCGGGAATCCCGAGGGGGTGAACGCAAAGTGATTCGGGGGCGAGAACGAGTAACCGCACGCGAACCTGAGGGGGCCTCCGGCCCGGGCGCTAGGCCCACAGACGCGGCTGCTGGCCACGCTCCCGCCGCGGACTCCCGGCACCCGGCGCCTGTCCCGGAAGCCCCCGGGGTCGCTCACCTCAGCCGGTTCTTCAGAGTGCTGACCTCGCGGCTCAGGCCCTCGTTGGCCTCCGTGGCATCATCCAGTTCCCGCTGGAGTTTACGCCGAGACGCGTTGGCACGCGTGGCTTCCTCTTCCGCTTCCTCCAGCTGCCGTTTCAGCTGCTTCATCCTGGCGTTGGCCTTCTCCATCTTGGGGAGGTCGCGGGACCAAGTCGGACCGCAGCGGGGAGATCAGAGTCAGCACGGCCACATCCCGAGCATTTAGCACAGCTCCCCACCCCGAGAGCCACGTGAGCGCGCACATGTACGTCCGTGTACACACACACACACACACACACACACACACGGGGGATGGGCTGAGCCTCTCGGTCAGCCTGCCACTCTCAGCAAGGCCAATGTCTACCAAGCAAACCATAAACTAAAGGAGACTTAAAACATGTAAGATCCTACCCCCCCCCCCCTTGAGTTTTCCGCAGAAACGACACAGTTTAGGGTCTTCACGGGAGTGCCCCGTGGGATCATGAGGAGGGATCCCTCTTCCTGCAGAGTACGACAGCCAACGATGTGGACGGTCTCCAGCCCTAGCAGGTGGCAGTTTCTACAGTCCGTTCAATGCGGGTGTCTTGGAGGGTACGTTTGGATTCAAGTGCAGAGCCGTCCGGAGAGCGGACACCGGAACTCTGTGACGCAGACACGCGCCAGTGCCTCGCGGGTCTCACCCTCCCGGAACTGCCCTGGGTGTCGCTAGGTCCTGAAGGTGGGGGATGGAGGGAGAGCCCGAGCGGAGCCCGCCTTCCCTCCCCGTGTCTGCGGTGACGAGTCTCATCACGGCAGAGGAGAGCCAGAGGGAGAGCAGGGCTCCCCAGGCAGCAGACCGAGCGGACGTGGCCGCGGCAACCGGTCCCGTTAGCGCTTCCCCTCGATGCGGAGACAGGTGCCTGGGTGCAGGCGAGAAGACCCCGCAGGTCCCGCACACGGCACGTTTCTTTTGTCCGTGTCCACCCTGAGTCCAGCCAGTGCCCAGGAGCTGCTCTGGGCCTTCAGGGGGAGGACGGCCACGTTTGTGACACTTTCTTATCCTCGCCAGTCAGTCGGGAACGCCGGGCCCGCCTTCTTCCCTTACCTGTTCTTTGTACTGATCCGCATGGCGACGCTCGTCTTCCACCTGCATGAAGATCTCCTTCAGCTTCTTCTCCGTGCGGCGGACTAGCTTGTTGGCGGCTGCCCGTTCCCTGTTCAAGTGACCAACGCGTTAGTGTTTGCAGCTCTAGAAACGATAGCTGAACGAGGACGGTGTTTTTAAGGTCCTTTTTGTCCGGGAGAGGACACAAGCTAGACTTTTTCCAGGACCTCTGACCAGAATGATGGTGTAATTACTGTGGCCCGGAAACCTTGGTTTCCCCTCTGCTTAACGTACGGGTTCCCTCTCACGTATCCTAACGGCGCCGGGCGGAAAACGTGCATGTGTCGGGGCTTGACACACAGCTGTCGGTCGCTTTATTCAGTGATCTTCTCAAGGGCAAAGCTACCTGTCCCATAAACTGAATTCAGACTTTTTGAGGACAAAACTTTGGTTACTCTAATTACCTAACTTTTTAGCCTAAAAACCAAGCAAACCAAGACCCACTCTATTAACTGACCGTTTCAATTTAAAATTGACGGACTGCCTACCAAGACGCTAGGGGCTAGTGCGGCTCTAACAGTGACTCTTGTTGGAGCCAAGCTAATCAGCAGGCTTCTAGACGGGCCCACACAGGCCCTGATAGGCCACATGGAGAACTGCACCGAGAACAGGGAATGTTCTTTTGTTCCTTCGCAGACGTGATGCAAAAATGGACAGCCAGGGAGTTAGCTGGAAAAGGCGAGTCACGTTAATCACGGCGGCCGCCAACAAGCCCTTTTATCCAGATGCAGTGGAGTCTGGACAGCGGGAAGCCCGGGGTCCGTCTGGCACCAGGAAGTCCCCGGCACGGCCTGACACCACCTTCTGTCTCCCACTCGGGTGACAGGTGTCCCCGTGCCACCAGAGGGCCAGGGGCGCGTGGCGGTCTGGGCTGCGACTCCCGGGCTCGGCCCGGACCCGGCCCGCAGTGGAGACGCAGGGAGGTCTGGGGGTGAGGGCGGCCGCACCCTCTTACTTGGCTTCCTGCTCCAGCTGCTCCTCCAGCTGCCCGATCTTGGCTTCCAGGGCCGAGATGGTGGCCTTGAACTTGGACTTGACGGTGCCCTCCAGTTCCTGCAGCTTGGCCTTGAGCTCCTTGTTCTGCCGCTCCAGCTGCTGGCGCGCGTTGTCACTCTTCTGGGCGGCGCTGCGCTCGGCCGCCAGCTCTGCGTTCAGCGTGTCCACCTGGAGAGGAGAGCCGGGTTCAGTCGCTTGCGCCACGGGGGCGGCGCAGCCCTTCCCGGGCGCCGGGCCGCGGCGCGGGCCACCTGCAGCGTGGTCTTGCGGAAGCGGTCGTTGAGCAGCTCCGTGTTGCTCTGCTCCTCCTCCAGCTCCTCCTCCAGCTGCGCGATGCGCGCCTCCAGACGCCGCTTCTCATCCAGCAGCGCAGACCTGGCCGGGCGGGGAGGGGACAGCGGTCAGAGCGGGGGCCGCGGCACGACCCCGGGGAGCTCACCTCCCAGCCGCTGGAGCTTTCTGGGCTTTCGTCTCTCCCCCGCACCCCTCCCCGCCCCCCAGTCTGTCCACAAGCCCCGGCGAGGACGCCTCCGAACCCGCCACCCCAGCCCGGGCCCCGTCCCTTCTCCCTGCCGCACCTCCCTCTGTCCTCCACGGCCCGGGTCCACCTCCAGCGTGATCCTGGCACCCTCTACCCTGGACTGTGCTAGAAGAGGACCGTGATGAATCCTCAGGGCAGTAATTAAACGGAGAAAGAGTCTTCACTGGAAAAAACTAGGACTTCGCGAGAATCGCGTTCAAAGTCTTAAGGCATCTGCTTGCCAAACCTCGCGAGTCTGGGCGTGAAGACCTGCGCGGCCGGGCCGCACGGCCTGCGCCAGTCGGGCTATAGCTCCGACCGTGCCTCCTCCACTCCTGCGGTGGGAATGGCTGGTGAGGGGGTGGGGCCTGCCTGGGTCGTGCGGCCGACCGGCGCCAAGGCAGTCTGGACGCTCGGCAACTACGGACTTCTAGATGCCAGACGACCCGGCCTTCCCGGTGTGACAGGTGTGCCCCCGGGGGATGGGCTGCAGGCGCCTGAGCGGGGAGGGTCACACCGTCGCCGGTTTCTAGCCCATTCTTCCCGTCCGCTGCCAGGACACTCACTTGCCAGAGGCGCTGTTGGCGATCTCGTCGGCCAGCTCGTCCCTCTCCTGCTCAGCGTGGCGGCGGGCTCGCTCAGAGGAGGCGAGTTCCTAAGGAAGGTCGGAGCGGGATTTAAGCCCCGGGTAACGGGTTCCTCGGATGTGAAGCCTGCCGGCCGCGGCCACCCTGGCTCCGGCCCCCTTGCTGCTGCCGGGCCTGAGAGATTAAGCCACAGCCTGGCTGAAGACAAGCCGGGTGACGTGCTACTGTCCACGTCCTTCCGCACAACTGTCCCCAGAGGGACTCCTGGTCCACGGGAGGGCTCTGCTGCCGTTTCCAACGGAAGAGGCAGCTCTGTTCCCACCCTCCCTAGAAAGCGGGTGTTTCTTAATCCTAAACTCGGCAGAGACCTCCTGCAAGCTCACACCTGTACCGGCTCAACGGTCTTGAAGGACCTGTCACATACACAGTAGTGCAGTTTGGAGGTCAGGTCCACGGGACTGACCAGTGAACATCAAGGTCCCAGGAAACACGGTAGTTGTGCAGGGAAGTGAGGACCACAGCTCCCGTGGGGAGTGTGGGCGAGGGTGAGCCCTCAGGCTTGTGCAGTAAGCAGGGCCTGGCTCCCGAAGGAGGTGGGAGGCAGGCTCTGAGGCGGTGCGGGGCTCTCTGTGAACCGCGGGCCGGGCCTGTCCTCTGGAGGAAGAACTGCCTGGTGGGGCTTTTCCACAAATTTCTTCGGAAGAGGGTTCGCCACCGGAGGCAGCCAGGGTGCGTTTCTTAGCCCACGTGGGTCAAGACTGAAATCCTGTTCTCGGGATTTGAGAGCTGCACCGTTTCCCTTACTGCACGGGTGAGGAAACGGAGGCCTAACGGATGACGCGATCCGCCAAGTGCCAAGACTGGTGGGTGGCAGAAACTCGGGGTTCTGACTCTCCCCGTCTGGGCCTCTTGCCACCGGCTGGCGCTTCCTGAAAATGCCGGATTTGGCAAAAGCACAGCTTTAAAGATGCCTGTGGGGCAGGGCCGCATAAAGAGTTCGCCCGTGTGCTTGGCACGCGCGTTCACCTCTTACGTTAGCGCACGGGACGTAGGCCAGAGGCCCGGGTTCCGGCACATGCCGTCCTGACCCGTGGGGTGGAGCGAGCCCAGCTGGGAGGCAGCAGCCACGATGCTCTGGGCCCGACCCCAGGGCCTCTGATCAACAAACACTGGGCATCAGCTCTACCACCTGGCCTCTGGTGCTCCGTCCCTTGCCCACTGGCCGGGCGTGCCGTGGACACCCACCGGGGAACCCGTGGGAGAAAGGGGAGGAGCCTGAGGGAAGGAAAAAGAAACAGAAGGGCAGGGCTAGCTTTCCAGGGGGTCTCTTCTCCCTTATCCAAAGTCTGAAACAAACACTTTCTGAAAAGGCTGGGAGTGTGCTTGGGTACGCAGCTCGTGCCCTGGGGGCCTCCGGGAGGCAGGCTCCCAGAGCCCCCTCCCCTGAGCGTGTCCCCGTCAGCTCCACGACGAACCACACAGATCTTGAACATTTGCTTCACGGAGGAGCAGGTGTTCTTTTAAGCAGACGTGGAGCATTTTTAAAGACTGGTCACGTTCTAGACCCTACAGCTGCTCTGGTCTCTATTCTCTAGCCACAGTGCAAGAAAACAGAAATCAACAAGAACAAAAATCCACACATTCGGAAATTTAAACCACACTTTTAAGTTGTTCATGGAAAAAAGGAAACCATTACTGAAATGACAAAAAACTGGAATTAAATGGTGACGAGAGCATAGATTTTTTAGGACACAGTGAAGACAGGACTTGGAGGGGAATGTGCAGTGTTCTAGGAGCAGAACCGGACAAGAGAAAAAATGGAAAATTAACGTGTGCGATTCAAGAAAGCAGAAAAAGAAAAACCCAAAGGAAGTAAGGATCAGAGCAAAAATCAAGGAAACAAAACAAAGAGGGATCCAAACCAAAAGCTGCCTCTCCCAGGGACCTTGGGGTCCGCTCAGTGTCGACTCACTTGGTTTTTAGTCCCTCCTCCATCCCCGACACCCTTCTTTCTTGCAAACTCTGCTCTACATTCAGGGTCTTTGGTGACAACGGATCCATCATTGCTAGGTGTTTGTGTGGGCGTGTTTTCGTATTAACGGATAAGAACATTTCAACTCAAGTTGCTCTTCCCTTTCCTAGGTTGGAATACTTGTGCTCACCGTTCACACAGCGATGTGTGGACACACACATCGCGTGTGTGCAGTTCTTTGTACGTCACTCACATCTCCATAAAGCTGTTAAAATAAACCTGCACAGTCAGGTGTGTCTACCGCGGACGTGACCCCATAGCACACGTAAGCCCCCGTCAGTCCCTCTTCAGGAGAACTTCCAAAACAGATAAATGAAAGAAGTGATCAGAAGATGAATCGCTCGGGGAGTCAATGAAACCTGCAGCTTCCCTTTTAAGTATCACAGGAATAGTGCTTCTGTGTAAACCAGGGCGGTCTTAGAACACTTAGAGTTCAACCATCCCGATGCTTCCCAACACTAAATCGACACCACTGCCTTTTATAACACATGGAGCACGGCCTGGTAAGTCGCTCGAAAGGTGACTAACCAGTCCCTTGGCCGTGAGCCAGGTAGAGGAATATACAGGGTAAACATTTTTTGAACAAATGGATGAGGAAGTAAGTAAACAAACCTCTTGCAATTGAAGGATTTCGGCTTCTAGACTCTTGAGTTTCTTTTCACTCTCTTTGGATTGAGCAAAAATCTCGTCCCGGGATGCACGAGCTTCTTCTAATTCACGTTGGTAATCCTTCATCTGAGCCTAAGATTAAGTAGGAAGAAGGTGTTAGAGGACTTTCTGCTCTGTTTTTAAACATATTGTTTCTGGATTATAAAAGTCCAACAGTCACTGTAAATATGAAAGTATATGGCGGGGCGCCTGGGGGGGCTCATTCGGCTAAGCGTCCGACTCTTGATTTCAGCTCAGGTCATGATCCTACGGGGATCCTTGGGGGATCGAGCCCCAAGCTGGGTTCCTCAAGCAGCATGGAGCCTGCTTGAGGTTCTTTTCTTTCTCCCTTTGCCCCTCCCCCGCTGGTGTGTGCACGTGCAAGCTCAAAAAATAAAGTACATGCCAGTGACAAAGGTATCGCAAGAAAACATTTAGAACAATATCCCTTATGAAAATAGACGGAAAAATCAACAAAATAGCGGCGGACCGAATCCATCAGTTTGTATAATCCAAAAGAATTATACACCATTATATCCCAGCATCCAAGTGGGATTTATCTGAGGATTAATTTGACACCCCAAATCAAGTAATACAGCCGTAGGATCATCTCAATAAATGCAGAAGAAGCCTGTGACAAAATCTAACACCCTTTCATTATAAAAACAACTCAGTAAAATGAATAGAAGGAGACGTCCCTCAACTCTGATAAAGGGTAGCAGTGAACAACTAACAGCTAACATACTGAATGGTGAAAAGACTGAGTGCCTTTCCCCTACGATTAGCATTGAAGCAGGGATGTCTGACTTTGCCACTTCTGTTTAACGCTGTAACAGTTCTAGTCAAAGCAGTTAGGCCACGACAAAAACCAGAAAAGATATCCAGATTAGAAAGGAAGCAAAAAACCTAGCTTGATTTGCTGATGTGATCTTGCATACTGAACATCTTAAGGAATCCACCAAAAAACCATTAGAAGAAGCCAGTTCAGCAAGGTTACAAGATCAATATACAAAAATCAACTGTATTTCCATATACTATAAACATTCCAAAAATCAGGAAAGCAATCACACGTATAAGCCTCAAAAACGAAAAAAATATGGGTGCCTGGGTAGCTCAGTTGGTTAAGCATCTGACTTTGTTTGGCTCAGGTCACGAGATCACGGTCTGTGAGTTCAAGTTCCGCATCTGGTGAGCTTGAGCCCTGGGTGAGTCCTGCTTCCCTCCCTCTCTCTCTGCCCCTTGCTCAATTGTGTGCGCGCGCTCTTTCTCAAAAGTACTTAGGTATCAATTTAGCTAAAATATATGACTCGTACACCAAAACTATAAAATAAGATCATCACTGAAAAAAGAAATGCTAAGTAAATGGAAAGATAATCATGTTCATACACTGGAACAAACACTGGAAGACAGTATCATTAGGATGGTAAGTCCTCTCCAGATCAATCTACCCAGTCAACAAATTATCGAAACTCAAGCTGGCCCACCTGCCGCTTGCAGAAATTGGTAAGTTGATCATAAAATCTGTAGGGAATTGTAAGAAACCAGAAAAGCTAAACAAAGAACAGCAAAGCGAGAGATGTTACGCTTCCCAACTGGAAAACTTACGAAGCCGCGGCAATCAAGACTCTGTCACACTGGCATAAGAAAAGATATATAGATGAACGGAAGAGAGCTGAGTCCGGAAATAAACATGTAAATCAATGGCCAGATTTTTGACAGGAGTGTCAAGAGCCAAGATAATTCAATGGGGGAAGGAAGAGTCTTCTGGGGCGCCTGGGTGGCTCAGTCAGTTAAGCATCCGACTCTTGACCTTGGCTCAGATCATGATCTCATGGTTTGTGGGTTTGAGCCCCCACCCGAGTATGGAACCTGCTTGGGATTCTCTCCCTCCCTCTCCCTCTTCTCTGCTCATGTGAAAAAAACTTAAAAAAAAAAAAAACAAAAAAACAAACTAATTCAACGGGTTAAAAAAAATCTGAAAGTGTAAAACTCTTAGGAGAAAACACAGGAATAAGTCTTTATGATCTGGGCATATGCAGTAGTTTCACAGATGGGATAACAAAGGCACAAGAAACAATTTGTACTGTACACAGCACCACTGAGTGAACAGTCTAGGGAATGGAAGAAAACATACGGAAATCATAGATCTCACAAGAAGCATCTAGAATATATACAGAAATGTTACAAAACTCAGTTATTAAAGACAACTCAATTAGGAAGATGAGCAGAGGATTAAGAGAGATTTTTCGCAAATAAGATAATGGCCGATAAGCAAGTGAAAAGATGTTCGTTAGTCATTAGGGAAATGCACATCAAAAACCACAATGAAATACCACTTCATACCCACTGGGATGACTATAAAAAACGAATAGCAGATATTGGTGAGGACGCAGTAAAGCTCGAATCCCCACACACAGCTGGTAGGAAATGTAAAATGGGACCATCACTGTGGAGAGGCGGGGCAGGCAGTTAAACAGAATTCCCACATAACCTAACAATTCCACTCCTAGGTACGTATCTACCGAAGAGAACTTGAAAGCACACGTCTACACAAACGTTCACGGATGTTCATAGCAGCAGTATTCAGAGCGGCCGGAAAGTCCACCCAAATATTCATCAACTGTTGGACTAATGCCCTGTGGGCAATGCATACAACGGAACGTCATACGGTAACAAAAAGGAATGAAGTCCTGATGGATGCCACGCCACGGATGAACCCTGAGAACACGCTAAGGGAAAGAAGCCAGGCACAGAAGCCACCTATTTTACGATTCCGTTTATAGGAAATGTCCAGCGTACGCAAATCTCGACACACAGAAAGCAGACGAATGGTCGATCAGCGCCACACGTGGCAGATGGTGTGCAGGGACCGCTGCCGGGTGCGGGGTTTCTTTTCAAGGGATCTGAATGGCCAGAATTGCATAGTGGTAATGTTCGCAGAACCCTGTGAATGTACTGAAATATACTGAAAATAAGCAGGTAAGTTGTATGGTCTGTGAATTAAAACTCCCTACAGCTGTTGTGTAAACAAAATCACAGTTACGTATAGTGTCTGTAATATGCTCAATAATCTTTGTAATAAGCTCGTCAGAATGAGAGCTTTGTGCTTGGCTTTTTAAAAAAAATATAAGGAAGCAGTTAAGTTGCTTTTGAACTTATTACCCAGAGTTGGCTTTTCCTTTTAAATGTTCTATGTTTATGTCTGTCCACGAACACCTTTCTGCGTGTGTGGCTGTGAAAGAAGCCGCCTGCGCTCTGTCTTCCTTTATGGACTTGAGCCCCTTCCTCGCATCCATAGCCCCACCATGTAAATGGCTGGCAGTCCACTTACATTTAGGTGGTTTCCCTTTGTTGCTGTCACAAATACCACTTCAGCTGTGATCTTTGTTCACAGATGTTTCTTCTCAGATTTTGTTAGAACACATTCGTCTTAAGTTTATTTTGAGAGCGAGAGAAGGAGTGCACGCGAGCAGGGGAGGGGGAGACAGAATTCCAAGCAGATTCCACGTTACCCGCACAGAGCCCGACATGGGGCACGCGATCCCACGAACTGCGGAGATCGTGACCTGAGCCATCTGGCGCCCCTAGAAGACATTCTTAAGATGTGGAATCACCACGGACAGAGAAATGGAAATTTTCTCAAGCTTGTCATAACCGTTGAGCCCCCCAGAAAAGGGCCTATTACGAGAGAGGGTCCGTTATAGCCCACAATAGCGGGAGATATTCTGGAAATCGGTCACCGCGACAGTGAAAACTGGCACATCACTCGAGCGGACCGAAGTGCTAAGCCACGACTGGAAAGAGGACGAGAGCCCGCGGCAGTGGGGGGGGGGGGGGAGCACCACCTTCCTGTTGGGTGGCTTGCGCGTAGCTCAGCGTCTCCAGGGGCCATGTCCCGGACTTGCTGAGGGGCCACGCGCGGCCCGCAGACACGAGACGCACGCGTGCCGCCTCTGTGGGCCGCAACCCGGCCACCGCGTGCTCCGTCAGAGCCCGCCGGCCGCACGCACCTGAAGCTTGCGGAGCTGCTTGACCACCTCGTCCCTGGCTTTGTTCGCGGCCTCCATCTGAGCTTCCAGGTCCTTCAGGTCGATTTCCAGTTTCTTCTTGGACGCGACCGCCAGCGCCCGCTGCTTCCGCTCGTCCTCCAGCTCCGCCTCCAGCTCCCGCACCTAACGGAGGCACCGGGGTTATGTCTGGCCAGACCCAGGTGTCCCCGCACGGGGATCGGCAGCCTGTCATCGTAGGTGCTCTCTGCTCCGGAGCAGCCGTCGTCAATAAGAGCAAAGCCCAGGAGCTGCAGTTTGTTCAAAGAGGCCTTTAAGCCGAAAACCCTGTACGCACCCCGCCCCCCCCCCCACACGTGATGGCACACAGGAGGCAGAGCCCTTCCCCTCCAATCTCCAGCTCCCAGCCGAGGTGGCACGATACAGTGGAAAGCCAGGAGACACTTTCTTGGGGTGGTTTCATCCGGGGACGCCCAGGCGGCCAGGTGCCGAGGTCTCAGGCCCCAATACCCGAGGGGAGCCAGCTCGGACGTGGGTCCCCGAGCCCAGGCCTGGCCTTCGGATGATGCACCCGGCCCCGTCGGTTCAGAATTCCTGACCCACAGAAACTGGGAGCAAAATACGTGCTCTTTGAAGTCACCAAGCAGGAGGTGACTAATTATCTGGCAAGAAGTGACTAGTGTGCTCAATGCCGGTGCGGTGAAAATAACAAAGACCAATGTATTCCAGATCCAAGACCCGATACCACGAACTCCAAGGGACTGTCAAAATATCCACAATTAGATTTTAAACTAAACTTTTAAAATTAGAAGTTTGACATATGTTCGGAAAACTATACAAAATTCTAAATGCCCAGCAACTTTTTAAAACCAAAAAACGTAAGCATCCGGTTTTCCTTTTCCCAACAAGGGATGTGAGGCGAACTTCCCCTTGCAAGGGGCATCCGGGTTCTTTCCTTCGCCCGCACGTTTTGACAGTCACGGAATTTGCACCCAACCACACGTTCTTGGACATCCCACCACACGAGGCCTATTGAGTCATCGGTAAGTCTCCTGGTTTGTCAACAGCAGTGCTGTTGTCTGAGAAACAGGAAACCAAAAATAATTACATTAGATTTCAGAGAATAAGCTAATCAAACGAGGACATAAATGGATTTAGCTCCAGCTGACGTGGGCCGACACGAACCAGCAGCATATGGACCCACAACCGGACTTGGAGACCAGACAGGCTCGTCCCCGGGGGCCCTGTGTCCTTCCGCTTACCTGTTTAACCAGCAGCCGCTTCTTCTCCTCGTTCTGCTCATCTCTGGTCTGCAGGTCCCTCTCAAACTGGGCCTTCATGGCCTGCATGTTGACCTCTAGGCGCAGCTTGGCGTCCTCCGTGGCCTGAAGTTCATCTTCCAGCTCCTCCAGCTGGGTCCTCATCTCCTCCACCTGCTGCTCTAGCGCCCGTTTGGACTTCTCAAGTTCGTGCACCTAAACCACAGGAAGCAGCGGCACAGGCCTGAGCCTTGGCAGAGGCACGGATGAGGACAGTGGTCTGTGTCCTCATCGGTTACAGGCCCCCGCAGGGCACGAAGGCCGCTCTGGACCCTCCTGGGCCAGCTTCCCGGCCCCGCTCCTGCTACGGCCCTGCCGTCCCCCGTTTTGGAGCACGCTATTCAGACGGCAGCACGGAGCTCCTGATGGATCACTCGTGCTCTATCATCAGTAAGGTCTTCTCCGGTGACCTTGAAGTGGAGACGTCTTTAAAAGCCCAAGAACGATGAACAGAGCACGGTGTCCGAGGAGCCCATCTGTGGACTGGCCATCTGCCTGCTGTCTGCGTGTGAAAGGTGCTGTGGGAGATCCCGTCTTGCCGTGAAAACCTCACCTGTGCTGCAGATGCACGTGGGAACTTGTAGCTACTTAGGTGCGTCAGGCCTGTGGAGCGGGGGACGCGTGAGAAGTGGCCTGACCTTCGCCACCCCACACCCCCACCTAGTTCTCAGCGCCGAGCGCGTCTGCCCCGCGTCCCCTCTGATCCGTCCCCGAGACATCTCTCAGGCGGCCACGCCACCTCTCCCAGGGGCAGCAGGAGACGTGGCAGGGGAGGCCCCGCAGCCCCTGCTGCTGCTTAGGGCACAAAAGTGAGGTCTGTAGAATATGTCCATTATTCTAGTGAAAACTAAGAGGAATGAGAAAACTGGGTGCCTGGCTGGCTTAGTCGGTGGAGCGTGAACCTCTTGATTGTGGAGTTGTGAGTTTGAGCCCCACATTGGGCATAGAAGGTTACTTAATAAAGAAAAGAAAAGAAAAAAAACAAAGTCATTGTGGAGTTGTCTGCGTACGACTATGCGATCATGGCCACTTCTAGTCTAGGCAGCCTCTTGTCCATGGGGCTGACCCTCCAGGCACCTCCTGTTAGGAGACCCAACAGGAAGGGAGGAGAGTCTTCCCTCCTTTATGATGTGGCCAGAGAGCCCCTATGTCGCAGCTTCCCGAGACAGGGCAAGTGCAACATTGTCTGGCAGATGATACAGATCAGGAGGTTAAGTGGCTCCTCCTGGGGAGAACGGACTGCTTCCGGCCCCAGCCCGGCCTCACAATCCTCCACACCTCATACACCTGAGGGGTGTGGGACAAATTAACATCACCCCGGCTCTTGTAGAGCGTGTATGCAGTAAAGGACAGCATCACAGAAACTTCCAGACTGTCAACGAGTCCCCAAAGCACTTGAAGCCTTCAGGGAAAACCAAGAGTCTCAGCTGGGAAGGCCCGGGCCAGGAAGGACAGGGGCCGCTGTCCTTGGCCCGGAGGGCACCTCGTGGTACCTGTGCTTGGGAACTCCCTGTGACTCGGGAACAGTGACATTCCTGCCAGGACGTGGGGGGGGGGGGGCGTGAAGGTGACAGGAATAAACCAAGCGTCACCATCGGTCAGGGCCACTACGAGAACTCATGGCTCAGGCACTGAGAACCGAGCACAGACCGCAGGGTCCGACAGCTTGTCCCGGGAGACCTCAGTCCCCATCCGTGCACAGGCCAGGACGCCGCCATGCTCCTGCGCTGTCGGGAGACGCCTTCCCAGATCCTCCCCTGCGGGGGGCCGGGTCCCTGGGATACTCACGTTCTTCCCCACGTCGTCCTTGGAGCTCATCAGGTCTTCCATGTCTGCTCGAAGCTGCTTGTTCTGCCTCTCGTACTCCTCCTTGGCCTCCAGGGCCTCCTCGAGGGCCCGCGCCAGGGACAGGGCTTTGGTTTCCTTCTCCCTGGCCTCTGCCTCCGCGCGGTCTCGCTCCTCTGCATAGCGAGCAGAGATGTTCTTCTCTTCTGCTAACAGCTGCACGGAACAGTGTCGGGACACGTTAGAGACAACGCGAAAGCGACAAACACGCTTCTCATTCGCTGTGTGTCTGACTTCCTGCTGAGCCCCCTACTGTGGTTCATGGGTGCTATTTCTTTCTGCTTTTCTCCCTTTCCAATTTTCTACAAATACGTATAAACACGAAGATTATTTTAGACCACGACAACAAGAGCGTCTGCCAGGAGACGGCAGCGTGTGGCACTGGCCCTGGGACACAGGGACGGAGGGCCCACCTGGTCGAACTTCTTCTGCTTCTTCTCCAGGTTGGAGGCGATCTGGCGCTGTTGGTCCAGGTCCACCGTCAGGTCGTCGAGCTCCTGCTGCAGGCGGTTTTTGGTCTTCTCCAGCTTGTCGTAGGCCGAAGCCTTCTCCTCCAGGCGCTGGCCCAGCGCCTCCGCGTCCTTCAGGAGCTTCTTTCTGGCTTCTTCCAAACTTTCAATTGTTCCTAAGTCATCGTCTACTTTCTTCTTGGTATCCGTCAGCTGGTTGTATGGGAAGAGAGACCCACGTTAAACAACCCCAGTGACTTTTACAGGTGAGGAACAGAGAAAGCTCGTTTTCCATATTTGGAGAAAAGACGTATAAATCAATACGTGACTGCGAGCAAACGAGGCTCAGACTGTAACGACGTCTTAGCTAATCATCGTCATGAGGATGGCTGGTCTGAGTCCTTACACGGCGGACCCAGTCCGAGGTCACTGTTGAGGCTCCCCACACCCTCACCGGAGTACCGGCGCTTGGCTGGGTCAGAGCACACGCTCACGGGGCTTAGTTTCGTACAACCTAGTTAACTGTGCCAAGTGGAGAGGACGTTAGTCGCTAAGCGCACACATCCAGGGCTCCGCGGCCTCTGCGGGCACACGCGCACCTGAGACTGCAGGGCCAGCACTTGTTTCTCCAGGTTCTTCCTGGCCTCCTCTTCCTCCTCCTGCTGCTCCTGGAGGCCGTTCTTCTCCTCCTCCAGCTGCCGGATGCGACTGCTCAGGTTCAGCTTTTGCCGCGTCTCCTCCTGAAGAAGCTCCTGTTTATTTCACAAGAGGTCGATACCGGAGTTACATCGATCACTGAGCAGAAACACCTTTCTTAAAAACAAAGTCACGGCACAAAAAACACAGCGCCTCAGTGGGTCACAACTACCCCGTGATCTTAAGAAACAGAAATGATTTAAAAACACGCCTGATAATTTTACAGACGATCTTAACAGAAATATTGCTTTTTAAAAATCTTGTTTTAAATGTTTATTTGTTTTGAGAGAGACGGTGAGCGACCGGGGCGGGCAGAGGGAGAGAGCATCCCAGGCAGGCGCCTACGTGGGGCTCAAATTCATGAACTGCAAGATCACGACCTGAGCCCAAAGCAAGAGTCAGGCACTTAACTGAACCCCCCCAGGCGCCCCAAAAATACCGCTTTCAACGTGTCCTTGAGGAACGGCAGTGTCGTTCACCGCAGGCACCCAGGCCAGGAGCTCAGTGGCCCGAGACGCCTCCGTCTCCAGCATCTCCGTACTTCTGGCAGACCTGTCTCCCCGCTCCTCTGTCCCTTAGTTGAGGCACTTGGCATTTCTCACTATGCTTACCTCCAGTATCGGGCAACCCGTCAGCTGTCTGTCCTTTACAAACTTCCTGCCAGACTGATTCCCGTGACCCGCCCCTGGTCTCCCATAGTCTCACTGACCAGGACGTGCCCTGTCATAGTGGAAGCTCCAAGAGATGTTTACCCCTGTATCCCCAGCACCTAGCAAATCAACGTTCTTATAAAGTTAGCAAATTTAATAAAAAGAAGATGTAAAACTCCAAGAAGAAAGTGCTGTGTTATTTTCATGTCAAAGTTGTCATCCTAACTTCTGTCTGGCGTGAAGACATCCCTAACATGTTTTGACAAGAAGGCCTCAACCTACCTTTTTACGAAATGGACTAGTAGGTCAGTGTAATATAATTTCAACCACAAAAAAACAATCTCATTTAAAACAGCCGGCAATACTTGTGTGCGCAGTAGGACCGCTGCTCAGTGAACCATGTTCCAGGCGGTGCCCGCTGGTGCCCACAAGCCTGCCAGACGCTGAGGGCTCTGCGTCCAGATAACTGAGCCTCAGAGACTTCCTGAGCGTCAAGGCCCGTTACGATGCAAGATGGTTCCAAATAAAAGTTGAGCACAAAATCAGAGATGGTAAGAAAGCAGTTGTGGGGCTGGCCTGTTTCACGGACTTGTAGGTTACAGAACCGGCGGAGCTATGACCCAGGGCCTTCACCCCCCAGAATACCTGTGTGTCCTGTAGTTGAGATTCCAGACTGGCTGCGTCCTTGGCAAATTTAATACCCTTCTTCTCGGCTTCTTCCAGAAGCGTGGAGACGTTATCCAATTCATTCTGCGAGGAGGAAGGAATACAAGATTCAGTGTGATGCGACAGGAAGCAGACAGAAAGGTCCGGCCTCACCACTCTTCAACGCACACAAATACAGCAGTGTTTCCGGGGGAGGAGGAGGGATCCTGAAACCCCCAAACCCAAGGAGCACTTCCATCACAGGCGCTGCCTCCCAACAGTGCCCACAGAGGCAGGCACCGTGCCAGCCGCCGCAGACCACGTCAGAGTCCCTGCTGGAAGGACAGGGAGGAACGTAACGGCAGAGCCCGTGCACGGAGCGCGGTTCTCCGCATTCCTGCTCACCGTCTTGTTTTTTATCATGAAGAAACAAAGATTGCACTAAATTCTCTCTGTGGCTCCTCCGCTATGTGAGGAGGCTCCCGGATCAGCAGGCACTGTTATTTAATCCTTTTTCACACTGAGATGCATTAACCCTGTGTTAGGGGTGCAAGTAAATTCCTAGTCTTCTAGAGTTACAGAGATTTAAAGGAGCGAAAGTTCTCGTACCCCATCGAAAGTTCTTTTTAAGCTTAAAAATCTGGTGGTACAGATTTATCAGGAATGTTTAGCTATAGTCTTAAGGCCAGATTTCATGAACGACGTGGTAAAAACATTGTTGCCTTTTCCTCCTTCCTGACGGCTCTAACCTGCTCCTCCCCCACCAAATCCCCACGGTAGGAGACCTTTTGTAATTCTTTGTGAGCGGAGCAGGTAGTGGGGAGAAGGGTGGGGACGACAGGTGGCCCTTCACTCCGGTTTGACCCTCGGTCGCGTTAGCGAAGGGAAGGTGCGCAGAGGGCGTCTCCGTACACGTAAGGCGAGCCAACGACATTCCTGTTTTTACTCGTTTTAGCAACATCCTCTGGAGAGGGCACGTGCCAACAGTCTTGGCGACAGTGTGGTAGCGGAAGGCTCTGGACTCAACAGAGACAGACCTCCGGCCTTCAGCTCGGGCTCCTTCACCCGCAGGGGAGCGGCCAGAGGGCCGCCAGCTCCTCACTTTAGCTTCACGTTCCTCATCAGCCCGACGCGCCCAGGGGGTGACGTAAGGACGGAAGGAGAGAGCGGCCACAGGCGCCCACGAGGGTCACTTGCCTCGCCTCCTTGCCACCCGGATGGTAATGGTATGATGACGTTAGTAACACTGTTTAACGGCCTCTCTCTGGAGAACACCTCCCCGGACGGGCAGGAGTTAACAGGGGAGGCCCGAGACCGCTCCCCTTAGAAAGGCCTGTTGGCAAGGCCGCCCGGCCCTCGGCTGGATTTCGCGAGAGCGCCTGCCATTCCCTAAAATAGAATGGCTCCCCGTGCCGTTTACACAAAGCGGTTTGTGTAAACACCGTGCTGTATGCCGAACGCGTGCCTTCCTTCTGGGAGTCAGGCAGTGGGGCCGTCGGGACCAGCCCCCAAAGGGACCAGCCTTTCCAAGCGGGCCCGTGGAAAGGACGGCCCACGTGCTGGCCCAGCTCCCTGCCCCCAAGGGGCCTGCTGGGAGCTCGCACCTGGTTTCCTCAGGGCCTCCCACCTTTGCCCTTTACTGATTGCTCTGTATCCTTTCACTGTAATAAACATGGCCGTGAGCAGGCCCGCGTGCGGAGTCCTGGGAGTCCGCCCGGTGGTCTTGGGCGTCTGGCATAGCTCGGCTCTGGAAGCCGTTTCTAGTGCAGCAGCACGGGACGTGCGTCTTCTCTCGCCCACAGACATTCATCTATCGTCTCGTTTTTATTGGTGGCGTAGGAGTCCATACTTGGACATGAAAGTTATTCCAGTTACGCTCTTTCGTACGTATTTCTGCAATGAGCATTCTCAGCAGCAGAGTCTGTGTGTGATCCTCATCTCCCTGGGTTACGTTACTAGACGTCCCTTTATTGGACTGTAGGGTATCCTATACATACGCGTGTCTTTGTCTTTTGTATGTATACGTACTGTCTTCTCTTTTTCAGGATTTTAATTTTGTAAATATTTGAGAGAGAGCGTGGGGGTGGGGGAGAGGGAGAGAGAGACCGAGTGGGGGAGGGGCGGAGAGGGAGGGAGGGAGGGAGAGGCTCTGCACCATCAGCGTAGGGCTAAAGAGGGGCTCAAACTCACAAACCATGAGATCACGACCTGAGCCGAAACCAACAGCCAGATGCCTAACTGACTGAGCCAGCCAGGCACTCCTAAGATTTTACTTTGAAGTAATATCTACACCCAGTGTGGGGCTTGAACTCACAACCCTGACATCAAGAGTCGCACACTCTACCCACTGAGCCAGCCAGGCACCCCAGGGTATTCATATTTTTAAGGCCTGTGACAGCAAAACTGCTGACCTGTTCTTTAGAAAACGTCGTCTCAATTTATACTTGGACCAGCAGCGTATAAAAAATCCAGTTTTCGCAAGTTAGCACCGACACTAGGCACCCGTTTCTGTGCCCACTGCCCCACTTGTCTTACTGACTGGTCTAATGGAGCAGCTGAAGTTGTGTTTAAAGCCCAAAGCTATACCCACTGTTCAGTGTGGGATCTACTACAATTAAGGCCAACTCGTGCTGTCCGTCCCTGAGATACCTAGTAGGACTGAACCTAAACACACCACGCACCCCTGACGGCAGCGGTCCCCAAGGGGCTCGACGGTCGCGGACGGGCCGCCGCGGGTGCGTCCCGAGTTGGGTTTTCCGGGCTCACCTGTAACTTGTTTGCTTTCTCGGCCAGCTCCACCCGGAGTCTGTCTCCTTCCGAGACCTTGGCGTGGAGCTCCTGCACCTGTGCGTCCAGTTTCTTCCTCTTGTGCTCAGACTCGGCCTTGACCTGCTGCAGCACCTTGACCTCACACGCCAGCTCTTTGTTGTCAGTCTCCAGGCCCTGCTTGTTCTTCTCCAGATTTGCCTTGAACTAGGAGGGGAGGGAAGAGAAATTTGCCAGTATTTTTAGAACACTCCATACAAGGCGCTGCTTTTTGTATCAGCAGGATGGTGCCCGATACCCGGGCTGCACTCGGCATCGGAGTGAGCGAATGAAAACCTCCGTTCTCCCCTGAGCACGGAGATCTCTGTGGAGGAAACGCCCTGTACTCCCTGCCCGGGGTAGGAGAGCCAGACGTGTGGGGGCTCAGTACACCACGGAATTCATCCTGGTCAGCGTGGGGGCGATTCGGGGTACGTCCCGTCATGTAATCATCCACTCGGGTTATCCTTTCTAGAAAATGTGTTCCGTCGAGAAAATTATTCTCAGTGAGGAGCTGAGACCCCTGTTGCTGGGGTAAGACTAACACAGGGGTGTCAGCGCAGGGGTGACCACAACAGGTCGCACGGCTGCAGGGATCGCCTCGTGGGGGACCTGGGCCTGGGGATGGGCTTTTGAGGTGGTGCAGCTGGGGGTCACGTGGGGGCTTCTGGGGCCTGAGTGCCCGGCTTCACTCTGCCATTCCACGTTCTGGCTGTGTGACCCTCGATTAGTTTCCTGACCCTGCCGGCCTCAGTCTCCTCAGCCTCTGAACGGAAATGACAGTCGAGAGTCTACCGCACAAGGTTGTGGTGACGGTTAAAGGCAACGCACGCGGCGTACTGAGCATGGTGACAGACACATGCAAATGTGCACGTCCAGTCAACGTTAATACCGAGAGCGCACGTGTGGACCCGCGGAGGACAGAAGGGGGCCCCGGAGCGGGAGCAGAAGGCACGAAGGAAGGGCGACGGGGCGTAATGGGGAAGGACGCCCGTCTGCCCCGGGGTCAGCGGGGGGACGAGCTGCTGTGTTGTCAGGACGGAAGCCTGTGTGAGACTCGGGGCGGGGATGGCGGCAAAAGGAGGGCGACACCGCGTGTGGTGGCTTCAGACTGCCAGAGGCGGGAGGAAGGAGGAGAGCGTGAGGGCCACGTGAAATGGCCGCGGGGCCTGGGGACTGGCTGGCCGCAGATGGGGACAGGCACAGAGCGCTCAAGGGTTTTGAGCGTGGCCTTCGGGGGGCGGGGGGGGGGGCGCTGGTGGAGGGCGGCCCTGGGAGGAACAGGATTGGAGACGGCCACCGGGTCCCCCCGGTTATCGAAAAAAACAACAAAAAGTCAAGGGCCCGTGACCCCTCGGGTACGCAGCGCCCTGCGAGCTGCTGGCCGTGTCAGCCCCCACGGCCGTGCCGAGGCCGGGCTCAGCACCGACTGGACGGATGTGCGCCCGATGGCCGATCTCCTGCAGGACACGGGCCCACGCGCCTGCCCCTCTCACCCTCTTGGCCTGTTCCAGCTGCTCCGAGAGCTCCTCCAGGGCTGTGGCGTGTCTCTGTCGCATGTCCTGGATTTGGGCTTCGTGGTTCCTCGTCTCTTCCTCCAGAGCCTTCTTCAACTCTGCCACCTCTTGTTCACGTTTGGTGCTAGACGGACACATCGTAGAGAAAGCGGCTCAGAATTAACCGACGGACCGACTTAGAAACACGATCAAGCACACGGCGAAGCTGTGGTTTTGTTTCACGCAGGACATCAGTTTCCCCCCAAGGCGACGGACACGGTGTGATGCTTCCCAACTCCGCGACCCCGCACGACGTTAACCCTCAACCTCGGCTTCTGCACCCCCAGCACGAGGGTCACGACCGAACCCTGGCCTCACGAGGCTGTGAGGGTCACACGGGGGAAGTACCGGGCATAGGCCCTGGCCTAGAACAGCCCTCACTATATCTGGGGTGTTGCCATCGTCACGTGAAAGATATCCCCTCGGTTCCTTTGATAACTATCTGGTCGGGTAGGTCCCGGAAAGCCGTGTGTCCGCTGTGACCCCGGGGATCCCTCCAGAGAGAGTTCAGCTCCCCTCAACTCCTCCGTCTGACATACGGTCAGACACAGTGCTCGTCCCCACGGTCACCAGACGGTGGCGGGGGGGCAGGAGCTGGTTAAGGCCAGATGGCCAGCTGCCTGCCACAACCCCAGCGGACGTCTCACTGCATCCGGAAAAGGTGGGTCCCCAAGTGGCTTTCCAGAGCTAAGGGTGGGGCAGGCCGCATCACAGGACGGCCCGTCCCGACGGAGGCAGGACTCTACCCGTCCCTGTGACATAGCTGTAGTCAGGATCCTGAGATAAATCGAGGTCTGCTCTAACCTGCGTTTAGGGAACGAAGATCATGTTAATATTAAATATGTTTACGTGGTTTTCCAGCGTTTTTGCCATTTGCTGTGACAGGTGTAGGGTGGTGACCTCGCTACCTGGAGGAAGCCTTCACAGGGCCATCCGTCCCAGCGCCACCTTTACCAGAAGCGTAGAGCTTGACGAAGCCCGAAACCCTTGCTGAAGCACGGCAGATCCCAGCCCCGCGCAAGCTGCAGACATCAGGGGTCAAAGTGGCTGGGGCTTTACGACCGGCCTGAAGAACTCCGGCAAACTCGCGCCGAGGTTCGAGCGCGTCAGCAGTCAGGACGGGGACTCGGGTGCCGACTCGGGGCACGTTCTCCTCCCTTGACCGGTGCTCACAGGCAGCCGGACAGAAGGGATCAGAAGATTCAATGTGGTCTCACTGGGCTCGACCCGGGGGGTGGGGGCCTGCCCCTGAGTCTCCTCGAGGGGAAGGACTTGGTAGGGGGGGGAGGTCGCCGGACGTAAGCGTCAGCCCGGCCAGGCCAGACACCGCATCCGGCCACTCTGGCCCCGTGAATGATCCGTGCTGTCGGCCGTCACACGGCAACGGCATTTCTCCCGCTAGCGGGGCACGGCCCTCCGGGTACGAATTCCTACATGAAACCAGGAGTCTTGCACGGCCCCCCCTCCAGGCTGAGCCGCCCAACTGTTTTTCGTCTTTCACGGGAAGTCCTCCGGAGAGTTTGTGCCAAGTTTGGTTACTTTCACACCGACCCGGGGAAACACGCACGGGGAGGAGCCGGTGGGGAGGCAGGGGGCGGTCCTTGGCCGCAGCGGCTCAGGCCAGCACCAAGACCCCGGAGCTGCGGGCAACCGGAAGTCTTCACAAAACGGCACCCACGAGCACTACGTTTGAGCCTGTCCGTGGTTTTAATAAACGTGCGCGTGTATGGACTTATTTTCAAGAGGGGAGTGGGAGAAAAGGACCGGAGCCTTTTTTTCTATCGTGGTCAAAAAACCAGCTGAGAATTGAGAATTGACAATTCAATAAGGTCTAGTTCAGTGGCTTCCAGGTTAAAAAAGAACTTTTCTTTGACGTTGGTTTTTGAGAGAGAGACCGTGCAAGCGGGGAAGGGGCAGAGAGAGGGAGACACAGAATCAGAAGCAGGCTCCAGGCTCTGAGCTTTTGTGACAGCACAGAGCCTGACTTGGGGCTTGAACTCTGGACCGTGAAACCACGACTTTAGCCAAAGTTGGACGCTTAACTGGCGGAGCCACCCAGGCACCCCCGTTGCCAGATTTTTAAAAGCAGACCTCCTACTGGGAAGGCCGGGACTTAACCCGCTGACAGCAGGGCTGTTCTGAAGAGGGGGAGGAGGCCTGGGCCGGCCTGGCTCACGTGGGCTCCGGCTCTCTCCGGGGACGTGACCTGTCATCCCTGCCGCGGTCTTACGTGTTCATGGGCAAAGCCCCACAGACACATCGCGAGGCTCCTCCATCGCCGACCACTCCCTCGCCGACACCATCTGACGGCCACCTCGCCCTCAGAGCGGCCTTCTCCGCAGACCCGGTGACGCCCCCCCGCTCCAGATCCCCCCCACCCCCCGACCCCGCCGGGCGAACACACGCTGGTCCTTCCCTACCTCCCTGACCACACCTGTCTTCACAGGTGACTCCCCTCCCGCCCTTTGTGTTTCATTCCAGGCCTTAGCTCAGCTGCCACGTGAGAGCGAGGACACCCCAGAGCAGCGAGCAGAGGGCCGTGTGTGTGCACGTGGGTGCATGCCTCTGTTTGCACGCAGCCGGCCGCAGCTACCAGCCCCTCACGCCCGGGGAAGCTGGAGTCTTGAGGAGCGAACAGACGGCCGGGAAGAGGCCGGGGCAGTGGTCTGGGAGGTCACAACCCAGCGGCTGACGTGAGGACACGACCGAGTGCCGGTAGGAGCCCCAGTCGGCCCCTCCACTGGGCCGCCTCCCGCTCGCCGCTCCAGCTCTCCACGACCCTCTGGGGGCGGCAGCCGAGGCTTCCACACGCCCCTGACTCTTCCCCCTGCGCTGGGCTGTGGCCTTGCCTGTCACCCGGCACGTGCCTCTGCCCTGCCTTCTTTTCCGTTTGGTAAACGTGAACCTCCCTTCTCTGCTAACCACGCCCACAGCCCCGCCCATCCCGTCTGACCCACCCGCCCCTCCGGGCTTCCGGGTCTGGTAGGAGCCTCCGCCCAACTCTCTGTGCACCTGCCCCGGGGCCTGCCTGGAGACGGCCGTCGCGGAGTGTGGCTTTTCCCGATCCCATCCCAGCCCGCACACCTCAGTCTGCCGGTCCTTCCCCACCAGCCGCCCCTCCCCCACCGGACACGGGTTTGTTTCTAACCACAGCTATCTCGTCCCCGTTCCTTGGCCATTATTTCCCGTCCCTGTTTCCTTGGCCATTACTTCCTGGAGGGAAAGAAATACTCAGAACAGCAACGAAAGGAAAAGCCCCGTGTCCCCAAGGAGGCCACCGCGCCCGAAGCATTTCTGCCAGACGCCAGGGGGTGCCCACCTACGCGCCACTCACCGAAGTTCCTGCTGAGCCGCGGTGGTGTCCAGGGTGTCCTCCAGCTCGGTTTTCAGGGCCTCCAGCTCCTCACTCAAGTCCCGCTTCTGCTTCTCTGCCTTGTTCCGCGAAGCCTTCTCCGATTCGAAGTCCTCCTGCAGCTCGGCGATCTGGGCTTGCAGCTCGCGCACCACCTTGAGCGCGTTGTTCTTGTGGAGCGTCTCGTCGTCGCCCCTGCGAAATCGCCCAGCACGAGAAGGGCTCAGCCGGCGGCCGCCGGCATCCCGGGGGGATCCCACCCCCGCCGTGCCCCTCTGCGAGCGGACCCCAGTCACACGTCCCTCTGCCCGTGGCCGGGGCTGGGCCCGCTGGGCAGGGGGAGGAGGCACGGGGGTCGACGACCTGAAGGCCCCAGAGCCAGAACCAGAATTGGCAGCGTCAGAACCGGAATGGAACCCCGCCCCCTTGCCAGAGAGCTGCGGGTTTTCCATTAAAAGGACAGACAAGCTCATTTTAATGGTCAGAATATTAAAAAAATCGCTCCAGAGTAAAAGGTTAAGAGAACACTGCTCAGGGCGGCAGTCCAGTCCAGTCTACGGTGAAGCAGCAAATCCGAAGTTCTCGCAAGTCAGTAGGAGGCCTGCTGCCTTCACACCTGCTGTGCATGTTAGCTCAGTGCGGGCAGAGTTTCTGACTGGAGGAGCTGGGATACTTGGGGTGAGAGACAGGAATCCAGAATTCCAGCTCTCGCCTCTAAGAGGAAAAGCAGAACGTCTGGCCAAAATGAGACCAACGGTGATAGAGGGCAGAAAAAGAGGTCTGTTACGAGATTTACTCGCTTATGATAAATGGTAAAGTTTAAGTTCTATGACCGCGTAACCAAGTAATTCTTCTTTAGAAACATCAGATATAAATATATTTACTAGGCACGATTTCCATTCTAAAATGATTTAAAACTCAATAGGAAATCATGCCATGAGCGAGGGGGATTCATTTTTTTCTTAATGTTTATTTACTGAGAGAGAGGGTGAGAGAGGAGGGAAGGAGACAGAGAACCCCAAGCAGGGTCCACGCTGTCAGCACAGAGCCCGATGTGGGGCTTGAACTCACGAACCGTGAGATCATGACCTGAGCCGCAATCGAGAGCGGCCCGGGTGCCCCTGGCAGGGGATCATTTCTGAAAAGGGGTTTCCCCTCAACTTCTAAAACACGCTGTGGAATTACTCTCTAACACACGGAAACCAAACGCTGGGTGCGGTAACAGGACTTCTGGGGGGAGTTTCCAGGGACCTCGGTGACCGGCGATCGCTAGGCGCGGACACCGGTGGTGGTTCACGAGTGCTTCTTGCTGCCCTGACACGAGCCGTGGACTCCCGGCTCTTTCAGCCTCCTGTGCCACACCCGCAAGGAGACTACGTGTCCCCGTCTCGGGGTTTTCGTCGGCGCCCAGCCCCAGACGCTCTGCCCGCGGCAGACGCACAGCCCGCGGCAACGGCCCCGCGCGGGGGGGGGGGGGGGGGGGGGGGGGGGGGCGGACCTGGCCAGCGCGCCCTGCAGCTCCTCCTCCTTCTTGGCCAGCTGGACCTTGAGCTCGTCGATCTGCGCCTGCAGCTCCGCGATCTGGTCCTGCAGGTCGGTGGTCTCTCCGTCGAGTTTTCTCTTGGCCTTTTCCAGCTCCTGACGGGTCTTTTCTTCCTTCTTTAAGCGTTCTGAAAGGCAAGGGCCAAGAAGCTCTTTAACCGACAAGTGACAGGCCACATGAACGAATTCGAGAGAGAAACCGACCCGAGCTGAAAATACGCCATTTCACTGAAAAGCGGCCACCGCCTTGACCCCACCGTGCCTACAGCTCAGCCGTCAGAAACCCGCGGAGATCAAGCTGCAGGCAAGAGCGGTCGGTGGGAGGATGGTATTTTCAGGAAGAAACTGGGTGGATTCTGTCACTTCGTGGGAAGGGAGCCCACAGCCATCGCTGGGCCCAGGTTTGCAGAGGGGCTCAGCAGAGGCGAGGGCAGTGTGCCCGGAGCCCCATCCCCCTTCCCTGGGAGTTCCTGGCAGGACCCAGGACTACAGGACTACAGTGCCTCCTGGCACTGAGGCAGAGGACAGAGTGGGGGCAGGTGTCACAGTCCCGCGATGATCCTTCAACTACGCCGGCGCTCCTTCCCTTCCCAGGACTGTCCTCCAGCAGAGCCAGCGTGTGGGAAGGTGGAGACTGGGCACCGCGGGCTGATCACACGGCCGAGACAGAGCAGGCACGTGTGCGCTCTGTGCTCCCCTGAGCGGAAGAGCCACGCGCTGGCAAAAATGGTTTATGAAAATCTCTCCCGCTGCCATCCTCTCTCGTCTGTGCTAAGCAACCGCGAGACAACAAAACCTGAGATAGGTTTTGACAAACCCTCTCGTTTTCTCCCTACTGCGAAAGCAGTGCGCTGGGAGAGCGCGGTCACGGCCACGCAGGTGCTGTAGGGACACGTGACAGCCGGGCGTTGAGCGCCGTGCGCTGCTCTGATACAGACACAGGGTCGAGCCGCTGACACGGCAGATGCGTGGATGCCTCCCCAGCTTCCACCCTCTTTCCCGGGTTCTTGTGTAGAAAGCCAGGGTCCGCTCTGTAGACACCCTGGGATTTCCCAACACAGCTTCTGCCGTCTCCGTGCGACGCGATTCCCCTCAGTGGGTTCTCTGTCCCCAACACTTTCCGTGGCAGTAGCCATCAGTCTCTTTGTGAAGTGAACCCTACACGCCCTCACGCAGCTGTCAGATTAAACACAAAGTCCACTGGCTTCTACGACTCAAACTTAGAGCCCCGCTGCGTCCATCAAGGGGGCAAGGCGTTTCACCATGGGATCTAACTTCATAAAATCAAAGTTTAGGTTAGCGCTACCCCATCATAAATACTTGGAGACTAGGCAGCAGATAACAACTCAAAATACGCCCATGTAATTGAATGCAAACTGATTAGTAATCGGCACGCCCATTTTCCATTACCACATGTTCTGATTTAAGTAAAATCTAAACACTCACAAGCCCAGTCCCACGTTTCTCTGACCCCAAATACTAACCTTCTAAATCGGAGATCATCACTTCTTGCTTATTTCTGATTTTGGCCAAATTTTTGGCCTTTTCTTCCTCTTCAGCCAGCTGAGAGGAGCACTCCGCGATGCGATCCTCCAAGAGTTTCTTTTCCTGAGTAGAAAGCCACCGTTTCAGCGAAGGCACGCACAACCACGCGTGGGGTGTGGTGTCACTCAGGAAACGGGCTTGTGGCACCACGTCCCCCCCGTGGCTCCGATCGCTCCCGAGAGGTGGGAGGTTCACTCGTGTAGGCCCCCCCTGCGCCCCCCCCGCCCCCCGGGTCCCGCAGCCCGCATGGAGCGAAGCGGTGTGTGCGCGGGCAGGACCTGGTCATCGAGGGGGGACCGATGCACACAGAACGTGCACGTTACACATCTGAAGGATCAGGAGGCTATTTGGTCCCAAGATCTAAACAACTGAAGACTTTCTACCTTTACAAATCTATAGAAGTTGAGTGTTAGAAAAAGTAAGTAAAAGAACCTGAACTCTTGAGAATTTCTTGAAGGAAGCCCCTTTCAGCGAGTCTGTCAACATACGGATTTCCCACATTCTAAAATCCACTTTTTAAAAATTTTTTTAATGTTTATGTATTTTTGAGAGAGAGAGTGAGATAGAGCACGAGCAGGGGAGGTGCAGAGAAAGAGGGAGACGCAGAATCCGAAGCAGGCTCCAGGCTCCGAGCGGTCGGCACAGAGCCCGACGCGGGGCTCGAACCCACTGACCGTGAGATCGTGACCCGAGCCGAAGCCGGACGCTCAACCGACTGAGCCACCCGGGCGCCCCTCAAAAATCCACTTTTTAAGGAGGCTCCACGCCCAACATGGGGCTTGAACTCACGATCTCAGGCTCTACCCACCGGGCCAGCCAGGCACCCCCAAACAGCTCAGAAGCAGTCTCTTACTTTGATAAATTTGGAGTTTTGGTCCTCGAGAAGCAGGATCTCCTCCTCCATCTTCTTGGTCTTCGCCTCTGCCGTCACCTTCTCCAGCTGGAGTTTCTGGCGAGCCCCTTCCTCCTCGTCCAGCTGCTCCTCCAAGTCCTGGGGAAGCAGAGCACACAGTCAGCCGCCCCCCGCCCTCCACAGGACGCCACCACGCGCCCCTCCACGACGGCGCAGGGAAGCGAAACGCTGAGGCGTGGGGAAACGCCGAACGGCAGGGGTGTTTTTACAGACGTGAAGCACAGGGAAGAGAAGCAGACGTTTGCAGCCACTGCAGGCTGCAGCCCAGCCCGGGTCTATCCTTCTGGAAGCCGATGTGGCAGAGGACAGCAAGCTCCGAAAACCAGCATTCCTTTCACGCCGGCAATTTCGGGACATAGCCACAGGTGCGATGTACGTAAAAAGGTCATTTATAACATCGAAGGACGGTGAACGTGCCACAAGATCTCTTGCTGAGTAGAGGGTGTATTTGTGAAGGGGAATAACATAGGAATTAAAATTCGTATTTGAGAGAGGGGTGGTCTCGGCTCAAGCCAAGCTCACCGCGTGAGCCCATCCCCAGGTGGGTGGGATTCTGGCGTGTGCAGGTTTCTAAGGTAAGACACACTTCCGTGTCCTGCCCTGCCTCATCATACGCAGTACACATGTACGTTATGGACCAGGGCTGTACGGACACATCCACGAACGGTCTGTTTACAAAACCTGTCGTGGTTGACTCGGGAATGAAACCCATGCAAGAGATGGTCATTTTCTCGTGGAAAACTTCAAACACAGCAGCAGAACGAGCCGGAAGGGCGCACCCGTCAGCCCAGCTTTGACAAGCGTCGGACTCACGGCCAGTGTCCTCCCCTCTCTACCTCCGCGGTCCCCCTTCGCCTCTTGGGTTATTTTGCGGCAAATCCCAAACCTCACGTGTTACTGTAAAACCTTCAGGCTGTACCTCTAAAAGATAAAGACTGCTTAAAAAGACATTTTTGGGGCGCCTGGGTGGCTCAATCTGGTAAGCGTCTGACTCTTGATCTCGGGTCAGGTCACGATCTCGCAGTTCGTGGGTTCCGGCCCCACGTTGGACTCTGCACTGACAGCATGGACCCTGCTAGGGATCCTCTCTCTCAAAATAAATAAACTTAAAAAAAAATACATTTGTTTGTTTGAACTGGAATCCAGGTAGGGTTCACACACTGTGACTCCAAAGCCTCTAGAGACTCCTTGTTCTCTAGGCTCCCGTGGATCTCTGCCTCCCTTCCTTGCCACTTACTTGTTTTTGAAACAGAATAAAACAGGTCATTTGTCATACGGTTTCTTTCCCACAGTCTGGTTTTGGTCAGGTGCATCCCTGTACCGCACAGTCCTAAATTCACAAAAGCAGTGAACAGAGCAGTACGTTCAGTATAATTTCAACTATATCTGTATATCTGGTTAGAAATACAGGCAAGCAGAAATAATGCCGGTAACGGGGGTGATGGGAGGGAGGAGACCAGAGGTGCGGTGTTCCCTAGGTTTTCTACAATAAGCGTTTATTTGATACCGTAATTAGGAAATTCATCTTAAAATCAAACCAAAAACAGCTCCAGTTGTTTGGTTGAAAAAGGTACACATAAGAAATCCCTCAAAGGCTCACAGGTCAGAAAGGAACAGAGGAGGGACCGACGAGGTTGAGTTTTCCCAGGGGCCATGTGGGGACCGTAGGACCTCTGATATTCTGACTTCTGGATAGGATTTCCTCAGATGGAGGAAAATGGGGAAAAAAAAGAAAACAAAAAACAGAAAACAAAACCTATTACCATCAATATTTTTAGAATGTGTTTGAATGAACTTAGATGTCACACAATGAGATAATAAATTCAGAGAACAGTGCCAAAACCCGAGAAGCCCCAAAGGAATCTAGTAGGGAAGGGGAGGATAGGAAGTACAGAACAAGCAAAATACAACACTAACTCTGCTCCCCCAGGACAGTTCTGCTTTTCTGCACACGCTAAAGAAACACAGGCATTTCACACGAGGGTGTTAACAGCTGGACAGTACAAAACCAGGCCTGGGGACACTGGAGGGGAGGGACTCTGGGCACCCTTCCCCCACACGAATACACGTTATTTCCCAAACGAGCACATGCTCTTAAAAAGAAAGTCCCTACTATGGGTAACACCACCACCAAGGAGAGCCCACTATTGCCGGCAGAAACTCTAGGTCCCTGTATGGTCCCACATAAAATCACGCGTTTACACTCGTAAGTTGCAGCAACGTATTTTGACGTCGATCTTCCCGCACACACTCCTTAGTAATGCACTAGGGATCCCCGTGACAATAAACCTCTTTTTACCTGTAACTGCACGGAACTACCGTGGCTTAACACTCCCGACTGGCACATCATCAGATGGCTTGCATCGATTTACGCTTAGAATAAAGTCCCAGAACTGGAATTGCTGAATGAAAGCGCACTTTTTACAGGTCTCGTGATCTTCTGCTAACCTATCAGGAGGCACCGGGAAGCTGAGTGCCTTGAAGGATGGAAAGTGTCCAGATGAGTTACTGCACGCGGTCTTTGCCAAGGAAATAACGTGAGATCTTCTGCGGTTTTGAGAATCGTCCGAATTGTCTGAGCTTTGCCAAGGTAAGTTATCAGGGGAGAGAAAATTCAAGAAGAGACCTGGACGAAAGTCTGGTGCTGGACCCACGAAGCAACGGTGGCTGAGACATAGACACCGTGACACTCAAGGACATATTCGGGAGGCTGGGTGTGGGAGACAAGGAGAAAAAGAGAAGGGAGTGTCCTAGGCCGTGGGCAGAGTTAGCACCGTCTGAACCGTGTATTTGCACGATGCGGGAGGGCAGCCTGTGTCTCCGTAACATGGTAACTCCTGGGAAGGGCTAAGTGTTTTATTCTGATTCCTGGCCGCCTCCTGTGTTGGAGCTGAGCCCTTCTTATGAACCAAACTCCCGAACAGAGGCCTATCTATCTAGTGAACGGAGCGAGCAGTGCCGTCATTAGTGACAACACAAAGGACAAACGGGGTCCCCTACAAAGTGTTCCGGACCCTGCGATGCTCCTACTCTGAATCACTCTGCACTCTGGAAGACGCTCGAAGACAGTCTGTTATGTGTGTGCTTTTAGTGCTGGACGTCTTAATTTTTTTAAGTTTATTTATTTTGAGAGAGAGAGAGAGAGAGGGAACGCGCTACGTGCGAGCGAGCAGGGGAGGAGCAGAGAGAGAATCCCAAGAGGGCTCCATACTGTCAGTGCAGAGCCCGATGGAGGGCTCGGACTCACGACCTGTGAGATCACAACCCGAGCTGAGACCAAGAGTCGGACGCTTAACCGACGGAGCCACCGGGCGCTCCCATCGCCGGCCATCTTTGAAGGGCAGGACCTGGAACGTGGACTCCTGTCGCCCCTCAGGGGACACAACGCGAACCCACAGCTTCCATTCGTTTCTTCGGCAGGGCCGCTCGGAAAACCCAACCCGGCTCTGGACGGAGACCGTCCTACGTACCTGAATGTGCGCTTGCATCTTCTTCTTTTCGTTCTGGAGGATTTGGTTTCTTTCTTCTTCCTCCTCAACCCTGGATTCCAGGTCGTGGAGGATCTCCTCCAGCTCCTGCTTCTTGGCGGCGAGCCTCGCCCTCATCTCTTCCGCTTCGGCAAAGAGCTCCGTCTCCGCCTGCAGCTGCTCCGCCAGGATGTTCTTCTCCTCCAGAAGCTGCAACCACAACCGAGCGTCAGTGCGGTCACTGCCCCCGCCTCCCCCCGCCGCAGACGGTCACTCGGATTTCAGCGGCCGTGCTCATCACCGGAGAAATGGAGGCTTACGTATCGGTAACGTCACTGGCAAAACTTTCCGATATTCTTTACGGCAAAGCGAGCTAGAGAACGTTTCCGCTGGTTTCTGTCTCAGGCCATCCTGAACAACACTAAGTTCCCGCGACTTTAGGAGCTCCTGCTCTTCCATTAAGGTAACTGACAGAGGCGGAGGGAAAACCTTATTCGAGTGTGTTCAGGGGGCCAGCTACGGCCGTCTGGGATCAAGGGATACCCCTGGCCTTCATCGTTAGTCTCTCAGGCCCTGAACCCTGAACCCGGTCGTCTACACACGCTTCCCGAGCCCCTGCCTGGTCTGTGAAGCATCCCCACCGGCGAAGGACGCTGACCTAGGACTCGGGTGGCCCGGCATGGTCTCGTCTTTACTTTCGAGGCCCTCGGGAGCCATCCCAGGCAGGGGACACGGTGGGAGTCCCACGGGCAGCAGGTGTCAGGAACGCGTGCCTGGTGGCAAATGGGACACCTACGTGTCCACGAAGGGCCGAGGCGGAACCGCGTGAGGGGAGGCGGACTGCGGTTTACGTGAACCCAACTGTGGCGGGTGCGGCCGCCGGCAGGTGGGTCCCCGTGAGCGGCACCAGGGCGCACCTGCTGGTGCTTGCGTTCCATCTCCTCCAGCTCGCCCTCCACCTTCGTCTGCTTCTCCTTCACCTTCAGCAGCTCCTCGTCCTTGGCCTGAAGCTCCTCCTCCTGGCGGGTCACTTGGAGGAGCGGCTTCACCTGCGACGGGATCAAATCGCACGTCACCCTGTGCCCGGGCGGGGACCGCGGCCTCGTCCAGGCTCCCCCTCCCCCCACGCCGCGAAGCCCACCTTGGTGAAGACGCGCCACCACTGCCAGTGACGGAGCTTCAGGTAGGCGGCGCAGTTCCGCTGCAGGACCTTCAGGGCGCTCAGCTGCTGCTGCTTCTTGGCGAAGGCCCTGGACAACCGGGAGGACGGTTAGTGCGCAGAGAAAACGCGTCCTGATGGCGGCCGGCCGCTTTCTTCGCAGACGCTGCCCCGCGCGTCCCTCGTCCCCTGCCGTGTGCCCGTGTACGAAGAGACCCCCTGCTCCCCAGGTTCCTCACGCTCCCCTGGCTGGTGCCCCTGATCGCTAACTACTTCCTCTTCCAACCTGGCACGGACACGGCATCGTCCCCTTCCAGCCTCATCCTGCCCGCCCTTCCTCCGCCCTGCAGCATCCTGGAGCCGGAAGGACCCGCAGACGGTCGAGCTGATGCCTCTTGTTCACAGACAGGCAGACGTTCATCGGCCAGGCCACGTCCCTCCAGGACACGCAGACACCTCTCGAGCCCCAGTCTCCTCGTTACCAAGTCTGGGCTTTCCCACTCCCCTGTGCTGCCTTCAGTGGCCGATGATCCCAGACCCACTTACTGGTCATCCTTCGCAGTATGTTCAGTTTCTCCCTCGCCTTCAGGATCGGAGCCCCCTTTCTGAAGCCCCAACCCCCCTCTCTGGCCTAAACAAACCCCAACCCCCAACCCAGGTCACTGTGCTGCCCCTCCTCCTAGTAGGTGACTTACCTTTCTACTGACGATGACACTTTCAGGACCCACAGGCTCCCCAGGCCCTACCCTGCGCCCCCTGTGGCCCAGCACTCTGGCTCCGCCCCCATCACCTCCTGAACTGTCGAAGGGCTTCCTGCGCTCTGAGCCTCTCCCTCAGGCAGGTCTGTATGGCCTTGTCTGCTGCACGCCCCTATGGACCACCTACTACGGAAAACTAGGTCACGAAGGTGACCTCGTGGCCTCCTTCACCTTGTCGCAGCCCCAGGCTGGCTGCACCCTGTCCACAAACGCGGCCCCCTTCCCAACCAGGCTCGGCTCCTCGGGAGCAGAGAGCACGGCCCAGTCACTCCTGTGCTCCAGCATCCGACCCAGGGAGACACGTACTCAGGGCCCCTCAAAATATGTGCCGGGTGAACAAAAGAACCATCGGGCGCCCCTAGATCTGTGATCATTCCTCCGGCAGCCTTTCCATAACTCTTTGTAAGACCGGTTACAGGGTTCTCCGGGGCAAGAGATGCACTTGAAGGAAACGGAAAAGACAGTAAGAAAAGTCTAGAATTATGCGTTCACTCCAGCAACGACCAGTATCCACTGGATTCACGCGGGACGGCCTCAAGACTAGACGGTCGCGGTTCAGGAGCACGGACGGCTCCTCTTGCCCCTTCTGCTGCCCTGCGGGTCCCATTCCCTCGCAGGACCCCGGAACTTCTGTGTCGCCAACTCGCCGCTTAAATGTCCTCCGGCTGTGGCCGTGTACCTGCCCTGAGTGTCGCTCCTACCAAATCTTCTTCCTTCTTATTCCTACCAGC
The DNA here is from genome assembly GCF_024362965.1 of Panthera pardus. Classification (NCBI taxonomy): domain Eukaryota; kingdom Metazoa; phylum Chordata; class Mammalia; order Carnivora; family Felidae; genus Panthera; species Panthera pardus. The sequence goes on along the minus strand of NW_026526876.1, from coordinate 9,604,902 downwards.
TGAGCCAGTTCGGCCAAGCCTTAATTTTAATAGTTTCTGCTGCAAAAACAACAGTTTCAAATGCAGTTTTTAGCACCGTAAAACAGCATCTGCCTTCCCATTCTTGCAGGCTCCTTCAAGGCTGCCGTAAAAATCCCTCAACCTCCTTACTGAGGACCGTCGCCCTGATGTCCCCGTGGCCTCTGGGAGAAGATGAGTCAAGAACATGCCGGCCACTCTGTCTGAACGAGGCAGCTGGCTCCCCCCACCCGCCACTGCCTTCAGCTGAACCTGTCTGCCGGGCGCACCGCGCTCTCTGCCGGGGGCTCCGGGACCCTCCTCTGAAGTACGTCATCTGGTGTCCCGGTGTCAGGAGGCCGACGTGCCACAGCCCTGTTTCCTCCCTCTTTGTCCACCGGTGCCAGTGGCCTCTAGGGTGCTCCGGCTGCCAGCTCACGGGCTTCTGTCCATGTCTGTGTGTCTGACCTGTACGCACTGCTCTGCCTCTTTCCGAATTCTAGTCTGGCTCTTTCGAAGGCCTAATTTTGGAGCTGCAAATGACAGGCACAGTGCCTTATGTAGCGGTCACACGCTCTGTTAGCTGTTAGTCTTTAAGAGGAGATCTTGGGCGCCTGGGTGGCTCAGCTGGTTAAGCGTCTGACTTTGGCCCAGGTCATGATCTCACGATTCGTGGGTTCCAGACCCGCGTCGGGGTCTGTGCTGACAGCTCGGAGCCTGGAATTTGCTTCGGATTCTATTTCTCTCTCCCTCTCTCTCTCTGCCGCTCCCCCACTTGTGCTCGGTCTCTTTCAAAAACTGAATAAACATTATAAAAAATTAAAAAAAAAAAAATCTTTCTGATTATGGATCTTGGTGATAATTTTGCAGGGTTCAGAGTTCAGGGAGGAAGCGGCACGTGCTTGCACAATTTATATAGTTAACGTCCCGCGTTCCTGACAGCTGTAGGCTTCTGACAGCCATGAGGAAGGCACCCGCCTGTGTCTACTCCTGTTCTGTCAGGCGTCTTGTGCTGCGGCAGATACGGTGACAGCGGTGTTTGCGGACCGGTGACACGCGGCAGGCGAGGGCACGGAAAAACCAAGCCTTCTGTCCTTGCGCACCGTTGCCTGGGTGTGAATCGTTGAGGACGTCACGCGTTCTTGGACTTTCCGAGCCGCCTCTTCTACTCGAGACTCTGTCACGTGTGGGCCAAGACTCACAGATCCCGCCTCCACCTCACTGGGCTGAAATCCCTCAGGACAGCGTCGGGCGGCACACTGCCCGTCGCCCGGAGCTGCCCTCCTGCCAGGCCGACGGGGAGCGTCGGGCTGCGGACCGAAGCCTCCGGAGCAGGCCCACCCTCCCCTGCGAGGCCCCGGGCTCCTGCGGGAGGAGGTGAAGGAAACACCATCACTGCGTCTGGCTCCACTCCGGTCCTAAGCAACCGGATCCGGATCCGGCAACCGGTCTGTCTCTGTCACCACCGCGGGCCGGGGACGGCCGTCTTCCACTCCAGGGTCTCCCACCACGGCGCTCCTGATTGCTCTCTGGCCCCAGCCTGTCCTGTCGCGGTAGCCGGGTGACCCTCAAGACCCACGGTCTTCAGCTCACCCCTCAGCGTCCTTCCTGCTTCTCCTTCCCTGCTTCCCTCACCCGCCAGGCTCCGGGCACGCCTTCTAGAACTGCTTCTGTGCTGCTCCTACTGGAAAGCTGCTCTCCTCCCAGCCCCCCTGCCCAGGGCCGGCACCTTCCCCATCCTGCGGATCTCAGAGCCTCGGAGAAACCCACGCCGAAGCAAGACCCCCAAGCCCTTTATTTTCTGTCTTGGCCCGTTTCCTCACGGCCAAGGTGCCCTTGCACCTACAGCATAGAACAGCGCTCGGCACCCGCCCACGCTCCACGAGTGTCGGATTCGCGATTATCCACTTACTTTCTGGCCAGGTAACCTCTGCAAACGGCCTGGAAGAAGATGATGATGTCGGTAATTTTTAAATCCCTTTCTTCCTCTAAGTGCGCCAAAACGCCAGCTCTGAAAAATATCTTGCTCTGTCCGATTCTGTACAAGTTTGGGTCCAATTCTAAAGCCCTGATCTGAAAGAGGGAAGAGTCCGTTCACAGCTTGTTATGGGACACACCGTATCGATAGTCTGCAAACCAGAGAGGTCGAGGGAAGCTTACCATTCGCTCACAAGCCTGTTTGCCGTCCATGAAACCCTTGGGAATAGCATTTGGAGTCAGGATCTCGTATCTGTAAGAAAAGCAGCCCAAAGATCTCCTGTTAACATCAGTGGACATGTCTGCCTACTAACTGTGAGTTCCGGGGCGCCTGGGTGGCTCAGTCGGTTGAGCTTCCACCTTCCGCTCAGGTCATGATCTTGCGGTTTGTGGGTTCAAGCCCCCATGTCGGGCTCTGTGCTGACAGCTCAGAGCCTGGAGCCTGCTTCGGATTCTGTGTCTCCTTCTTTCTCTGCCCACCCATCCCACCCCACTCGCACTCTCTCTCTCTCTCTCAAGATAAACAAATACTAAAAAAAAGAAAAAGAAACTTTGAGTTCTGTTTCTCTAAGAGGCAAGAATCGTGTCAAAGTAACAATAAAGAAACAACCAGGGGGTAATCTGAGATTTTCTGCACATCTACCCTCTGTTTCTTGAAACAGGAGGCAAACTGAACACGAGGTTAATCCTCCAAGGACAAACACTAGGTTTAAGCAGCTGTGCCAGAGAAGAGTAAAAGCATAGTGTTTGAAAAAGTCTTTTTTCATGCGCCCCCCCCCCCCCCCACAACGTGTTTTCAGGCCTAAAACACAAGACGACTCTGGCTCCCTGCGGGTGACTTGTAGGCATTTATTATGTAACAGAAAAGGCTGCAAGAGCACTACCCAGAGGGCTCTGCTTAGCAAGGACCAGGGTGACATTCAACATAGCACTGGTCTGGGGGGACATACGTTCACTGGGCTGTACTTTTAAGATCTGTGCACTTTATGCAGACTATATACCTCAATAAAAGTGAATTTTACCAAAAAGACGTTGCTCGTATCAAAGGACGAATCCCGGCTATCTCCATCAGCTTTGTATTCTGGATGCCAGCGTGGCACTTTCTTCTGTCAACAAGAAGTAAAATTCTACCCAGTGTTTATCATACAGCTGGGGCCACAGAAAGGTCTCCCCCAAACCCATAAAGGTTAGAATAGTTTCTCAGCTGGATTCCATCTGCAATGGCAGCAGAAAGCGCCCTTCTTTGACCTGCAGCCTCGTCGGTTATGGAACGGCCAAGGCTGCCATAATCGAAACTCCGACTTCCAGGTTTTCTCCTGGAAAAAGCCAATGACCTAAGTCCACAATTTAACTATTTCTCACGTTTTCATTCGTTTCGACTGCATCCACTTCTGTTATCTCCTGCCTTTTGTTGTTTGTAATCCTTTTCTAATCTATCCTATTCCCTACTCCACATTACCGATAAAAAGACTAAGTCTACATGTGAGTACCTGGTGGAAAAAATACACATACGTTTACACATAAACACGCCTATGCAGATACAGTCATCGAGAGAAGATGGAAAGAAATATCCCAAAATGTTTTCAAGAGTCACTCCTGGGTGATTTTTATTTACCTTTTTAGTTCTCTTGTATTTTCAAGTTTTCCTAAAAGGAACATATGTTACTCGTTTATTTATTTTTTTATTTTATATATTTTTTTAAATGTTTATTTCTGAGAGAGAGACAGAGTGTGAGCAGGGGAGGGGCAGAGAGAGAGAGAGACACAGACTCCGAAGCAGGCTCCAGGCTCTGAGCTGTCAGCATGGAGCCCGATGCAGGGCTTGAACCCATGAACCATGAGATCATGGCTTGAGTTAATGTCAGACGCTCAAATGACTGAGCCACCCAGGCACTCCTTACTCATGTATTTTAAAAACCCAGTTAAAAAGGAATTATGTGTACGTCTTGGGCAGAGCTATGTGTACAAGTGCAAGGTCAATCCCCAGCCTCGGATATTTCTCTCGCACGGCCAGGAACTAGCCTTCCGAGCACCCGTGGCACCTGCCGGCATGTCAGCGCTACAGAGAAGGCACTCAACGTTCTCGGGCAATAATAAAGGTAATAATGGATTATCCCTTTCCTGTATGAAAATCAAACTGCAACTACACAAGTGACCGGGAAATGTTTTTTGTGCTATCACTGTTCCAAAGCACATCAAGATGCACCGTGATACGTCCTGGGAAAAAGGTATTGCCGTACCTCTGTCTGAACTCCTGGAAAACTATCCGGTTGGGGAAGCCCTGGCGACAGATCCGGATTCCCTCCAGGACTCCGTTGCAGCGAAGCTGGTCCAGAACCAGATGCGGATCCAGTTTTCCAGCCTAATCAAGCAAACGAGACGTTCACCCTTCCATCTCCGTAACCTGACCCAGGGCGATTCTGAACCCCGGCCCGTCTTCCGCGTAACACGCACCCGCTTCTCGTGATTCGGGATGATGCAGCGGACAAAGTTGGGGTTGGTGTTTCGGAGCGTCGCCATCAGCTTGGTGAGGGACTCCTTGTAGAGCTGCCCCACGGTACGGAACATGCCCTTCTTGGTTTTGTAGGCAGAGCCAAAAGCGGTCTCCGTCATGCCAGTAACTTGATCCAGACCCACAATGCGGTCCACTGGTGAAGAGAAAAGAGAAGAGGAAAATGAGCCCGGCGACCTCTTTCGCGGGGCGAGAAAAGACACAGTGATAGTGCAGCAGCACAAGCTTTGTGGGGACAGATGAGGAGATGCCGGAGAGGTAAGGCAGTCAGCGTATTTAGACACCGCACAAGCCGTGGAACTAACAGCCACACACTCCCATGGCAGGGAACTCAGTGCTCGGACAGCCCCGTACCACATCCCAGCAGATGCCTCCCGCTGCGCTGGCGTCAGGAATGCGCGGTCTGTGGGACATCTTGCCTGTCACACCCGCCATCGCTTGGGAAATGCGAGATCGCTGCTGGCATTATTGATACACAAGCCGATGCTGTGACGTGTCTACTGGGAAGCGGCTTACGAAGATGTACCCGGGCTCAGAGCACATCGGTGACGGTGGCGCCCAGGGTCGGGGACCAGAGTCCCGCTTCTCAGTCAAAATCACTGAAGTGGTTGGCCGGGTTACGTCAACCCGGGGGGGTCAGGAGCGAGCGAGCTCCAGCTCTGTCCTCCAGGCACGAGCGTGCTTTTGAAAAGGGAGGAGAAGGCTGGGCGGGAAGGAGCCGGACAGGAAGCAGAGCCTCAGCTGAGGGCAGCGATGGTGAAACTTCCAGAAGGTTTGCTCTGGCGGCTGCCAGAACTTCCGGCACGTGAAGTGCTCTCGTTTAAAGCAACTGTTAAGTAAGTCAGACGTGTTTCTGGAACGTCTTAAGAGCATGGACAACACCCACCGAGCCCCCCAGGAATGCCCTTTCATTCCTGACGGCCCCTCCGCTCCTGCTGGTTGCTCCCCAGACCTGGTGCTCAGGGAGGGGGCTTTGTGAGCAAGACCCCACTCGAGGCCCCGCGTCCAGTGAGGCTTTTATGGCCAGGACACCGTGACCCGGGAGGTAAGGTTCCTACCATGCAGGCCTTCAACCGCAGCTGGTAAAGGCCGGACAAAACCCGATTCACCTGCAGCCTACGTGCGCACTGCCCTACGATGTCTTCAAAGCAGAGCCACCACACTCGGAGGCTGGGGTCAAAGCCACGCCCGCCTGTGCCCCAAAGTCTGTCCACTACCCCCTCTCTTTCCTGTGCCTCCAACCTGTCCCTCCTCACTTGTTCCAGCGGAAAACGGTGCCCAGCCCCAGCCCGGCACGCGCCACGGAACCGTGAACTTCCTCTGACCCCGTCGTGTCCACCCACCTGTCTCCTCAGAGCCACGCTTCTTTCTAGAGTAGTTCACGCCGGCCACACCTCACGTCGTGCTCTCCACCAACCGCCCGCTCCCTGGGCAGCGGGCTGGCTTCCGGCCCACCCGCCTCCCCTGCCCGACGCTGCTCGGGCAACAACGGGCCAAGCGCCAGCAGCGTCTACCTGCCCTTGACCTTGGTCCATCTGCCGGGGGCCATCACGGCGGCCTCTGACGGCCCTCTCCACCCCGGCTTCTCTGCACACCGCCTCCTCCGGGCCTCCACCTACCTCTACGGCTACTCCGGTCCCGCTGACTTCTTTTCTCGTCCTGAGTGCCACGGCACCCACTGGGGCCCAAACTCCACTCACCTCGGACACCCTTTCAGAACAAGGCGGTCTACAAATAGAGGCACACACTGCTCCACCTGCTTTTCTCAAGGCACGCTCTCGTCCTGGGTGACCTCCCTTGCGACTTGAACTAGCTTTACCTGACTACCCGGCACCAGTCACCGAACATGTGTCACTCCTCTCCACTCGAAAGTCACAGAGGTGCCTCTGCCTCCCACACGCTCTCGTTAACACCGCATCCCTCATACCTAGCAGAAGTCTGGCCTGTCGCAGGCTTGACGCATAGGTTAGCGACTAGATGAAGCAAAGGTTAAGTACATTTACAGTTACCACCAGTGAGAAAAGCATTGAAAAGAAAGAGCAAGGTGCTATAAGGGAGACGGGTGGTTAGAGATCTCTCAGAAGCAGTTCTATTTCGTGCCCGGAGGGTAAGAATGAGCCAGTGGAGAGCAGACGATTCCAGGCAGTGGGAACAGCATGTGTGAGGGCCCAGGGGCAGCAGGTGTGAAAGAAGCTCGTGCCAAGGAAGCGTTACGGGCAGAGAGATTTGGGGCGCCCCCTGCCGGTGGCCACACACAGAAGGAGCTGGGGAGGGGTCACCAGAGGTGACGCGGTGCCCGTCCAGGTCCCGAGCAGGATGATGGCAGCTGAACCAGCGATTACAGAGGGGAGGGAGCGAGAAGGGAGACTCGAGACGTTCTGGTGGCAGAACTGACTTGCTCTAACCATCAAGCCGATGTGGAAAGTATGGCAGAGAGACCGGAAGAACAAGTCCTGGGACTTTGGCTTGAGCAGCCGAGGGGCTGATGGTGCCCCCGGAGGATGGGGAGAAGGGGTTTTTGTGAGTGGGGGCACAGGCTCCGAACTCCGTAACCCTGGGGCACCCGAGACGAGACGCCAGCGGACACCCGGCCATGGTGGTCTGTGCTAGACAGAGGGAAATGGGAGCGGTTACGGGACCGGATGGGCCACCCCAGGGCGAATGCCCAGGACGAGGGCCTGGGGCCAAGATGGGGAGACAGGAAGAACCAGACAGGAAGATGAGAAGAAGCCAGAAGTGGGAGGAATCAAAATCCCACAGTGGAGCAGGTTCTTGGCCACGCCCTCCATCTACCCCCATCCCTCCTCCTGTGCCTCCCGTGCAGAAGGGACCGCCAGCTACCGAGGCCAGAGACCAGGAGTCACCTCGACTGTCCTCACACCAGCCGCTCACCGAAACCGGTCAAGCCAAATGTGGACACGTCTTCCGCGTGGCCCCCTGCTCCGTGGCTCAGTTTGGGCACCCAGGGCGCCCTCACCTGGATTCTGCAGTAACCTCCTGCCGGTTGCGGCCTCCCTCTGCCACCCACCCCCCACCCCCAGTGTTCCTCCCACACTGGCCCGTGGTCCCGGGGTGGGGGTTAATGGGTGTTTCTGAAAGACCCTACTCAACAAGTTCCTTGTTCCTATACTTCAGACTGTTCCATTTCTCCTGCAGCTTGTAGGCCGTGGTCCAGATCCCTCAGCCCAGGAGTATAGCCGGTGACGCAGAACTCAGGCCCGAGTCGGAAACTCCTGCCACTCGCGAGCTGTGTGACCCGGACGGAGTCCACTCCCCTGACTGCTGCAAGTCTCGGCTGCCTCCCCTGTAGACGTGACCGACCTCAGAGAAGCAGGAGGTGCCTGGAGAACATTCCAGCGCCAATGAAGGGGCCTCTGGCCCTCCCGCCCACTGAAGCTCCAACTACAGAACAGGTGCACCTCGTCAAAGACACAAGGCCCTCAGGTCCCTGCCCTTTCCTGTCCGCCCGGAAAGCCGGCCCTCTTCCAGCCATCCTGGCAAACACCTCTTGGCGTTTAAAATCCTCACTCCTGGGGCGTCTGGGTGGCTCATTCGGTTAAGCGTCCGACTTGGGCTCAGGTCATGATCTTGTGAGTTCAAGCCTCACAAGCCTCATATCGGGCTCTGTGCTGTCAGCTCGGAACCTGGGGCCTGCTTCAGATCCCCTGTTCCCCTCTCTCCGTCCCACCTGCTCGTACTCTGGCTCTCTCTCAGAAGCAAATAAAACGTTAAAAAAATAAGTCTTCACTTCTTCACCTAACTACCTCTTCTTAGGTCCCGGTGTCCACCCTGCCTCCACACTCGGTGGGCCAGCCCCTCCTCTAGGCTTCAGATCGTCTAGGCCAGATCCTGGGACAATGTTACCTCTATTCTGGGTCTCTTCCCAGAGTGCAGAGCGCCCCTGGGCACATCTCCCCAGCATCTGGCACACGTGCAGGACCCTCAGAGCCACTGCCTGGTGTCTCTGGACCCTGTGACCACCAGCTCAGACGATTTCCTCTGCTCCCCCCCACCCCCCCATCGCTCCGACCCGTGTTGGCCTGAAAACGGTGCCTGGCAACTGTGTAATAAACTATGTAGCAAACACCCCCTCAGTGAGTGATACAGTTACCCGCAAGGACGGGTCACGCCCACAACGAAAGAGGCGGCGAGCCAAGTGTGAGCAATACTTTGCGGGGATTCGGCCGCACCGGTCCCGCCAATTCTCTGACCTATAAGGGCAGCTGTTCAACACGATGTCATGCTGGTGTCTAAGCACGCAGTTCTGGGTGGGGGCTGCTTTTTAAACTAAAAACAAACAACATCATTTTCATGAACCTGAGTTTTCAAATTTGGTATTAGTAAAGGTAACCCAAAGCTAAACGTTCAGAATTTTTAAAACATTGATGCTTTGGACTTTCAGTTTACCTGTCTTTTAATTCAAAAACTTAAACTGAGAGTGAGGTTTTAAGTGAGCAAAATGATCTCGAGGGGACAAGAGACACTTGGGGAACTTCATTCAATGGTCAGGGCCACACTAGTAACACAGGGTTTCACTTCCAAATCAAGGCCTAGAAAGACCTCTATTTAAAAAGACTATGTTGGGGGCGCCTGGGTGGCTCAGTCGGTTGGGCGTCCGACTTTGGCTCAGGTCACGATCTCGCGGTCTGTGGGTTCGAGCCCCGCGTCGGGCTCTGTGCTGACTGCTCAGAGCCTGGAGCCTGTTTCACATTCTGTGTCTCCCTCTCTCTCTGACCCTCCCCCGTTCATGCTCTGTCTCTCTCTGTCTCAAAAAAAATAAATAAACGTTAAAAAAAAAAAATTAAAAAAAAAATAAAAAGACTATGTTCTCGTCTAAAACGGTAAAGGCAGGCGCCAGAGAAAGGCAGAAAATGCACACATGAGCTTCTCAGCAACTTGAGACGAGGCCCGTTATGGCTGCTGATCCCTGCCACCGGCCTCGGTCCGCGGTGTCGGCAGAGCGTGGGGCCGCTCGCTGGTGGGCGTCTCACAGTATCTGGTCGCCCACGACCCTGAAAGGACCTCGAACTATTTTACCCTAATGTTTAATTTGTTCGTCCATACAAACGTATGTGGACGGTGAGAAGTCAGGGGGGGGCCTGCAGCCCCACCGTCCGTGAGGGCACACTTAGAATCTGAAAGCACAAAAATGGAATTTATAATCATCGATCTCTTAAAACTGCCATCGGCAGTTTTTTTTGAAAAGTAACAACTGTACCATTTGGTGCCAGAATGCTTGACCCGCTCTTCCAGGGGATGATCTCAGGACACGAGAGGTCTAAGAGATTCTCACATCCCTCGCATCTGCGTGGGGCAAAATACGGGTGCTACTAAATTTAACTTCTGTATTTGAGTCAGTTCTTTGGAAACGCACTTGCAGGAACCAAAACGGGGGGAGGAACTTGTTTTAACGTTCACATCGGTAGCCAGACGATGAATGAGAACTGTATCCAGTGTACCTACGAAAGGTGTCGGAGACCCAGCCCCGTATTAGGCACGCGGCACGGTCCCAACACTCATCGGAACAAATCAAGACAATCCTACTCTAACGCGCACTAAAACGTTGCCGACAGTTAAGAGCAGACTCGGAAACAAATATTCAACAGCCGTGAATTCCCAGAAACAATCTTTAACATCGAAAGGTGTCTCCACGTACCTCCATCACGTGGTAACGACACATTAGTGCTGGTTCCGCTACTGGGTGGTGGAACCAATCTGTTCATTGTTCTAGAGCGTCTGGAGATTTTTAGAAAAATTCCAGGAAGTCCACAGGTGGACAGGGAGCATGCGATCCTTGGGTCTTCCTCCTCCAGGGGACTGCGGCTCACTGCCCCGGCAGGGCCTGGAGTGGTCTGGGCAGATGGGGACCCCCTCCTGTCTACAGCCTCTCCCGCACACCTGCTCCCCTCTCACCTTGACGGGCTCGCTGGGCGCACGGTCCCCCTGCCCTCGGCTGGGCCCTGGTGCTCGGTGAAGAAAGGGGACGTGCGTTAGGTAACTGCCGAGGACCTAGACATACACTGATCTTCCGGGTTTCGTAATTACAGCGGCAGCAACACGGGTGCGGCCAGATGCAGGCTCACAGACCCTCACGCGTGACACTCGCGATAACCCTGGTAGAGCCAAGGGTCACAAGCGGCTTCTCCTGGAGCTCCCAGCTCTTGTGAGGACTCAAGACAAGGGGCGCCCTCAGGTCATGATCTCATGGTTGGTGGGTTTGAGCCCCGCATTGGGCTCTGTGCTGACAGTTTGGAGCCTGCTAGGAATTCTCTTTCCCTCTCTCCCTGCCCCTCCCCTGCTTGCACTTTCTCTTTCTCTCCAAATAAATAAACTTAAAAAAAAAAAAAAAAAAAAGACTCAAGATAAAAACAAAACAAAACAGGACAAGACTATTCTGCACAACAAAACACCTCCCTCCACGACCCACAGGCCCCAACCCACAGGTCCTAAAACAGCACTAAACACAGAGATTATGACTGGTGGATAAAAGTTACAAGAAGATTAAACAACTACCATCTACCAGACACGATGCTCGCGTCCACATGGAACTTCCGGGACCAAAGCAAAACCCATTCAGCGTTTCTGAAGCCAGAACATCGTCATCTCGGTTGGAGGCCTGGCTAAGGGAAAAGTTTCCCCCTTAGTTACAACAACAAGGAAGGAAGATTTCGGTGGCTCTGAGAAGATGGAGGGAGACCCCCACGGGCCTGTGACGGACCCGAAGCCCTCCCGCAGCACTGGCCAGCCTCCCCTGGGTGAATCTGTCCAAGCCAACGGTGGCCACCGAGTTCAAGCGGGCTTCTATGAAGACAGGACTGGGGGGGGGGGGGGGGCGCGTAGAGGGAGGGTCCTCTAGCAACAGTTAGAACTTGCTCCTTGCACTTCTCACGCTTTCTCTGGTGGAGCCCAGCCTTCCAGAGCTGTCAGTGGCCACCTGGTGCTCATGGTGGTCAGAAGGACACGGAAGGCACAGAGCCGGGGTCACGGGCGGGGGGCCACGCACCGCCCTTCGGCAGACACACAGCCTGCCGTCCGCCCCCTGGGAGTCCAGACACGCTGCCTAGAACTTGAGGTTACAGTCCCCCGTAGCTGGCTCGCTGCTGGTGTATCTCACAAGGTCAAGACTGTCAAAGCAGATTTGGAAGAAAACTGTCCTCTGGATTACAGCAGACTCTCTATTTAGCCTCTGGGAACTCTGCTCCTCCTCTGATGCTTCTGGAAGCCCTTCTCTACCCCAGCCTCTCCCCTTGAACCCCAGAACCTGCATGGATTCTCCGTGCTGCTTCCCTAACACTCCGGGGCCCTTGGATGCGCACGTCCTCCCTAGCTCTGTGTTCTCTCACCATGAGGGTACGCGCTGTGTGTTAGCACGCCAGAGACACCCGGAAGCCTAGAAACTGCTGCATCCGTTCTTCTGAGAAGTCACTGGAAACACTAAAGCCCCACGTTTTCACTCAAAACCTCCTTGGGGTTGGAACCCGTAACACTTATCGGGGAGAAAGACATTTTGCTGCAGAAACACCACGCACGGCTGCCGAGACCAGAGTTAGCCACGGTGCACGGACGGAAGGCCCTGTAAGGACAGGGAGAGATGGAGAACCCTGACCCTTGGTTCTGCCGACTAACCCAACCACGGGGAGGTGAACGAGCTCGCTCCCTGCCAGTGTGAGGTCACCTAGGAGTGGCTCTGTACGGGGCGCTGCTGGCACGGAAACGCACCTGGTCCGCACATCATGAAGATCAGGGTCCTACAAGAAGATCATCTGTGCTGCCAGCGAGGGGAGACCCGCCCCGTCCCCTTTCAGTCGCTCACCCCACAACTTACTGACCGTGTGCGGACCAGCACGGTCCCTGCTCTCAAAGAGCTCAGTCTGGAACTCTCTAAAGCGATCAAGAATCCAGAAGAGTTGGGGGGGAGGAATTTCAAGAGGGCCCTCGATGCTGGGGCAAAGTCCGAAAGATCAAGCACTAACCTTTCAGCCCGTTAGCTCAAAACTACCTCCCACTTCTGTCTCCCTCGCCCCATGTCCTGGACTCGGGCAGGACTCCCCGAGGCCAAGGGGGACCGCATCAGACAGTGTCTTCCTCTGGACTCTCCCGTGGAGGGCGCATTCCGGCTCGGGTACAGTCCGGCCCCCACCCCGGCACCCAGCGCTCCCCACACACTTCCTTCACCGGATGCGACCCAGAGCTGATGGTGCGGATCGTGACCTGGGTAAAGATGGGCATGCTCCTTGAACTGAGTTTTAAAAAACTTTCGACATGCATGCAGGTCTCAGCATTAACACGCTTCAAGAATCACTAACGGAAACTGTGAGAGATGAACCTGACTATCTTGGGATTTCACTACTTGACAATTTCACTGTGTGATCACCAGGCTGGGGATACTCCTTCCGGGCAGGGCTTTTGGAGGGCCTCCAGCCGTGGCTAGGCTGTATTTGAAACCAGGGCCGAGGGTTCAGACCACAAGGCTCAGCTGTCTGGAGCTCAATTTTGGGTTCCAGGTGCAAATTCGACCCAACACCGCACTCCATCTTGGTCTCAGTTGCGCCGTCGGGCCTCGTGGATGGTTCCACGGTCTCCAGTTCCAACGGAAAAGCCAGGCAACTATACAGGTACATAAATTCCAAACAGAAGGTATAATGCTGAGACCAGCACGTGGGAGGAAGGTGTAATTATCTGTTCTCCGGAAGTTCGTGGCTTAGGAAGAGAAACAATCCCTTTCTGGAATCCCAGGTGCAGAGGTGGCTCAGAGACGGGGGAGACACTGCTGGCTCCCAGCATTCCCCTGGAGGACTGTGTATCAAAACGGCACTACTGGAAAAGGTAGGGACGTACCTTTTACCGTGCAGGGCTGGAAGTGCTATGCGTAAAGTCAGAAGCAATGTGTATGCGGTAGCAATTGTATCGTTTGTGCACTCAAACAGCTGCCTTGAAGTATAATAAAAATGAGCATGAAATGAAAGGTTCATGCAGGTCTATGAGCAAAACAGAAACAGAAACCCAGAAACCAGCCCCACGCCCACGTCTACCCTGCCCTCCCCGCCCCCCTCCCACCAGGCCCCCCCCACCCCCGAGAGTTCTTCCTGTGGACTTAAAACCCTTCTGTTGAGAAGACCTACAGGCTTTATACATTCACCTGGTGGCTCATGAAGACCAGAAACACTGTCATAGAAAGAAGCTCTCTGAATATTCTGAATCTCTAAAGCAGAGAAACAGCAAAAACAGAACAGAAGAGCAGATACACAAATACTTCAGTTAGTGTGAGAGACATTTGACATCACAAGTCAACTTTGAAATCGGGCTACAACACGGCCCCTGTGACATTACTGCCCAGAGAATTTGCACTTCTGGACAAAGTTCTCTACTAAGTAATCTTCCAAACGTCCCCACGCCCGAGGGTCAGCAACAGATCGTATCAGCATTACGGGATTATGTAAACGCGGGATGAAATTTAAAAGAAACAAGGCAGTACTGGAATTGTTCATAAAATTATCTTGCAGTTAGCAAATCGGGACGAGACTGCGGAAGTTCGAGCACTCTGCTAAGTGTACACGTTAAGCGGCTTTTACAGTCAAAGATGCACACCGCCGCGTAATTTGACTTCCAATGCAGATTTTGGAAACATATTGGCTTCAAATACAAATTAGCAATAGTTACTAAGGAAAACAAAATTCAAGATCTGTTGTAGCAAAACGTTAAAAGAACTTCAAATCATAAGGTGATACTTCTGGATCATACCCATTACTCACGGAAAATACCCCAGGAGGCACATTTACATGAAAATGCAATCATTAGCTTTTTAAATTTCTGGATACAAGCCCCAAGGAGTGGCAAGAAGTCGCGTGCAGCTGGTACAGAAATCCCGAAACATCTTTTAGCAAAAAGGAGGGCGCTAGGAATCTCTAGGGCAGGGCTGCCGTCAGAAATCTTACACTGCTCCTGGTTTGGCCTTGAGTGAACTCCATAAAAGCCTAAAAGCCTATTTTAACCAAAATATTCTATACTCTAGGGACTGTGCCTTCACAGGCAAGCTCGACTCATACATCTTGCTTTCATGGTCGGCTGCTCATTGTCTGCTTTTGCATTAACGTGGCTACGAAAAGAGAAAAAACAAGGACTTGTTTTTTTCCAGGGCTATTTTCTTTTCCTACAGAAAAGCTCCCCTCTCCCGAGATCCCTACACCCACAGTGAGCACTGGTGAATTTTCTGCCCTAGAACCCCCGTCAAACGCTGTGCCTGGTGCTGACTTTTTGTACGAAACACGCAAACCTCGGAACCGGACAAACACGGTTCCGCCGTCCTGCCTGACCTTCACCCGGAAGATCGGCTCCCCTTCACCACCGACAGCGAGAGACTTCTGCGATCCCGTCGCTCAGATTAAAGTACATCGCCGTCCATCTAAGCCGATGGACAACACGACTTATGCTAACAGCAGCATCATCAGGACACCAAACACATGGGATTATTCCAGAGCAGATGCTAGCATGGCCAGATCAAGCTTGGGGCACACCTGACCTTCCCGGGGGTTCCGAGCCACGGACCGAGTGCAGATGGACGGGGTTCGGGCCGGGGCCAGAAGAGTCTGCAAGGCTGCTGGTGTTTCTGGAATTAAATACCCTAACTTCTCCATGGACAGAGAACACAGAGGCAGGTAAGGACCCTCCAGACACGGTCCTACCTGTCGGACACACCACCTGGGCTACGGAACACGCGTGGACGCCTGCAGTCCAGGCCCTGCCAGATCCTACCCTCCTAACACCGCTGACCCACAACTGCCCGACGCTCCCCCACCTGGGGACGGCGAGGCGCAGAGCTAAAGGAGAAAGATGGATGGAGGAAGCCCAGGGAGGAAGCTGGAGCCAAGACAGAGGCTCGCGCATCCTGTTACCGCATCTGTGTGTATCCTGACTCTCCCACGAGGTCACAAGCTCTGGGGGCAGGGACACGTCCCTCATCGTCTCCACACGGACCTCACGGACGACCACGGTAAGCATGTGGTGGGAGGGAGTCCTGTATGAATGGGCCAGGTGTTTCCCACGATATCATTTCTGGTTAAGAAATTAAATAATGGGGCGCCTGGGTGGTTCAGTATGTTGAGCATTCAACTCTGGGCTTTGGCTCAGATCACGATCCTAGGGTTGTGGGATCGAGCTCTGCACTGGGCTCTGCACTGACAGTGGAGCCTGCTTGGGATATTCTCTCTCCGCCCTTCCCCACTCATTCTCAGTGTCTCAAAAAATAATAATGAAAAGAAGAAATTTAAAAAAATAAGAGAGTCAAGGGGGCGCCTGGGTGGCTCAGTTGGTTAAGCATCCAACTCAACTCGGGTCATGCTCTCGCAGTTCGTGGGTTCGAGCCCCACGCTGGGCTCTGTGCTGACGGCTCAGAGCCTGGAGCTGCTTCAGATTCTGTGTCTCCCTCTCTCTCTCCCAAAAATAAATAGATGTTAAAATAAATTTTAAAATTGTTTACAATAAAGAAGTAAATAAAGAGTCAAAAGTGGTTTGCAACATCAGGACCAGTACGTTCGCCCAGGACCTAATTTCTTTTGTTATACGGTCATTATTCCCTAAACACCTTCTCTCTTCATTCAAAATGGAGAAAATCAGTTTTTGAGGCTTCAATGGTAGAAATGCTGGTTTCCTCTGTGCTCTTCTCCTCACACTCAGCTCCCTGCCCCCAGGGTCCTTCATCCCAACCCACAGACCACTGCCAATTTGCCTCTTCACCTCCGTGCTTTCACCCCCACGCTGTCACCCCTGGCTCACAAACCTATGGAAGCCACTTCTCCAATGGAGTCAAGTCCTCCTGAGACTGGAGGTCAGGCTTCTCTGTGGCCCGGTTGCAGCCATGAGCCTCCCTTCGTGTCAGCTTTTGTGACTCAACACGCTGTTCCCTTCCAAGGACGAGGACAACTCCTCCGTGACAATCTGCCTCAGCACATGCCAAAGGGACCCCTTCCCTGTACCGAACGTGCCCAGAGACTCCTTCCCTACCATTCGCGTGGCATCCGTCACAGCTGTGGTCTGGGTGCATCTGTCTCTGTTTCCTGTGCTCAGAGCTCTTACGGGGGCGCCAGGAGGGCACAGTGGCTCTGCTCCCCCAGCCACGGTGCCCGGGTCAGTCTCCGCCAAGGGGACGGGCGGCCCGACTCCTCTCGTCTCTCTGGGATGCGTCCCTCGCACATCACCCCCTGCGAGTGCGGGACTTCGCGGGCCTCGTGACAACCAGAGCTCGGAGGGGGTCCGTCCACTCCGGCTCTGGAGTCTCGTGTCCTGTGCTACCGTCTCCTCGCGACAGGCCCGGGGCCCCCTCGTCTGTTCGGTGCGGCCTCGACCGCCCAGGCCGCTGCGCTAACCGGGAGCACTCAGCATCTGGTGCAAGACTCTCCCCCACAGGCACCAAGACCACCTAACCTCCCCCCAAGCCCCTCCTCTCGCCCGGTCTCGGGCGCACGATCTCTCCCGGGACCCACGTGTGCCGAGCAGCAGCCCACGCCGGCGGGGCCCTCACGCTCACTGCAGCTGCCGGACGTGATCGCTCCAGACCGGAGCTCCTATCCTTCCCTCCTCACGTTCTCCTGTTCCTTCTGCCTCAATACTCCTCGCCCCTTCTTTTTTGCTTCCTGGGTTTCTTTCTATCTCCGAGGAGGGGGCTGGATGACAAGGTCTGGAGATACTCCAGAGAAGGTGGGGGTGAGCCAGGCTCCTGAGGAGGCTGGCCTCGGGCCAGTTCCAGGGTGAAGGGCCCGCGGGGCCTGGGGCCGAGTGAAGACGTGGGGTACAATCAGGATGTAGGCAGCAGCGAGAGCAAAGCTCTGGAAAGCACCGGCCCCCCCTGCGCACGGACACGCGGACGTTTCGTTTCCCTGGTACTCGTAGCACCTTCTAGTCTATGACGAGACACCCGAGGCTCATGTAAATACAAGATCTCGGAGGGCTGACGGAAATAAAAACAACTACTCTCTATGCAGGGCATTTGAACTGTTCACCAGCTACTGCGTGTGTGTTGGGGTGGGGGGGGGCGCAGCTCACGGACCTGTATGCGACCCAGAGTGAGTGTACAGGGCCTTTCTGGTTTTGCGTCCCCAGTACCCCTGGATAGGAACCACACTGGGCCCTGGGTGGCCTGAGGCACGTGTGCAGTTCTTTCCGGCCCTGTGCCTAGAATGTTCCACACTTCCCACAGCATCTGACCAGGAAGGCAGACGTTCTGTTTCCCAGGGTAAATTCCGATGTAGCGGCAGCCCTGCTCTAGGGAAAGCAAGTTTTAAAGTAAAATATACGTACACGGATCTAATGTAAAAGGACCATATAGGAGCCTTCCCTGGAAAAGTTTCGGGACAAGCTGAACTCCAGGCGGAAGCGTGTTCTTACCGTCCTTCCAAAGCTCTGCCACGAATCTGTCCGACGACTGATGCAGGAGGGTGGCCACGTTGTCGTTCAGCGGGTCCATGTTCTTCATCAGCCACTCGTCTGCCTTGTAGTCCACCTGGCCGTGGCGGGCCACACGAGGGGGGAAACGCGGACACACACACAAAACAAGAAACGCTTTCAGCCTTAACCCAGAACGTTCTCGGGGACAATCTGAAAGGTGGGTTGTCTCGAGGGCCACGCAGTGGTGACGCACACGGTGTTTAGGGTCTGCGAACGTCTACCCGCACGTTTGTCACCAGCGCCATCAGATGCAGCGAAATCTCAAGCTACCGTTAACCGTTACACAGCCCGTACCTTCCCCGCGTAGTGGATGATGCAGAAGTCTGCTTTGTCTTTCAGTTGCCGGGGTTTCTGAAACTTGGAGTGGGAGCCTTGCTCTTGAACTAGTTTTTCGACAAAGGTCTTATCCGTGGCCTTCGGGAACCAGCACTCTTCGTCCAGAAGGGCCAGCACGCCGGGGGGGTTGGCCTGATAATGAGAACGGACAAGTTCACCGTCACTCACTTTCAACACCAGGATGCCCCTCTGCACTTGGCAGGTTAGTTTCCAGGATGAGGAAGACTTTTCTGAAGCTATGGAAACCAAACTGCTAGGACAGAAGGTAGCGGAGGGATTCTCTCCGTCTCAAAAAAAAAACAAAACAAAAAACTGAAGAGAAACAGAACGAAAGTGAACCTCAACTGGATGGAATGCTTCCGACATCTCACATCCTAACTGATTTAAGTTCCTCTTTAAGGGACGGTTAAATAAAACGTATCACTTAGCGCCCGGTCAAACGGCAAGACTAGTAAGCATTAAGCGGAAAATATCAAAGGGGGACAAATAATTTACCAGTCACTTTATGTATTTGACCAACGCAAGAGTCGCTACTTTATTTCACTCAACTGGTTCACTGAAGAAAGGCCCAGAAACAAAGGCAGATAGTGGACTGTGGGAGGCCTGGGGTCTCTGGGACGATGACAGCGTTGGAGTCAGGCAGTGGAGATGATGTACGATGCTGTGAGCATCGAAACCCACTGAGCCGTATCCCACAAAACGGTGGATTTCAGGGCACGTGAGAAGGTCTCAATCAAGAAAAAGTGCCCAGAGTCGGTGCACGGACTTCCCTTCTGGAGGAAGGCGGAGGGCCCAGGAAAGGGACATGAGACACTCCAAACGTGCTGGCCTAGGTCGCCGCCGCTGGGTCATCCCGCACTGCCACACCACACCGCAAGTACACGTCAGTGACATGAGACTAAATGCGGCAAGTCTAGGGCGAGCCTACGTGATCAGCCTTGGGAATCCATATCCAGGAGCAGCTTTCCTACGTTTATCGGGAAAGCTGGCTCCGTACAAATACTGCTTAAAAAGTGACAGAGATTAAAGCATACGGGAAACATGTAACCACATGGTCAGAGGAAGGTGGCCGGACAAAGTGCCAGCAGGTAGAAGCTGGGAGAACCCTGTAATGGGCCCCGACCAAGGGCTCACTAGTTTGCGGCTCTCGGAGGGTTTGGAGCAGCTAAAGGAACACTGGAATCGAAGGCAAGCAGGATCAGGTAATCTTCCAGAAGCAAAGGTTCAGAGCCGTAGGTGACTGAACGTACCCCACTCACCGGACGACTCTGAGGTTCCGCATTAATGAGGACACATCCATCTTTGTACTCTAGTTCTTACGTTTCAATCCCTTTCAGTGAAAACACTGCTAAATTCTGAAACAGGATCCCCAATGTAATTTAACCTTTTCTAAATGGCTCAGTGACAGCACGACTATGAATATCCACGATTATGGCTCCTTTTTACTTCTGCTACTTCATCCCTCAATGTCAAGTTCTGTGTTATCACTGCTCCTTTAGGTCGGGGGTTTCTAAAGAGCCGGAAGTCTGGGAGACAGCTTTCGGACTGCCAGGGAAAACACAGAACACACGGCCGAGTCACGGACATCTGTTGGGAGACCATAAGCGCACGAGTTACGTGTGGTCTTGTGTATTTCTGCGGGAACACTAAACCAGAAGAAAAGGACCTCTGCTACGTGCTAGGACTGCTATTAAAAGTACATCTACCCCCAAACCCCTGGAAGAGTCAAATCAGGAAAAACCCTGCCCAAATAAGAACATCCTTGTGCTCACAAGGATGAGCTTTAGTTATGGGAACAAGGGGTCTAAATGCCGTGACTTGCTCCCGGATGACCTGGGCGGCCCTGTGTGGCCCAGGCAGGGGGTGAGGGCACGGTGGAGGGGGGCCTGCAAGCGGCAGGCTCACACACGAGAGGGCGGAGGAAGGGCCTTCCCTGGCTGCTTACTTACTTTTCAAACAGGTATTTCATCAAAGCATCTCTTTTCTACGACGTTTATGTGAGAAAATTATCTTAAAGCTAATTAGGCTGAGGGCGCCCGGGCAGCTCAGCCGGTGGAGCACGCGACTCTTGATGTCAGGGTCGCAAATTCGAGCTCCACACTGGGCGTGGAGCCTACTTAAGAAAAGACCCCTTAGGTGGGCTAGGTGCCCTCGGGGACGACGCTGTGGGAACGACCGCCGCGCTGCCGGAGCGCGCCCTTACGGGTCTCTCGATGAGGTCGATGCAGGGCTGCAGGTCAAGGCCAAAGTCGATGAAGCTCCACTCGATGCCCTCGCGCTGGTACTCCTCCTGCTCCAGCACGAACATCGTGTGGTTAAAGAGCTGCTGCAGCTTCTCGTTGGTGTAGTTGATGCAGAGCTGCTCGAAGGAGTTCAGCTGCACGGGGCGGGATGTGGGATGTGGGGAGGGAGGGGGAGAGAGAGAACGGGAATCACCGATCAGCCGCTACCGACACCCGCCACGGGAAGTTCTCAGGGACCAGCTGCAGCATGGGCTGTGTGTGAGGAGGGGCCCTGAGTGGAGGGGCCTCGGCCTCTCACCGCACCAGCCGCGGGGGACCTTCCCGGAATGCGCAGAGCAGGGAAACACTAAACTCTGTGCGCTCAGCGCGTCATCTACGTGGGAAACACCTCCGTGCCATTCTGAATGGTTACCAAACAGAAGCGAAGGGATAAGCGAGACAGGGAGAAAGAGAAAAGGCAGAAAATCAAAGAGGCGTGGGAAGGTCAGAGGCCACGGGGCCGAGTGTCCGGAAGCCTTGTGGACGGACTCCTGTTCCCGCTCTTCTCTTCAGCCACAGGCTCTGGAGCAACTTAGGTCCTCTTGGCTTCGGGGGGTGGTGGACGAGACCTTGGCCAGGCCCGATGAGGGTGCTCGGGGAGCGGGAGGCTCCAGCCGCCTGGCGGCGCGTTCCCTCCTCTTAAACAAGGGTCTGTCCTCTGCCAGTGTCAACACAGTGGTGACGGAGGGGGACCACGCTCCTCGTGGCGAGCACGGAGCGCACAGAACCGTCGAATCAACAGCCGCACACCCGACGGGGACGCCACCTCGCGCGTTCATTAGACGTCAGGACGGGAACTGGATCGTCTTCTCACACGTTCTAGACACCGCTGTCTCCTTCTTCGGGAACTCGCCGGTTTGTCTATGATGCTGCCGAGGGGAAGGATGGATGGATGGGTGGATAGGAAGAATTTTTAAGCACAATCACCTTAGGTGCTAGAAGTTCTCAACCTTTTCCCCCTGAGCCTCCATGCTGTTCGCGAGAAGCACGTGTCCATAAATAACTGCTCTCATTATGAAAAGTGATCTTCAATTAGGGAACGTGTACTCCGTCTCCAAGGAGATTTATAGTCTGAAAAAGCTGTTCCAATCCTCTCCCCGTGGGGGTGTTCTACTGCTTGAGAATGCGGTCACACTTGGAGGGCAGGAACGCGGTGTTCGTCCTGCTCAGCACCGTTATTTCCCGGGAATATTTGCAGACTGCCCGGTTGTGCGTATTCGCGTTTAGGTAAATGGATTTTGTTCTACCGTGGGATGAGGAGACCCTACTGCTTTATGCAGCTTGGGCAACTATGTGGGATGGCATTTTTTTTTTAAAAAAAATTGAGTTCCTAACTTGTCTTCCACATTTAAACTACAACTACGTTTTCATATAATCAGTACTTAAAATGGTAATGCGTGGTGTACAATTAAAAGTGGACGAAGAGGGGAGCCTGGGGGGCTCAGTTGGGTAAGCCTCTGACTCTTCATTTCAGCTCAGGTCACGATTTCACAGTTCCTGGGTTCAAGCCCCGTGTTGGGCTCCGCACTGATGGTGTGGAGCCTGCTTGGGATTCCCTCTCTCTGCCCCTCCCCTGCTCTCTCTCTCTCTCTCAAGGTAAATAAATTTAAAAAATGGGCAAAGAGCCACATGAGAAGTCTCACTCACGTCACCTACTTGTTCTATGGTTAGCCACTGTCCCCTGCTTCTCGTGATCCTTCCAGAGATGTTCTGTGCACTCACATGTGTGTGTTACCTTGATTTTTTTTTTTAACTTGATCTGTCCTGGAGTCTTTCCACAGGAGGATATAAAGCCAGCTCCTTTTTCATACTGGGTGTACAGGACCCAATATATCCAGTGTATGGATATACTGTAATTCCCTGAACCAATTTCCTAATGGTGGACATTTAGGTTTTTTCCATTCTTTCCCCAGCACAAATAACACTCGCTACCACAACCCTGCATTTTTACCTTCTCCATTTTTCTATGGTCCATATATTCATAGGTCAAGACCATACTTCTTGAAGTACAGTTTAACTTTACATAATGTTTCACTTCTTTTAATATCCTTTTCATTCCTTTTTCAGAATTTTACGATCTGTTCTTTATTTTCCATTAATTCAACTTTCAAATTAGTTTTAGAAGAAGGTTGCCTAGTCTCCCCCCACCCTTAAAATTCCCATCGGTAGGTTTTGAACGGACATGTTTGCTTGAGAAGTAACTTGGGGAAGAGCTGCTGCTTTATGAGGTGGAAATTCCCTGAGAACATGGTACGTTTTCTAGGTGGTTCTGTTTCTCACAGTAGCACTGGGAGGTTGCCTTCGGTAAACTATGCTGTTTCTTCTTAAATTTATTCTTCAGTCTCTCATCCGTTTTTGTTGCGGCTGGAATCAGGGATCTTTTCTTTCATTGTACCTTCTGATTATGTAGAAGAAGGCGACAAATTTTTTTTTTTTTTAATGCGACACATGCCCAGCCACCTCTCATGATTTCTCAAGTTTTCCACAGATCAGTACATATTCAAGCAATCTCCTACAGCGACAGCGGCAGCTCAGTGGCTAAGACTGCGCCCCCCAGTGACATATCTCAGATCTGCTCAGGCCAGACTGATCGTCTGAGTTGTTCATTTTAAAGCTAAGGCAATTCCATACCCCGTGGTGGCCAGGATATCACACTGGTCCCACGAGTATTTAATTTAGTATTTGTGCCTCACCGTGGAGTCAGTCCATCAAAGGAGACATAAAGATGTAAATTTTTAGGAGACTGAAATTGTATCAATGTTTTGGCACAACCACAGCAGACTTGTGACCACAAACCAGTGACGGGATGGATGCAGAGGGCGTGGAGAAAGCCAGTCGAAGCAACAGCAAAATACGCCAAAATCTATCATCAGACCCCGTGATGCATCTTCGGGACACAGAGCACCATCTCCGTCTGTGTCTGCTAGCCCTCGCTCTCCGGTCAGCTAGGTGTAGCCATGCCGGCTTTCTAGCACTTTCTAACACTTGACAAATTCTCTCCCATACAAGATCACTGACTTACTCCCATCACGTAGGAAAACTCGCAGAGGCCGGGGGCTTCTCCTCCTCAGGTATGCTTACCTGTAGCTCCCGAGACACCTTCTGTGACTGGGCCCCCCACTTCCTCCTCACGGCACCCTAATTTGGCCGCACCTGCTCATCTGCCATTATAGCCCCGGTGCCTGCAGTGCACCCGGTACAGAGCGAGCCTTCGTGTTTATTAAAAGAATAAACAGAAGAGCAGGAGAGAGAAAGACCCACCTCAAATATTTCGAATCCAGCAATATCCAGGATTCCGATGAAAGACGCGCCCTGACGCTTGGTCCTGTCCAGAGCTTTGTTGATGCGGTGGACGAGCCAGCGAAAGAGCCGCTCATAGGTAGCTTTCGCCAGTGCTTCTACTGCAAAATCTGCCTGTAATTAGACGACAACCTTTTATTCTGGAAACCGCCTACAAAGCATGACTAGCGGTTATCTGGAGTTTAATGCTCTATAATGTTCCCAGAACTCAAATAGCTTTTGCTACTTAACGTTGTCTCCATTTGACACAGCGGCAGTTAAGGGTACAGGTAAACAAACTGGAGATGATCTACTGACGAGAAGGGAGAAGATGCCTAGGAAAAATAGACTCTTTCCTGGGCCCTTGGGGCTCTGTGCAGCCCGTCTGCCCAGCCTTAAAGGAGTCTGCCACGAAACGGGTGGATCCGACGCCCACATTCTTGGTGCTGGGCCACCCACACAGGGACCCGGGAGCAGCGCGCCCTACGGCTGAGCGGGCTTCCAAAGTTATATAGCTTTGTCCTGCTGGATGATTACCTACCTGGGGAAAACCTGAGGTGATATTTCAAATTTACTTTAGAAAAAAAAAACACTTCAAAATTTTTTCTGGAGAAAACCATACAAGAGAAAAAACAACACACAGTACCAAGAAACACCTGTTACAGAGTTTCTGTTAAGGTCTGTTACCTGCCAATAGGAAGGTCTTCTGATGATAGCTTGTCATTCAAACAAATGTGCAGTAACAATGTGAAACTCACTTGTTCTTTGGTCTGGGCTTTCTGCACATAGTCTCGGCCGACCTTGATCCGGGGCGTGAGGATAGCCCGAGTGAACTCCATCACATTCATCCCCAGAAGATGGCAGAGTTTCTGTGCAACTAGAGCATAAAACGTTTCCTAAGTACTAGGCTTCTACCTACGAGCTAGTCACAACACGTTCGATAAGAAACCTCCAGAAATAAACTGAATAAGTCTTAAAAAAGGACAGGTTTCAGGTCTTCATCCTTTCTAATGAATACCACTCATCCTTAGGTAAGAAGGAACAGGCAGCAGTTACTTACTCTGGGTAATTCAGCGTAAGTTACGGAGTCTTAGAACCCATGGATGATGCACAGAATGAGAAAAATAGCATTTATGCTAATTTAAATCATGTTACCAGGATAACTGGTCGTGCATAATGATCCCAATAATATTTAGTAGGCAAGAAACCTAAAGGTTTTTAAAAATTTGCATGGCCAACAGCGAGCACTCAATAAACAGCTCATTCAGTTACTACTGTTCTCGGCAGCCGGGCACGTACCTCCTCACGCGCTCACTGGGGACACCGCCAAGTTCTAACAAGTGTGAAAATTATTCTCATTTTTTTAGGTTTATTTATTTTGAGAGAGTGCAAGTGGGGGAAGGGCAGAGAGAGAGAGGGAGAGAGAGAATCCCAAGCGAGCTCCACTGTGTCGGCACAGAGCCTGACGTAGGGCTCGAGCTCACGAACCTCGAGGTCATGACCTGAGCCGAAGTCAGATGGTTAACTGACTGAGCCACACAGGCACCCCTCTAATTTTTGATTAAGTGTTAAAATAAGAAAATTCTATAAGGATAAAGCACATTTTAAGTTACACCGGGAATAGAACTTACCCAAGTTCTTACTGGCAAAGACCTGAACCCCCCCTCCCCACCAATCCACACGTGTTGTCAGCAACTGGACAGTAGTCCTGTGTGGGCAGGACAGGCCGTGCCGCAGAGGGCATTTCTTCCTTCGGTCTGTGGCTCTTGCCACTGGCTCGTACCAACTGCTTTGGTTCGACCTCTAGGTCCTGGCCCCTTTTAGTTAACGTGTGTACGAATGCATGCGTGTACGTACTGGACGGGAAGTTGAAAAACACAAAGAAGCACAAAAAGCCAACGGACCACACCCCTTTGCTAAAATGATAAATGACATTTCAGAGCCTAAAAAAATATACCTGATGGTGGGGTCAGATCTTGGTTTACTTCATTTGATTGGATATTTCAAAGTAGTTCCTGGGTTCCCCGCTCCCCATTAAAATGCTGACAAACACATCTTTTTGCATGATGTGTGTTTTGTCTGTCTTACTCCCTTTTCTGAGACTCTATCTACTTCAAAGGGCCAGGCTCAATCAAAAAGTTCCAGAAGTAAAATGAAACACAGCCTAGGAAAGAGAAAATCTACTGGTCACCTGGCGCGTGAGAAGTACAACTTGAGCTTTATGACGTTGTTGTGAAGAAATGCGGCCGGATGTTTAAACAGACACAACAGAGAACTTCTTTACGTTACGGAGAGTTGGCAACTTGTGCTTGGGAACATGACGACAAACCGCACGACACAACTGTGGCCGTGGCACAACAACGAACCACATAAACAAATAAAACCATATTGGTCAGCTTACCTGTATTTTCTGGCATGGACGCTTGGTCAGTATTTCGCTCCTTTTTGAAAGAAATGTTTCCAAACTGCAGCACTGAAGATACCACTTTAAGCATTGCTTTACATGGATACAGAGAAAAATAAAATAAAATTATTGCATCAAATTGCAGCAGAGACGTATTCTCATTTATTTTATGCTAAAAATTAGCTGTAAAGAGCTCTTCAGTAACACAGGTCTCAGGAATTTGTACAATTATGGGTGATTCTCATGATTCTCTGTCATTTCCTAGTTTACGCTCTTCCCCCCGCCCCGCTGGCTGTGCTAAAGTCTTATTTAAGCGAGTAGCAGAATTGGGGGAAAACCCACGTACAGAGAATTTCCTCGTGAGAGAAGCCCATTATGTGCATTGCTTCCATGGTCTCCTGAAAGTTATCTTTGTCTTGCTGTCCCGGAATGGGAATGTAGCCATTGGAGAGAAATCTGTAGTTGTTAAATCCTTCAAGGAGCAGGTCAGCTAGGAGAAAACATAACGGATACGGTTTAATAAATAACCATCAACAGACGAAGCACCCCCACCTTCACGCTGGGCTGGGCCGATCACGGGAGACGTGGCCCACACCCTCCACTTCTTCCTGTCACACTTTTTCTTCATAGGCTCATTTCAAAAGCATACAGTTTTCCATCCTATCAAGGAGGGAAAACGAGGGTGGAAACGGCAAACATTCCAACTGCAGTTTCTGGGACAGTGGCTTATAGGATATTTGAAATCAGTAGCCCGGGGCACTTGGGTGGCTCAGTTGGTTGAGCGCCCGACTTCAGATCAGGTCACGATGTCGCGATTTGTGAGTTCGAGCCCCACATGAGGCTCTGTGTTGTCAGCGTGGAGCCTGCTTTGGACCCTTTGTCTCCCTCTCTCTGCCCCTCCTGCTCTCTCAAAAATAAACATTAAAAAAAAAAAAAAGAAAAGAAATCGGTAGCCGGGAAATGATGCACATTTTCCAGATAACTAGGCCTTACTGTTTTCACATTTAAATAGCGTAGCCATCTTTTGAGGGAAAGTTTTTAAGCCCTATAATCTGTAATTTTATCTTAGCGAAGTAGTTTACAGCAGATGTTACGGGGTCAATAGGAAGACGACACGAACGTAAAGATCCAGATGTAGAAGGTACAGAATGTGGAATAGGCAGGTCCTGAGCCAGGCCGGTGCCCCGAAACCCTCTGAGCCCGTTTGTCTGGTGGTAAATCTGCTTCTCAGAGTGATGTGCAGCCCATATTTATGACAGAGTATCAAAGCAGCCGCCCCCATCGACTACCTGTACTTTAGGGGCCCTGAGTTAGAACTTAACGCATCCTTTCGCCAAAGGTGTGGAGACCAGAAGGAGGTTTCTCAGGAGGGGTCAGAATAGATACAGCTGTTTATCTTCACACTCGATGTTATGTGCTCTCCTGCCAGGAGTTTCTGCCGAGAGTTTCTGTCCTGTCACTGAATTCTCACCTACCTCACATTTAACCTCTACTGGGTACCGCTTGCTCTCTTTTCCTCTCTCCTTCTCTTAACACCTTGATCTTACTTTTTTGGTTCATTGCGACTGAAGTTACTGCCGGTCTGAAAGCCCGGGAGTTCTCTTCTTCGGCATTACGGACCGTATCGTCTCGGATGTTTAATTTCTCAGTGCAATTACTCTCTTTATTTGTTGCTGATGTTTTTTTCCCCTTACGGGTCCTTTCTCTCACTTCTGGGCTCAACGCTTCCACAGATGTCTGCGTGAGCAAAAGCCTACAGCCCAGGTGACAAAGGGGATACGACGCAGGTGTCTGCTCTCGCACAGGAGGAGCGCCGAATTTTCAGTGCCGATTTCAGAGGAGACCAGGAAGCCGGACGTCCTTCCTTCTCCCTCAGATACCTCTGACTCGGAACTTTACCCCAGCCAGTCCTATGCTTCCAGCCCTTAGGATTCACGACAAAATAAATGCATAAAAGTCCACCATAAGCTCCATCTAGTATGAGTGGAAGCATAAACGTATATGTTGGTTATAAACCCGGGAATAAGAATATTTACTCGATTTTATCAATTTATTCTTTTTTACTTTTTATATTCATAAATGTTGAAACCGAACTTGTATAAAAATGTGTATCTTCTAATTTAAAACTTCTTCGTTTTTTATGTTATTTTCTTTATAAAGCTTATTTCATTCATCTCGAGAGAGAGAGAGTGTGCGCACAAGAGCCAGGGAGGAGCACAGAAAGAAAGAAACAGAGAGAGAGACGGACAGAGAATCCCAAGCAGACTCGGTGCTGTCGCCGAGAGCCAGACACAGGGCTTGCCACCGTGTACTGCGAGATCACGACCTGAGCTGAAATCAGGAGCTGGGACGCTCCACCAGCTGAGCCCCCCAGGCACCCCTAATTTAAAAGTGTTTTAAAGAAAAGAAACAAACGTACAGAAGATGACGTAACACCATCTATAGAACCGCCACTTAAAAAGTATTTACCCGTGGCACGGAAGTTCTATTTCATTTTCATTTTGGTGTGTACGAAACTACGGTCGACCCCGGACATCGCAGGGAGGAGCCACACGGGTCCACTTACACACAGGTTTTTTTTTGGGGGGGACAGTTCAGTTCTATAAATGTATTCTCTCTTCCTTGTGATTTTCTTAGTGTGTCTTCCTATAGTTTACTTTGTTGTAAGAACGCAGTATATGGTGTATACAACCTACAAAGTACGTGTAACAAACTGGTTATCGGTGAGGCTCCCAGGCAGCAGCCAACGATCAGTCGTTCAGTTCTGGGGACTCACAAGTTGGGGGGTGGGTTAGGCCTCCAACCCCCATTTTGTTCAAGGGTCAACTGTACTGTTTCCCCAAAATGTTCTCTTTCAAAAAAAACACAACAAAAAACATAATACTGAAAAGACAGTCAAATAAATACAAAATAGTAGGAAACTTTGTGAACTTACACTTCAGGTGTTCTCCTGCTCCGGATAACAACTGGTAAAAGATATGAAAAGTACGCTCATCTTTTGCTTGACGGACAGCACGAGATTTTTCCAGAAGGTCTGAGCGAAGATGGTTAAGGATCGAATTGAAAAGGTGGCCCTCTCTCCGTGACTGTACGAATTTAATCTGTAAAACGTTTTCTTTCTCTGATATATACTAACCCTCCTGCGATGAACCGTTCTGAATGATTAGAACCTATAAGTGAAAAAGGAAAGAAAATATATGCACTCACGTTCCTCACTAATCTTCGGGAATCATGGACCGAGAGGGTGTTCATGTCAACCCCCCCCCCCCCCCACCCCTCATCTGGGTTATAGTCAAAGAACACAGCACTAAACAAGGAACTCTAAGAAGCTATAGAAAATGAGCTCAAGCCTTTGAAGGCTGAAAAAGCCTCCTGGGAGTTTATCACAACTTTATGAACAAAGAAGCCAAGGCACAAAGGAAATTGCTCAAAATAACATAGCTCATGAGTGCAGGGACAGAATTCAGGGCTCAGGTGGACCTCAGGATGTGTGCTTGGCCACCGTGGTCCCCAAGAGCTTGGCACACACAGCCTCGTACAAGTGGCTCCGGTCCCTCTACATCCACTTTCCAAATACCCCGAGATGGCCCTGACCAGACTGACCACCGGCCCCCTGTGCTGGTTGTCCAGAGCCGGCCACAACCCCTCTGCCCGGGCTTCCCACACGCCAGCGGCTCGCCCCCAACCTGCTTCTGCACTTCAGACCACAGCACACCCGCCTGTGCGTTTGGGGTGCATCTCTGGGACCCGTGTGGGGTCTCCGGTCGACAGTCACCCTGGGCTGTCACACAATCTCCGTTTCTCTGCTCTGGAAGATGACCACCTCTTCTGAAGTCAGCTCTCCCTTCACTTCACCAAAGTGAATCCGTTCTGTAAATTAGATTATCCCAAACACATCGTCCACGTTTGGTGGAAAATACGTTTACAGGAAAGCTGCCATGGCAGGACCAAGGTGAAGAAACTCGAGATTTATTCCCCGGTCATTTCCAAGTGTTTCTTGTACTTTCTGGCTCTGAGCGCATCTGGAGACGTAAAATACAATTCTGAATTATCCCTTACCCGAGGGATCGAAAGGTTGTACTTCTATCACAGGGTCCCTGATACTTGTCAGAGGTAGCAGAGAACTGTCACCTGTATCCTTCCTAATTGGGACACTATCATTTGGAATCCTTTCCATTTTATTACCTCCGTTTTAATTTTTTTAAACGTTTATTTATTTTTGAGAGACAGAGCCCGACGCGGGGCTCGAACTCCCGAACCAGGAGATCATGACCTGAGCTGAAGTCAGATACTTAACCGACTGAGCCAGCCAGGTGCCCCTTACCTCTTTAATCGAAGTAATTCTACACAGACTTCTCTTTTCTTAAGGCCCTTCTACGCAGATGACAACTTCTAGGACTACTCTTTGTATTTGACATTTGTTTCTCCTCTACTTACATTCTGCGTAACGCCAACTGAAACTACTGGAACCGTGCCCTTGCAGAAGGCTTGTTGGGGGGGGGGTATATGCCCATCCCACTAATACCGTGAGCAGACGGTAAACAAGGGCTAACCCAACATGGACTCAGGAGCAGTTCAATAGGAGGTGCTCACCTCAAGGCTCTCCTACCGCGCCAACGTTTCCTGGGTTCAAGTGCAGGTGATTCTCCCCTCAGTGGGACTCTCCTCTACCCCGGCTGTGTGAACACGGTACGGACTGGCATGAAAAACCACCACCACCACCACCACACTCTGGCATTAACATTCAGTAGCTGGAAGTGTCTGACCACGTCGTGCTCCCTCTGGGCTTCAGTCTGATCACCTGGGGAGTGGGAGTGATGCCACACGGGGCTGCCCTGGGCCGGAGGAAGATCAACCGCCTCTCCGGTTTGGATTATGCAGTTATGGAAAAGGATACACGTTTCAATGTTGGCCCCAACGATGTAGCCGGTTACATCAAAGTTGATGCGGATGAACTTGCCCTGAAAGTAAATCAGGAGAAAACTGAAAGTAAGTAAGGACACAGAGGGTGTGAACACCGTAGGAAAGTAACAAGCCAGTGCCTCCCGGTAAGTATCCATCAGTTGGTTGCAAACATGGGTCTTAATTACTGCCTCGAATAGAAAGACAAGGAAAAAGCCTGGATAAGTTCCCAAAAAAGCAGCAATCGGATAGGCTACCTTCCTGGACTGTGACATAGTAAAAATGAGACCCTAATCATTTAAAAATTTTCTTTTTTTTTTTAACATTTATTTATTTTTGAGACAGAGAGAGACACAGCATGAACAGGGGAGGGGCAGAGAGAGAGGGAGACACAGAATCCGAAACAGGCTCCAGGCTCTGAGCGGTCAGCACAGAGCCCGATGCGGGGCTCGAACTCACGGACTGTGAGATCATGACCTGAGCCGAAGTTGGACGCTTAACTGACCGAGCCACCCAGGCGCCCCGAGACCCTAATCATTTAGAACTTTTAAGAAGCTCTTCCACATAATCTGAGATAAAAGACATTTGACAGCATTAAAGGAACACTGCATTCGGCCCTAATAGAATTACTTCTTGAAAAAATGACGGATTGGTCTGGTGTAACAGTTTTGCAAATCCCTAAGGAATACTTGGTCTCCCCACGACACACAGAACTGTTTTACGGAAATGGAAAACGGATTGTTTTGTAACTCATTTCATAAAGTTACTGTAATATGGAATACCCCAAACGGTAAAGCTGTCATAAAAACAAGAAAGCAAAAAAAAAGCAAGTATCTCCCCTATAAATACAGATATAAAGGCCAAATTAAACCCTTTGCAAAACAAAGAAACTTAACAATGACAATGATGTAAACACTATACACTCGCTCATCACCCAAATAAATGGTCAAGGGACTGGAGGGCTTTCCTTGGGGGGAAATGGACAAGCTGATTCCAAGATTTACAGGGAAACGGAAAGGACAAAAAAAATCACAACCATGTTGAGAAAGAGGACCAGAGCTCAGGGACTCACATTACTAGAATTCAGAAAGCTGTGTTTATTAGGATAGATTGGTATTGGTGGGAGGCTAGAGATACAGATCAAGGGATCAGAAGAGAGTCCACAAATAGACCACATGGGAACGGTCAACTCACCTTCAACAAAAGGCGCCGAGATAATTTAATAGAGAAAGCCAATCCATTCAACAAACAGTGCTTGAGAAATGTGTAAAATGAAACCAAAAGAACCTAGACACTTCATACCATATAAAAAAGTTAACACAAAAGAGATCACAAACCTAAAAGGATGGGCTAAAACTGTAAAGCTTCCAAAACAAAAATAAGAGACCATCATTTATTTATGACCTTAGCAGAAAAAGATGTCCTAGAAAGAATGCAAAGAGCATGAACCTTTAGGGCTTATCAATTAAAAACAGATAAACTGGGTTTCATCGGAATCTAAAACTTCTTCAAAAGTCACTGTAAAGAAAATGAAGAGTGATACCACACACTGGCAGAGAATATTTGCAAAACACCTACCTGATAAAAGACTTGTTCACACGATAACTAAAAAGCTCTTACAACTCAGTTAACAAGACAAATAGCCCAAGGAAAACACTGGGGAAAATATTTATATGGTTATTTCGTCAAAGAAGATACGTAAATGGTCAACAGTCTATGAGAAGATGCTCAACGTCGTCGGTTATTCGAGAAAAGCAAAATAAAATGAGCACAAAGAGATACCAGCACACACCCACTAAAATGGCTGACATTTTGAAGCAAGACCAGCAAGGAGACAGAACCAGAAGGCTCCTATCACCCTGGTAAGAATACAAAATGGTACAGCCACTTTGGAAAAGTCTGCCAGTTTCGTATAAAGTGAAACCTAAGTCACCGTATGTGCCAGCGATCCCAATCCCAGTGACCCGGGAGAAATGTAAGACTTGCGCATGAATGTCCAAAGCCACTTGACTCTCAACAGCCCTCAAGTGGAAACAACCCAAATGCCCACCAAGTGGAGAATGGTCAAGGACATGGTGGTCCATTCACACAGTGGAATATTACTGGGTGATAAAAAGGAACAAACCAGTGAAATACCCAACAACGTGGACGGACGTTGTACAAAAGAAGCAAGACATAACACACTACATACTGTAGGAGCCCATTCACCGGACATTCTGAAGAAAACAGACCATGGAAACAAAAGAGATCAGTGGTTCCCAGGGCCGGGCTACACAGACTACACAAAGGCAAACGGAAGCTTTCCCAAGGGAAGGAAATGCTCTCTCTGGGCCACGGTGTTGGGCTCTCTACAATACACATTTGTCTAACCCTGTCCAACTGTACACCTAAAAAGGGTGAATTTTATTTGATGCAAAACTCAGCTTAATTTTTATAAATCACCAAGGAAGATATCTTAGGATCCTGTAAATAATTTTAAAATTTAAAATTTAAAAAACATAATTAGTTCCTTCTATTTACTACGAACAGATTACACGTTGGCCCACACCCTTCTACGGGGTGTCCAGTCCACCCACCCATGCTCCTACCCACCAGGACCCTTCTCACCTTTCCCATGTTAGGCCTACATTTATCACATAAATATTTGCTTTATGTACAAAAAACGAGTACTTATGTATTGGGATGCTACCGCAGAAAAATTTGAACTATATTATGTGCAAATTATACCTCAGTAATATTGCCTTTTGCAATTGAAAACAAGAGGATAATTCACTAAAATCATACTTCATTTTTAAATGTCTATTTCTTTATTTCGAGAGAAAGAACAAGAGAGTAGGGGACAGGCAAAGAGAAGAAGAGAGAGAATCCCAAGCAGGCTCTGAGCTGTCAGCACAGAGCTCAACACAGGGCTGGATCCCAAGAACTGCAAGACCATGACCTGAGCCAAGATCAAGAGTTGGATGCTTAACTGCTGAGCCACCCAAGTGTCCCCATTATTTTTTTTTGTTCAATATCATGCGTATTCACAGAGAACTCACCCAATTTTCCAATTAAAAAAACTGCAAACCAAGTGAGGAAAACAAGATGAAAAAGAGAATGCACGTGGGGAAATCTAATGCTATTTCCTGCTGGAGGACCAACAAATGATGGGGGAGGCAAGTAAATTCTACCTCAAGCCCCTGTGCCCTCCTCCTGGGTCTTCCACTCCCACCACCATGGAAGTATCCTGCCTCACGTTATCTGAAAGCCCTGTTCTGCCTGGGAATGCACGGCTGGTTCAGTAACACCAGGGGTGCCATGTCACCCACCACAACGGACATTCCATGAAGGGTCTGCTTCAGATGCTGTTAACGCCCAGAGTGTTCAGGAGGGAGGGGAGAAGCACGATTCCCGTAGGATGCAAAGGCCTTTTGTGACCAAGAGCAGGGCCATGTAGAAAATGCCTCTGACTACACGAGAAACCGTTCCAACACAGGCTAAACCACAAGTCTGACAGTTATGACTGGGCGTATGTGGGCAACAGAACAGAACACGTGAAAACAGGTTTCTAGGAAATCAAGATGGCGTCTGTCACCGGCACCCACAACGCCCACTGGCCTAAAAGCTGATGTTAAATCACCGAACTTTGTGAGGTTAACAACACTTTCCGTTCCACCTAAAACCGCAACGCAGGGGCACCCAGGTGGCTCAGCCGGTTAAGCGTCCAACTTTGGCTCAGGTCATGATCTCACCGTTGGGTGAGTTCAAAGCTCTGCGTCGGGCCCTGTGCTGCCACCTCAGAGCCTGGACCGGCTTCCGATTCTATGTCTCCCACTCTCTCTCTCTCTGCCCCTCCCCTGCTCGCATTCTGTCTCTCTCTCTCCCTCTCTCTCAAAAATAAACATTTAAAATAAATAAGTAAATAAATAAATAAATAAAACCACAACGCAAATCCATCTTTTAGGGCTTGCTAGAGAACACTTAGCATTTTTCTGCTACTCAGAGTCACAAAACAAAAATGACAAGTTGCTCACTTGGGTGGTGGGTTCTGTTATGGGTGGGGGGGGGGGAGTGGGGACAGGAAGTTTTGCGTAGATTTTTTTTTTTTAACAAGAGAAAACTTGTCTTCTTTTGAGACAGGCTCTTGTAAGGTTACACGAGTACTACTTTTATACAAATGACCATTTTGCACACATCGTACGACCATGGCACTGAGAGATGCTGACCTAATGGCCCCGAGTAGAAGCAGAATCATGAGGCTGTGCTCTTTCGACACCTGAGGGACACGGTGGCAGGGCCCCTCCAAAGGACAGAGAGGGGCTATGGGGACACAGAGAACAGCGTCACACGATTAGGACAGAGAAAGCTTCGCAGGAGTACCACTGGAGCCGAGTAATCTTACAGTTTCTAAGTATGTTAGTTTGCTTGAAGCCACAGGGTAATTAAAGGGAGGCTCCGTGCTGGTTTATCTGCAAGCTCTCTGGAGTAAAACTACCACGAACAACACTGGTCCTTGACACACCACAACTGGATCCTGACCTCCTGGCTACAAGGGAAACGGTTCCACTGTTTTCCAGAGACACGGCATTCTGGGCTAGCAGCTATTCAAAGTGGCACCTGCAGGCCCCTTTATGCTCCCCTGACGACAGGTTCCCTTAGTGCCTGATCTAGAGTAACGAGCGAGATTTAATCCAGAGGCCAGATGGCGGTGTCCACGGCTTCAGCTACGGTGACCCCCGAACTATACCAGAAGCTCGTTAATTAACAAGATGGGTCTTCACGTGAACTAAGGGGTCTTGTTGCGTAGTATGTAACGGATATAAAGATTCCGGGGGTAACGTGGACTGACTGGAAATAGACACCCCCGGTCTGGTGTGAACAAGGTGCTAAGACTCCAGAAAGGCCCGGAAGCTGCCGTGTCTGTCGAGAAGGCTGCCTTGGGCTCGATGCCAGATTGGTTTCCCGCTGCAAACTGTCCTCTGTCGCTGACATGGTCACATCTGCCCCCGGCGAATCTTTAGGGAAGGGCTGGGAGTACTAAAGAGACAGCAGTGAGTGCATTCAATTTACTTACAAACTGTTTTTAGTGTCTGCTTGCTTAGAAGCACACGTGGGGGTGCAGAACCCTGGCTGGCTTTCACGGTCATCTGGTAACCCAGCGGTAGGCAGGGCACCGGGGCCTTTACCGGGCTCTCGCTACTGAGGCTCATTATCTACCAAAAAGGCACATGAAACTGGGGACTGCCAAAATGGCTTAATTCCGTTTGGGGTTGAAAAAAAGATTTTTGCACAAATACAGAGGGCTTCCTGCTAGATGCAAGATGTATCTGTGGATACAAGGCAGAAAGTGAAGTCCCCGTTTTAAAAGTTCCGTTACGAGAGACTCATCTCACACAAACCGCCTCCATCTGGAATGCATCTGACTTCTCCACAAACAGACCGGGGCTAACCGTGAACGATTATTTTCCTAAGGGTAATGCTCTCCTCAAAGAATCCCCTTTAATACGGACCATGTGCTCGCAACTTGGAAAGAAAAAGATCATCCTCAGGAAATGATTCGTCTCTATCAGATCAAAGAGATGGAAACAAATGGACTCTAAAAGCTGATGGGAGTTTGTAGTTTCAAGCATTTTCACCGCAAATAACGACTCGGCGCAATTCCCCTGTCCACCCGCCGTTTCCGCGACTTGTCGCTCCTCCGGCTGGACGCGGGGCGCCGCCCCCGCCTGTCCTGGCCACACAGCCGTCCCTTCATGGATCTCAGACGGCCCACGCGTCCAGCCTCGGGGCCCGCGTGTTCCCAGAGGGCCCGGCGCACGTGGTCACCAGTGCCCGGAGGTTGAAGGCCCGGATGCAGCGGAGCCTGAGGAGGCCAGGGGCTCGGAGACGCCCCCGGGGCCTGGAAGAGCGGGCGGCACCTAGTAGGCCGCCGCAGCCTAACCGAGCCCATTCCGTAACTACGAGACGCCCACTACGTACGCGCACGTGCGAGGCGCCGTGCCAGGAACGAAGGATCGCGAGAACAGGCTGACGTCCTTCCGCGAGACTCCGCGCGCTCCCGCGAGACTCCGCGTGCTCCCGCACGACACACAGCGGCCGCCCACAGACGCCGAGGAGCGAGGTGAGGCAGGTGGCGAGGACGCTGTGTGGCAGCGATGGACGAACAACCCGATCAGGTGCTCGGGAGACACACAAATGGGCAACCGTGGACAGACTGGGAGTACGTTCTGGAAGAGCGACCCACAGGGCTCACTCCAGTCTGGACACCGGCCACGAGGCAAGGCGGAGTCCGGAAGGATTTTCGTCGTTGCGTTTCATGCTCCCGCAGCCGGGAGGTTTGATGGCACCGTAGAGTGACAGAAGACGGAAGGAGCACATTCTGAATAGAAAAGGTTCCATTTGGAACACGTTAAAGCTGCGAAAACCACGAAGACCGCCAAACGGCAAGAACGAGGCGGCACCACAGGGCCTGGCAAAGGGCAGGAGCTCAGTAATGAGCCGAAGTGCACGAGATGGAAATTCCGGAACATGTGATTAAAAGACGGGCCTACACGGGGCCGCCCGCTGACGCCGCGAGAAGCAAAGCATTGGTGGCGGCAGCGCCCACAGAAACCTTCACAGGGAGGCTTCGACTTAGCTGAGCTCCCGACAGCCCGTGCGGCCACTCACTCTGCTATTTTTTTATGGAACCACTAAAATCAACTACTTTTGTAGCTTGGTGCGGTTAACGCCTTTGGATAGTTTAGTAGCTGGCTATGCTATTTCTCTGAAAAATCCTATAAATATCAATATGAAGTTGACTTCCTAAGAATTACAGCCCAAAGTCAACTATTTTATTTTTATTTTTTTAAATGTTTACTGAAATAGCGCATGAGTGGGGAGGTGCAGAAAGAGGGAGACAGAGGATCCGAAGCGCACCCTGTGCCGTCAGCAGAGCCCAAAGTGGGGCTCCAACCGACAAATCGGGAGATCATGACCTGAGCCGAAATCAGACACTCAACCAAGTCAACAATTTAAAGACATTTTTGTTTCTCAGCTGAACTAGCTATGTGTAGGAACACTGCCTTAATGAAAAATATTTTAAAAGATAAGCTTAAAAAAAATTTTTTTTTAAGTTTATTTATTTTTGACACAGAGAATCTGAAGCAGGCTCTGCACCCGCAGCACAGGGCCCCGTACAGGGCTCGAACTCACAAACCATGAGATCATGACCTGAAACCGAGAACTGGATACTTACCTGAGCCACCCAGGCGCCC
This sequence comes from Panthera pardus, assembly GCF_024362965.1. Classification (NCBI taxonomy): domain Eukaryota; kingdom Metazoa; phylum Chordata; class Mammalia; order Carnivora; family Felidae; genus Panthera; species Panthera pardus. Next base: position 9,566,538 of record NW_026526876.1, on the reverse strand, counting down.
CAGGAGATTAACTTTTAATAGAATAGGCAGAATAAGACCTTTGGGAGGTGGAACTCTAGCTCAAACAGGGTTTATTGAGGATTTAGACTGGGTAGGTATTCTTGCTGGAAGGATCTTGCTAGAAGACAACCTAAGAAGTTCTTCCTGCCAGTAGGATGTAAAACAAGTTCCTACCAGAATTATTTACATGCACTTTCGGAACAGGATGCATAAATAATAAGCTTTAAGGAGACTTGTGTATAGTAATTACTTTGCAAATAAATTTTGACAAGCGATTACTTTGATTCAGACTCTAATTAAAAAAACATTTTTAAGGTATATTTATTTCTGAGAGAGAGACAGAGGACAAGCAGGGGAGGGGCAGAGAGAGAGTGGGAGATACAGAATCCAAAACCAGGGTCCAGGCTCCAAGCTGTCACAGAGCTTGATTCAGGGCTCGAACTCATGAACCGTGAGATCATGACCTGAGCCGAAGTTGGATGCTTAACCGACCGAGCCACCCAAGCGCCCTGATTCAGACTCTAATTTCAAGAAACAAGCTGGAGCAGGATTTTTCAACCTCGACATAATGGACATTTGGGGCTGGATAATTCTTTGTCCTGGGGTCCATCCTGTACACTGTTGGATGTTTAGCAGCATCCCTGGCCTCTACCCATCACCGAAACCAAACAACCAAAAATGCCTCCAGGCACTACCAAATGTCCCCTGAGGGTCTCCAATTGAGAACCACTAATCCAGAGTATTGCAAATTACAGATTATAACCTGCCTTTGTCAATACGGAAATCTCTCTAATGATGTATGTGCGGCAGCCAACCTCTGAGATGGCCTCAGTAACCCCCAACCTCCAGTACCGCTGTCATTGCGCAGTCCCCTCCCACGCTGTATCAGGGTTGGTCTCTGTGGCCAGCAAACTACATCAGAGCGTTGGCCCATGACTTCTAAGATGGGAAAGAACACTGTGTGGCTTCTGTCTTGCTCTCTTGGATCATCTGCTCTTGGGGACCACCAGCTGCCATGTCATGAGCACACATCCCTATAGAGAGGTCTTTGAGGTGAGGAATGCCTTGGAGGAACTAAGGCCTCTTGCCAAAAGCTAACCGGGTAAGTCTGGAAGAAGAGCCTCCGGCCTCATCAAGCTTCACGTGACCGCAGCCCTCAACAACAGCACCTTCGTGGCACCTTCACGAGAGATGCCGAGTCAGAACCACCCATCACATGGAAGCGGAGATGATCCAGGTTTCAAGTCACCAGGGTTAGGGTAAGTTGTTACACAGCAACAGGTAACTAATACGGAATCATATTTCCACATGTCCCAAACGTACAAACGCTGGCAGGCACATGGGTCCTTACTGCTTAGTAACGCACTCACTATAGTCTTTACCAAAGGACCGGATGGCAGCAATTTATCTTTTTTTTTTTTTAGGTTTTTATGGATTTGAGAGAGAGAGAGAGTGCGAGACAAAGCAGGGAAGGGGCGGGGGGGGGGGGGAGGGAGAGACAGAATCCCAAGCAGGCTCCATGCCATCAGTGCAGAGCCCGACGTGGTGCTTGAACTCATGAACCACAAGATCATGGCCTGAGCCGAGATCACGTCAGATGCTCAACCAAGTGAGTCACCCTGGTGCCCCAATAATTTCTTTTCCAGGCAAAGATGAGACAAACAGGCACAAAACAGTTTCTCCTGAATTTAAAGTGTGGTTTGGGGCAGGGGAAATCAGAAAAGACTGGTAACTTGATTTATGTAGTAAAATAAAGCATTTTCCACTAAGAAATCCTTGTAAATCTGCATGGAGATCCACATACCAAAGCTGGTAGCTCACTGTGTCTTCTATCCCGTGATACAGCCGCTAAACTCAGGGCTTTCAGGAGGAAGAATTGAAGATTTAAATGTGGCTCAGGCTCAGTGCTGATGGCCCAGGGGATGATAAAACCCTATAAGTGAACCTCAGCTTCCCCAGATCTTTTACAAACCCCAAAGTCACAGCTATGCTTTTTCCTGACACAGGCGTATTTGTTACTCCACTCTGTCCGTAAAAAGCTAAAATAATGACCTAATGAACTTGGATGAAGCGATTATCTTACTAGGAATAAACAATACTCCAAACAAATAGGTTCCTGTTTCCTCCATAATGTGGAAAGCCTCTCGCACTCGAACTACCTCTTTGGGTGCCATGGGCTGAGTCGTGTCCCATCTCAAATTCTTTAAAAAAAAATTTTTTTTTAATGTTTATTTATTTTTGAGAGAGACAGAGGATGAACGGGGGAGGGGCAGAGAGAAAGGGAAAGACCGAATTTGAAGCAGGTTCCAGGCTCTGAGCTGTAAGTACAGAGCCCGACATGGGGTTCAAACCCAAGAACTGCGAGATCGTGACCTGAGCCAAAGTTGGATGCTTAACTGAATGAGCCACCCAGGTGCCCCCCACTGCCTCAGAACAGGACTATATTTGGAGAGAGGGTTTTTACAAAGATAATTAAGTTAAAATGAGGTCACTGGGGCCCTAGTCCCACACGACTGGTGTCCTCACAAGAAAAGAACAGGACACAGATGCACACAGAAGACGGACCACGTGGACACCGGGAGATAGCCATCTATAAGCCACAGAGAGGGACCCCAGAAGAAACCAACCTTGCCACACCTTAACCCTGGACCTCCAGCCTCTCAAAGAAAATCAAGGCAGTCCTACCAACTCCTACAGAGGGTTAGCTAGCTACCTTCGGGCTCAGTGGGTCCTCTGTGATTCCATATCTGGCTGCTTCCACTAATCACACAACCCAGGCCATCAGAAAATCAACATGAACGCCAGGACTTCACATTATACTCAGAGTAGAACAGTATGTCACCGTGATACTAGATTCCCCCAGATTATCCATGAAGGAGTCATTAGTAAAGTCTCTTTTGATGTGGCCTTGAATTGTACAAATACTTCTAGGATGGGAGGAGGGAGGAAAAACATAGAATTAACTCTAATGATTTAAGTAGAAATAACTGTAATTGAAGACCCTCTCCAATCTGTGGAAAATGGTTAACTGAATCTTGAGGACTATAATTCAAGGCAAGGAGTTTACAGCAGGCACGCCCATTTTGCTGGATATGATTTTAGAGAAGATTTGGCACTGACACGTCAATAGGGCGTAGCTGGACAGGGGACATACCGCTTAGGAGAACAGCCTCATGCAAACGGTCACAGCTGGTCAAATGGAGGAAGAGGGGAGAGCTTTCCAGGAATTAAGAAAGCCCTATTTTCATAGAGGAGTATTTTTATAGAGAAGTAATTTTGAGAGAGAAGTAATCGTATTGTTGCATTCTTCTGACATCCATATCCCCGGAGAAACAACAAGTATGAAAAGGACAGCTGACTACACTGAATGCCAACTTGGTTTGTGGAGCGTTTACGTTCCCGGTACTGTGCTAAGTACTCCACATGCATCCTCATGTAAGCTCTGTGCCCGCTCGGCAGCACGTATTGTAGACCATCCCCAAAGACGAAGAAGTTCCGAGAGGCTACCTGATCATCTACCCGTACAATACACAATTACATATGCAAATACAGGATTACAGTTACTTTCACGTTTTTTCCTTTTTAAAATGCAAAACTACTAGAAGATTGCAAGTTACATGTGACTAATCACATTTCTACAGGACTGTATCATTCTGTACCACATCCTTTATTAGCCTCTCCCTAAAATCTAGGAAGACAAGTACTCTCTTTGTTGGATCACAGTAGACATTTCACTAAAAATCTGAGAAATTATAAGTTTCGGGTGCTTTTATACTTACAAAACGAGATGAGTTATCATTTTTCACGGTCTTCGCGTTTCCGAATGATTCCAGGATTGGATTCGCTTGTAAGAGCTGCCGTTCGAGTTCCCCCTAAAAGACATTACACGTATGCACACACACACACACACACACACACACACAAATACAAATAAAAGCAGATTAGGTTAATCTAACATCTTGACTCCAATCCTGGGGTGGGGGTGGAGTGGACAAAACAATAAACTTCCTCTCTTCCTCAGTGTTTTCATTCTGTTTGCCATCTCGTAACCTTTGTGGCTTTATTCTCAGTCATATTAGGCTCTGCTAAAGGGAAAAACAGCATGTATAAAGTGATCGGAAGGGGAAGAAAAAGTCACATTAAACAGATCAATTTGAGGGCAGGGCATGTAAATTAGGCAGAGAATTTTGAAAAGAAAACAAACTGGTTTTCATGAAATGAAATTCAGCTTGACACTTCAATTAAGGACATATTAATACTTACACTTCTGTTTATTTTTATACTGCCTTGCTCCAATGACTGAAGGCAGACAATTCTAATAACCACTATCCTAGTGGTAGATGTGTCATTTTTCCAAGGGTTGCACATGATACCCTAATGATGCCGACAGGATGATGTCCTCACTGACACTTTCAGGGAGGATGGAGATGGGGATGCTGCTGACTTTTGCTCAAATTTAACAACGCTTACTATAGAGTATGTGATAGAATATAGGCTTTATGCAGTGTCTTTACTTATGTGCAAATTCGGCTAGGAAACAGGTTCCACAAACAAAAGATGTAAGTATATTAATATGTGCTTTAATCATGACACACAGTAAGAAGCTGCATGAGAAAGCAAGATGCTATTTCTGGCCACGGAAAGCACTACAAAGTGGTGGTGTGTTCCTGGAACGTAATTTTAGAGTGTATCATAGGAACTTCGATACATCTGCTTTTTCCAAACACAAAGCTTACCCCTGTATTTTAAAATACCACAGTCAGTATTCTAGACCTAAAGACGGGATGTCAAACCACTAGCAAATGTGATTCTCTGAGCAGAGGGAGAAAAGGATCCTCCTGCAAGGATCTTAACTACCGGCCAGTTGCTATGTGAGCGTTGCATGATGAGATCCAAAAAGAACAAATATAACACCATACATGGAGTTGGCGTTTAACTCTTGAATTGGACTCCTTCGCTCCGTTACGAGGGTGGGAAAGTACTCCGGAGGCACAGGACCCAGTGAGATACGCTCCCCCCACAGGTCTGCCCTCCAGCACTGATCTGAACTGCCCAGATCTTCACAGGTGTTGAGTGCAGTCTGCAATGGTGTTCAACTGAAACCAGGCAGGAACCAGTCCCGTTAAGACCTGCGGGATGAACTTCCTTTCCTGGCATTTGATAATATGCTCCCTGTAGCGTTAGTCTCCCAGGTTATGGACTTCACATTTCTGCTGTAAAGCTTCCTAAACATTATAGGCTTCCCAGGGTTCTTAAACGTGGTATCCCGGCAACCATTTTTAACAACTGAGAGGCATCATTAAGGGGCATCGTTCTGTAATCTAACAAGGGCCCTTCCCCAGGTCAGCAGTCGCCCACATCACTGTGCCCACGGCTGGCATCTTGCAAAGCCCTGGGTGTACGAGCTCTGCAAAAATCAGGCTCTAGAATGCTTCTTGCCTCACTCAGCCTGTGATCAGAATGTAGAAACCGTCAGAAAAACACTGAATTTTCCTAAGTGGGGCACTACCTTTGCACTGAAGATCTATTGCTACTTAGATCTAGGAACTAGACAGAATATAGATTCCTTAGAATTACACACTATCATCCCGCCAAATCCTAATAAAAATAATTTCAGTGACATTTCACCTTTCAAATGTTTTCCTAACTTGGAGGTAAAGTATTGCATATCCCATTTTAATACTCCCTAGATGTGGCTACAAGGAGTCTTTTCTCTGTGTGTGAGTGCATGTGGGTGTGCTCATGTGTGTGATTTACGGATTCCATCCTTTCTCCTGCTGGCTTTTAATAAACTGGCTGTATCCCCTGAACCTAGCTCAGTGTCAGGTCAAAAGGATGCTCCGGGAGTGTTTGCTGAATGATTGTGGCAGCAGAGGTCCTGAAATATTCTAGCAGCATTCGGGAGGGGATGGTGCTGAGCCAAAGTTGGCAGGAAGAATCGGGTGAAGGGTCCGCACTGTCTCCATAGAACCTGCCGACTGGGCCGCTTCTGTGTCTCTGCTGTTGGGGTCACTATGTTATCAGCAGGGTTGTGGTATTACTTTTCTCCTAATGGGCCGGTGACATCAATGGGACCAAGCAAAGCTCTCAGTAACTCCTCAATGAATCACAAAAAGCTTGAACACAAAACTGTCATCGTAAAGCACACAAAAAGGGTCTTAAATTAAGAAATTACCGCTGAATTTGATCATTTCTGTGCTGTGCAATTTCACATTTTGATTAAATGGTGCTAACCTCTCTCAACCAAATTATGAAGCCGGTTATAAACCATCAGGGGACAGTGACTAAGTGCTAACCCTTCCACCAGAATTGGAGGAGCAGTGGCCCTGGTTTCGATTATTCTATATGATAACGAGAAAGGTCTTTGGGAATGTAGGGGAAACTAATCAGCATTAGCTACTGAAATTGTTTTTACAGTTTTAAGTATTTAGAATTAATTCTATGATGCTTTAAAGGCCTACCAATCATGATGAAAACTATACCCTTCCGTTTATTATATGGTATATTAATACCTACCTATGATATGATAGAGGAGGAGTTTGCAGTTGGTAAAAAAAAAAAAAAAAATAGAGAGCCCTTTGAAAACTCTAGTTGAGCCAGCAAGGCTGGGGTTGTGCTGGGCTTTGCGGGCATGACTGGGTACAGATGTAGGTGTCCCAGGGCCCACAAGAGGGCTGAACGTGGGTGGCAACAGCTCGACGTCACGCTGAGAACCAGACTTCGTCTCAACTGGCAGGCTCGACTTTCTGCACTTGGGCCTGCTGTCACCATCCTCTCAGTTTGAGGCCGTTCAGAGCAGCAGACAGGAAGTCATCTGGAAGCTGCCATCCAGAGGTGGGGGACTCGCTAGTTGGAGGGGCAGGCGGGCTGGCCTGGAGGAGTCCTTCTTCGGGGACGGTTAGGTTTTAGAAATCACTGACTGGTGTTTAACTCTGCCCTAGATACAGGCTCTGGCGTAGCACTGAACGCTGTGCCAGACTCTTGAGGGTCTGTAACAGCGACCTATGGTGAGGGAGCCCAGCACACAGACAGCCTCCAGCTGGCTGGGCACAAAGCCAAGTAGGATTTGAACTTGGTCATAAAAAGTGTATCCAAAGTTTGCAGGTAAACACTTCACGTTTACTGCTTAACCACTGTGGCCCGAATTCTAAAAAGTGGTTTCTATTCCTATTTCCACAATAATGATTAAGTTTTAAAGGTAAGCACAAAAGCCTGCCCGGATGGCTAAAACAGACATGGACGTGTGCTGGCGAGGAGATGGGGGCACCCTCATGCACTGCTGGTGGGAATGGAGGGCGGTTCCTTCAAGCGTTAAACCGAATACTACGGTAACCCAGCTGGCCCACACCCAGGTGCCTGGCCAAGAGAATGGGAAACACAGGTCCACACAAACACTACGCACAAATGTTCCTGGGGCATTGTCCAAGATGGCCCCCAAGTGGAAACAATCCAAAATGTCTGCCAACAGATGGATGGATAAACACAGTGGGACCTACCTACCGTAAGGGAATACTGTTCAGCCAAGGAGAGGGATGGAGTACGACACGGATAAACCGTGCAAACATCACGCAAAGGGAAAGAATGCCAGGATTCCGTTCATGTATCCTATGCACGACAGACAGATTCGCAGAGACAGAAAGTATGTTGATGATTTCTGGGGACTGGGAGGAAATGGAAGGTGATTCCAAATGGCTTTCTTTTTGGGGGGATGAAAACGCGCTCAAGTTGACTGCAGGGATAACTGTGTAACTCAGTGCAGTGAAAACAACAACGCCGAACTGTATGAATGTGTGAAGTTTATGGCGTGTGAATTAAATTTTGATGAAGCTGTTAAAAAAAACAAGGAATGAGCAGAGAGAGAGACAAATAAAGGACTCCCCAAATCAGGAGCCTCGAAACGCCTTCCCCTCCCTTGTTCTTACAACACATACTGTGTCTAGTGACAAAAGGCTAGAAATGTATACAAATGGTTCCTGGGTGCCTAAGTTTTGCCTGTAACGTTCAATGTAAATTCACAAACCAGGGATGTCAAACCAAATGAAACACCTTGCAAAGTACAGACTGCTTGCTGGCAGTCATTCTCAAAATGGGGTGAGGGGGTGCCCGGGAAGGGGGAGCGACTGTGGGCAAAGAAGTCATTTCTCGACGGGACCCTCTGCAGGGTCACTGCCGCCCACAAGCATCTCCTAGTCCTCAAGTGGGCTGGGAGGAAAAACCGAGGACCAGTGTTCTTCTCAGTCTTCTAGAAACACAAGCACAGCCCCCACCGGACTAGACTACTATTACAATAAACATGGGAAAAGCAGCCCCAGAGATCTGTGCAGAGTGAGTTCATGCAGCAGGACATGCAAATCAATGACGGAGGGAGGGAGGCATGGCCAGAGAAGCTGTCGCTGCCCGTCTTTGGGAAAACGTGCCCCCTGTCGATGGAGCCGACCCAAAGTACAGTCCAGGGGTAGGCATGCTACTCACACAACAGCGATCCATTCTGTGGTTTAAAATGACATCGAAACAAAACGTTAACAGTAATGGTGTACGGATTCCGTGGTGGAATTTGGAAAACCCCGATCTGTACAGTAGTTATTTAATGCTAATTCACTAGTGACCCAAGTGCACATTAACAGGTCATTTTAGCGAGTACCTCAAAGACACAGAGAAAAGCTAATTTCTGGTCTAGAGGTTCCTTCTGCAGTCGGCAAAAGAGCCTTTAAATGTCCTCTAGGACAACAGTGATTCCGTGAACCCTTCCTATTTGTACGAATGATCTGCTCTCTACAGCTGAAGGAGAAGACAGAACGTCATAGGGCCTTAGTCAGCACAGCTTTGCTGTCTGAGAACATCTTGAGAATTTTAAGGAGGGTTTCTGAAAATCTTGTCTATAGGACTATTCCTATAGACACTTAAGAATTTCTTTATATTAGTAAGTCATTTCTAGAACATTATCCTTTCCTGCTTCGTATTAGCTCTGTTTCATTGTCTTGTGGCAGACAGCCAGACCGAAGCCATCCAGTGCCAGGGAAAGGGTCAAGTCCAGGACAGATGTCCCTCTCCTCCAGGGTAGCAGGAAAGGCTCTATGGCTGTGCTCTGTGGAGCCTGAAGGGGGGAGCATTCGATAACCAGTAAGAATAACACTCCTCCACCACTTGCCCTGGATAAACAAAGGATAACTTTACATATTATATCAACAAGGCCCTCAGCTTAAAATACATACGGGCCATAAAAAACTTTATTAGAAATGTGTAAATCCAAAAAGGTACAACTTTAGAGTTGCAGCCCCAAACTCAAAAATTTAACGTATGGCCCAAAGCGAGGCTTCTGTGTATTTAAAGAAAAATTGAAATCGTTCCATCTGGCATTTGACACACGAAACCCTGAGGGTTCAAGGCTTCATCAGCAGGTGATTCAATGTCATGATAAAAAGGGTAGAGAAATATTCAAACTCGTCTCGAAAACACATTTAAAGCCAAAGGGCATGCTGCTGCTCGCAAAAGATGATGTCTCTAAGCAACACATTTTCAAAATCAAATTTTCTTTTTTGCAGTAAATTTCACTCACAACTCCCGGTATTTGTTTCTAATAGAGACTCAATCTAGAGACAGAAATTAGCGCAAACATTCAAGACTAAGAAGCATAAACAAAAGCACTTGCCTGATGCTTCACTGGTTTTGGCGATTCCTGCTGTTTGTTACAAACAGATAAACGCAAACGTTAGCGAGTCTGGGCCTTTCCCTAAGCGGTGAGCCACATCTAAAGCACCACGTGACCGTCCATCTCAGAGCTGTGACAGCGGATCTGGCTGGCGTTCCTCAGGGATCAGCTGCCACTTGGGCAGATTCAGGATCACTGACCCCCTTTTATTTGTACCCCTTTTCTATCATCGACTGCCCCCAAATTTCCATCCTCGTCTCAAGCTTCTATGGCCAGTGGCAACAGCCTGTGTCCATGCTCAGAAAAGACAGCTAAAGACCCTTGAGGACCATCTTTTGGTGGAAATAGGCAATCTTCAAAACACTGCTCTTCGATCGTTAACCATTCCTCCCAAAGCTTTGCAAGAAATCAGGCTTCAAGCCGGAATCGTAATTCTGGTTGGCCTGTTAGAAAACCTAGGTACTACAATTCCCTCCTGAGCGGAGGAAGTTTCTGGGCGGGAGCCGTGGAGACAAGGGGGCGGTCAGTTCCAGCAGGACACTGAGTAGCTGTGCTTCCTTATTCTGGTTTCTGCAATCGTAAAAGAATAAACCGAGGCATTAAATGAACAACAGAACGAAAACTTACAGGAATATTATGGTCCTTCCGTCCTTTGTGCGAAGAAGCGACATGAGCAAGGTACTGAATGACTTTCTTAGTATTTTCTGTCTTCCCAGCACCTGATTCACCCCTGAAAGAAACAGTAACACGGGCTGTCTTAAAGAAAGCAGGGCGTCCACCTTCCAAAGTTGTAATTAACAAAATTAAATGGAGTTGGAACAAGAATTGGTAGGAAATAAAGGGGATGTAGGATAAAAACCGATCGGCAGAAGTCAGAAAATTGTTATTTTTAAATGGTATTAAATTACCACACACTTTTTCCACCCCCTGGAGATGCCAGTGAGACACAGGGAAATGTTCAGAGTGCTGTGTTGTTTTTTTTTTCAAGGAGTTTGGGGGTTCCACCAGAGAGGCAGCATTTATCGTAAGAGGTCATGAAAACATTCCTCAGCACCAGAAACCCATCCACCGCTGGGGATTTAATCTGAAGGAGCTGAAGACCTCTGGGCTGCCCCTTGCCGCTCAGGTCCAGGCAGGGTTTTCTCGCTCTTCCCCCAAAGGAGCGGACGAGTGTTCCTACAGCCACAGCACCTTGTACATATTTTGTCACATCTCCTCAGCCACCTGCCGGCCTCGCATCCTGGGCTCCTGGGGCAAAGGGCAGGACCCCGTGCATGTGCGTCTGTTTACTGTGCATTTGTGTTTATTTGTGTTAGTTTTTTTTTAATCCACGGAACCTCGTGCAGTGCTGACCCACAGCCGCTACGCAAGGTGTACAGACAGTGAACGAACACCGTGAATTAATTTTGTGATGAACCGGGACAGATGCCACCACTTTGTATGCTTTACATTTTAAAACAAGGCTGGCACGTTTCAAAGGCTGCTTTTGATTTCTACTCAAGTACCGATCTTGAAATTCAGGGAAGCTTCTGGACACACAGCGCTACCTGAGTTCTGGCCTTTCTGTTCAAATATCAAAGGGTCCCTAAGATCGGATCAAAGTAAACCTATCTTCACAATTGATAAAAATCTCAATTTGGATTGAAGTAGAAATTTTGGGGGTGCCTGGTGGCTAGGTTGGTTAAGCATCCCTACTCTTGATATCAGCTCAGGTCATGATTTCACGGTTTGTGAGTTCGAGACCCATGTTGGGTTCTCCACTGACAGTGTGGAGCCTGCTTGGGATTTTCTCTCACTTCCTCTCTCTGGCCTTCCCCTGCTCATGTTCTTTCTCTCTCTCTCTCTCAAAATAAAAAAATTAAACTCTAAACACACACACACACCCCAAAAAGCCCCAGTGATTCTTAAATCACTGGTAAACTGTATAAAAAGATAAATAAAACAAAAAATTTCATTATCTAATTAGATGTAAAAAAAAAAAGCCTCAGGGGGAAAAAAAACAAAAAAAAGAAAAAACCAGGGCGCCTGGGGGGCTCAGTCGGTTAAGTATCTGACTTGTGGTTTCAGCTCAGGTCATGATCTCACGGTTGATGAATTTGAGCCCCACACTGGGCTTTGAGCTGACAGCGTGGAACCTGCTTGGGATCCTTTCTCTCTCTTCTCTCTCCCTCTCTCTGCCCTTCCCTGCTCTCTCTCAAAATAAACAAACTTAAAAAAAACCCTCCTGAAACCCCAAAATGTTAATACACACATGGCCGACTAATAATCCTCTAAACCCGTTGTACCCAACCCAAGCCTTGGAAGTCTAATTTTTCTAACAAGCTCCGACCCTTTCTGGAAAGTGTGCTCTGAATTGCACTATTTTTGTCCACAACTTAAGTATGTCAGTGGGTTTACTGGCTGCATTATTTTCTCTGCACCCAGACACCTACAATCTCAACTGAAGAGGCTCTGGGTAAAGGGAGCCCCACTGACCAACTAGTTGTATGGCTTTGAGGAAGGAAACGGTCTCCTCCGGGCCTCCATGCCACCATTTGTAAAGTGGAGGAACTGGGAGCACCGGGGGGTCTCGGTTGGTTAAACGCCCCGACTTAGGCTTGGGTCACAATCTCACAGTTTGTAGGTTCGAGCCCCACGTCGGGCTCTGTGCTGATAGTGTGGAGTCTGCTTGGGATTCTCTCTCTCTGTCCTTCCCCTGCTCTCACTTATCTCTCTCAAAATAAATACACTTAAAAAAAAAAAAATCAAGTTGTCTCTGAAGTTTATTCTTTCAGATAAACTTCAGATAATTGTTTTGTCACGCCTCACTCATTTCTTGCCCAATAAATAAAAAAACAAGAGACAGAATTTTGAATTAAGTAACATTAACATACTTTTTTTTTTTTAATGGGAAAAGGTGTTCTGTCTCTCGGGTAAATTTTGTGTTTTCTATGCTCGCAACTATCAAGGACTGTGTTGGTCTTCTACATCTTTGAAATCCTGGTGCCCAGCACAGTAGGGGCTCCGTAAATACCAATGAATAAATGAATACAGGTCCTGCACATGTTTTAAGTTTATTCCTAGGCTCCCTTTTATATTTTTTATTCCTGCTATTAACGTCCTTTACCTTCTACCTGGCTACCGCTGGCACCTGGATAAGGTAATACATTTTAATTCACTCATTCAATAAATACAAATCAACCCCTGTGTACTGGGCATTCTTCTTCTTTTTTTTTTAATTGTTTTTTTTTTTTTTTACATTTTTAATTTAATTTTGATGGAGAGACAGAGCACAAGTGGGGGAGGAGGAGAGAGAGAGGGAGACACAGAATCCGAAGCAGGCTCCAGGCTCCAAGCTGTCAGCACAGAGCCCGACACGGGGCTCGAACTCACAAACCTCAAGATCATGACCTGAGCCGAAGTCGGACGCTTAACCGACTGAGCCACCCAGGCTAGGCATTCTTCTAAGGGCAAGAGCTAGAGCGGTGAACAAAGTCTGCGTCCTCAGGGAGCTCAAGTTCAGGGGCAAAGACGTAAAATAAACCACAAAAAACAAATAAGAGAAGCGTAAGACATGAGGGACGCCATGAGGGCAACAAGGAGGCAGCTGGGGTTGGGGAGGAGGCAGAGAGGAGCAGAGGACACTTTCCTGGAGACTCGATGGTTGGGGGAGCCTCCAAAATGGGGGAGAACAGACCAGTGAAATCCGGGGGCGCCATGTTTGGGGCGGGGGGATGGAGACCCAAACACAAAGGAGTATCTTTGCCAGGAACGGGGCTGGTGTAGGAGCTGAGGCAACCAGCGAGGCAGAGAACCGCGGGGGCTCCGGATGCAGCAGGGACGGGGGTCGGGGGGGTGCCCCAAGTCACGGCAAAGAATCTGGATTTTATTCAAGCATAATTGCTCAATAGCTAGGATAGTGGTTTTCTCTGTTTGGTTAACTTTGTTTAAAATACTTAGTGCTTCAAGGCTAATCATGATGCTGGCGGCTGTTTTCAAACAAATAACTTTTCTCTTACGCCCAGAAATGAGCCTCTCGTTTAGAGTGATCATTACTTGTCTCGAAAATACTTATGATTGTTCCTTTTCAGCTAAGTCTTGCCTCTGTGGTTTCTCCACAAACTCCTCTCTATTGGACAGGCTTCGGTGTGTCCTTAAAGCATTTTGTTCCTTCCCGGTCACACTCCCCGGGCTGTGCCTCTCAACTGCTTATATAAACTCTGCCACATTTTTTCTACTTCGGGTCTAAGGTAACTCTGACATAGAAACTATCACTGCAAAGACGAATGTATTCCAATACCTCACTACTGAGGTCCCAAGAGGGGAGGTGGGGAACCTCCTATTCCCTGTCTTAAAATGTGGACAGTAGCGGGGCGCCTGGGAGGCTCACTCGGGTAAGCACTGGACTCTTGCTTTCAGCTCAGGTCACGATCTTGCGGTTCACAAGTTCAAGCCCCGCGTCGGGCTCCACGCTGACAGTGCGGAGCCTGCTTGGGATTCTTCCTCATTCTTTCTCTCCCTCTCTCTGCCCCTCCCCTGCTGTCTCTCTCTCTCAAAATAAATAGAATTAAAAAATTTTCAAATGTGGACGGTAGCTTCTCACATGGAAGACTTGCTGTGAAGAAAAAATACAGTTCATCTAAGGCACATAACTTGTATCCCGTGAACATCACCCATTACTGTGCACCCTTCACCCACCGTTCACAAAGTACCTTGAGTTTCTGGACTCCGAATTATTTTATGACTCTATAACGCTAGCGTAATGGTTAAGAATGTGGCTTATGGTATGAAAATGACCTACCCTACGTTCAAATCCTGTCTACCCCTTTCTAGCTCCGGTTAAGTCCACGGAAGGAGCCTAGCGCTGCCCCGGCCGAAAGGGGTCTCCCTCAGTGGCAAGAGTGCTAACAGCAACGATGAAGACGAGGGTATCCACAGAAGTATGAAAAAGAGAAAAAAAGGAACCCGAATGTGTTTGTGAAAGAGGAGGCAGGATCCACAGCACAGAATTCTTGGAAACAACTTTTTATAAAGGGGAACGAGCGGCACCTTTGTCCCGGCCAGAAGTGGAGGAATAAAAGCGGCTTGAACACAAGTGAAGATGTGACGGAACTCAGAGGGGTCAGGAGAGTCCTCAGGGAGGAGAGCACAGAACACGACCTCGAAGAGCGAGGAGGACAGACACGAGGATCTGACCTCATTTCCGCCCACGAACGGTATGTACCGACGAAGCAGCCCTACCCTGGAGATGCCACAGGCTTCGCTGCCGGCCCATGGGGTGCAAGTACGAGGCCAACGACACACGAGGCACAGCCAGGAGCCTGCTGGGGGGAGGGGGGTGCCCTGTGTCCTGCACAGGACATCGGGACACATAAGACCCGGGGTGCCTCTAGGCTGGAGGTGTTCGAGTGTTCTAGAGAGGTCTGTGGCTTTCACTGGCTTCTCAAAGAGGCGTGCCATCCAAAACAAAATGTCAAAAGCAACAGTACTGAGAAGCAGGGGGATGGACCACGAACACGTGATCCATTGTGGGCTCTTTCTTGGAGTTCCTTCTGGACCACGGGTACATTTCTCCAGCGAGAGACTCCTCCCCCAGATCTTAACTGCTTCTGTGTTTATTCTCTCTGGATGTTTGTGACATCAAATCCAATCTAGTTTCAAAAACACCCTCTGCCTGAAATTCTTGCTTCAGATGACCTCCATCTGAAAACCAACAACACATGTACCTCCCCCCCACCCCCCCGCCGCCCACACACTAGCTGATGTTTTCCTGTAGTTCCAAAGCTCTGTTCTGTTAGAAAGCAGCTTATTAGCAAGAGCAGAGGTTTTATGGTCAAGAAGGGCTTGGGTTCGGGGTCCCCGGGTGGCTCAGTTGGTTAACCATCCGACTCTTGCTTTCGGCTCAGGTCATGATCTCATGGTTCATGAGTTCGAGCCCCACATCAGGCTCCGTGCTGACAGCTCAGAGTCTGCATGGGATTCTCTCTCTCTTTCTCTCTGCCCCTCCCTGGCTTACTCTCTTTCTCAAAATAAATATACTTTAAAGAAAAAAAAGAAGAAGGGCTTGAGTTCAGGTCCTCCATCGCGCTAACACCAGGCAGGGTCAGCCGAGGATAACGGGACACGTAATTGGGGCTAACGGGGCTACTGCAAAGATTAATGGCGCTAACACTTGCAAAGAGGCTAGTGCCCTTTCCTGGCGTATTTGTCAAGAACATTTTAAACTTCCATTCACAAGCTGATTTGCATACTTCTTTCCCCCATAATTTAGCTCCCATTGAGATGCACCTACAATAATCCAAAACTTCCCACAGTTTTAAGACTTGAGCATTTCTAAGACAAAGGGTCTTCTAAAGAGGGCACAAAGAGCACACTGTGGTCCAGAGAAGCTGGCTGTGGGGTCGTGGAGCTAGTTCACGGGAGACAAGAGAGAATACCAGACTTCCACTGACAACACAATGGCTTTTCAAGTATATACCGCACTGTCGCCTTAGATGTGTGGGGGTTTTTTAATTTTTGTTTTTAAAGCAGTTTTAGACTTACAACAAAATCGAGAAAGGCAGAAATTTCCCATATACCCCTGTGCCCACACACGCATAGTCCCCTCTATTATCAACATCACTGAAACGGGACATCGTAATCACCCAGAGTTCACAGTTTACGTGAAGGTTCACTCCACTCCAGGTGTTTGTGGTACATTCTATGGGTTTGGACAAACACGCATGACTCGTACCTACTACTAGAATATCATGCAAAGGACGATCAAGTTCCTCTGTGCTCTGCCTGTAGTCATCGCCCCTCCCTTCCCACACCCCCGGCACCCGCTCATCTACTCACTGTCTCCATGCTTTTGCCTTTTCCAGAATGTCATATAGTTGGAACTTCTCGGAGTGGCTGCTTTCACTTACTAATACGCATCTGGGGTTCCTCGGTGTCTTTTTGAGGCTTGAGAGCTCATTTCTTTTTTAGTGCTGGATCACATTCCAGCGTCTGGATGGACCACTTTATCCATTCACCTGCTGGAGGGCATCCTGGTTGCGTCCTAGTTCGGGTGATTGTGTACGATGCAGGTTTTCGTGCAGACCTAAGTTTTATTCCGATGGGGAAACGCTAAGGCGTGTGCCCGGTGGATCCTGCTGAGTACGCCTGGCTTTGCAAGAAACCACCACACTGCCTTCCAAAGCTGCGCCGTTTCGCTTTCCCACCAGAGACGAATGACCGTTCCTGTCACTCCACGCCCTCGCCAGCATTTGGCGTTGTCGCCGCCGCAGACTCTGGCCGTTCTAGCGGGTGTGTGCGGCTAGTATGTGACGTGGGGCATCTTTTCGTGCACTCCTTCGCCATCCACGTCATGTGCTGAGCTCTCTGCACCATTTTTTAATGAGGTTGTTTGTTTTCTTATTTTACATATTTCTGGTACATCTTGGGTAACAGTCCTTTACCCAATGTGCCTTTTGAAAATATTTTCTCCCAGTCTTTAGCTCATGTTTTCATTCTCTTGACGTTGTCCTTTCGAGAGCAGAAGCTTCTTTAATATTAATGAAGTCCAGCTTATTGTTTCTTTCACGGGTCATGTCTTTAGTCTGAAGGACTAGACACGGGTCACGTCTTTAAATATCAGAAAAAGCATCACCAGAGCCAGGGGCCTCCACATTTCCTCCTGTCGTATACGAGTTTTATAGTTTGGGTTTTACGTTTAGGTCTATGATCCGTTTTCTAGTTCATTCTGCGAAGGGTGTAAAGGCTGTGTCTACATTTTTTTTTCCACATGTGGCTGTCCAGTTGTCCAGCACCGTTTATTAAAGGGCCTCTCTCTGCCCCATGATGTTACCTGCGAGCCTCTGTCAAAGATCAGTTGACTGAATTTTGGGGTTTTAGCTATTTAATCAATTCTACCAATTTGCTGATCTTAAATTCTTAACACAGGTTACTCCTAGGCAAGAACTAATTGTTTTAAATCTAGGCGGGCTCGGTCAGCACCACCTAGTGTATTTGTATAGGACACATGAAATTCCTTAACAGTAAGAAAAAAGTCAGGGTGCCTGGGTGGCTCAGTCGGTTAAGCATTCGACTTCGGCTCAGGTCATGATCTCACAGTCTGTGGGTTTGAGCCCCACGTCGGGCTCTGTGCTGACAACTCAGAGCCTGGAGCCTGCTTCGGATTCTGTGTCTCCCTCTCTCTCTGCCCCTCCCCTGCTCTCAGTGTGTGTGTGTGTGTCTCTCTCTCTCTAAAAGAAATAAATGTTAAAAAAAGTTATAAAAAAAAAAAGTCTTTAGGAAAAAAAAAAAAGAAAAAAGTCTCATCACATCCTGATGGAAGGCTAGTGTTGGGCAACCACGGTTTTATAATGGTTACGTTGCCAAATACACGTAAAAGGAGAAAAACTTGAGTTAACCAGCAGTTAGGAAGTCATACATGTAAACAAATCACTCTCTAAAAACGGAGCTTAGAGGGCAGAATCATTTCCTCACCCACGTGGCTGCAGTGTGAATTTTAATTCTAATGAGAAGAGAATCACGTTGACGAAACACTCTTGATAGGATCTCACCTCCAATTACGTGGGATCCAAGTGCATGGCTTTCTCAGGATAAAGGAGACCCTGAGTGTCTTTACTACGGAACATGGCAGGACGTGAGAACAATGAGCACACGGGGGGTAGACGCTTAACTGGGAGCCCACAATGCCCGGCCTGAGTCCGCACAGAAAAAGGCTGGCCAGGTGGTTGTAGGCAGATGAGGCCAGAGGGGAAGTTAAGATGTTCATCCTTTTGGTGGAAAAGTAAGTTCAGAGTAAATGATTAAAACAGTAAAGGTTAAAGAGTGGCTATCAAACCACCTAGGTAGTAGATAAAAAAAAAAAATGTTGCTTCCACCTGTGTTTTTCTCTGGGATACTACGTACACAGAAGGACTCAACATAAAATAACTATTACGTAAAATTGACTAGTTACTCTCACATAGGACACTTAACCAGCTTGGCTGGGTGCTAAATTTGAAAGGATGCCAGTTACACGCCCTTGGACTTCTTTACGTGGTGGACACTCAAAGGCACCACAGAACATGCTATGGAACATCTCCTAGCCTCTCAGATCTGAGATACATTGTTTCCCATTTTTATATTTCTCAAGTCACAATGTAGCTTATAGTAGATACGAACAAGAAACGGGTTATTAAATATCACAACCAGTGGTATCCAAGAACAAAGAAAGCCTGAAAGAGGCTGAAAGAGGTGGGGGTGGGGATTTGCCAGGGAACTTTCTTCCAGGGCGACGGTAACGTTCTCCATCTTGACAGAGGTTCAGACGATACGAATAACTCAGCAGAAGCAGATTTAAGCCTTGTGTATTTCATCACGTGCAAATCATGTCTCCAAAGATAAAGATATAAATATTGGGCTTTAGTTAGCGTTACCTACACTGCAGTGTTTCAGGGGAAGTGTGCGGATATCTACACTTGAACTTGAGATAAATCAAAGGAAGGGACTGATAGCCCATCAAAGTGGCATAAAAATTGCTTTATTTCTAATCAGCAGCCACAGAAGGAAACAGGATCTAACCTTAAGCAGAGCCTCCTGAAAATACACCTGCCACTGACCATCATCCCGGGGAGTCTCTGGACTGGAAAAAGACAGACCAAGAAGTGCAAATTCAGACAGACCAGGAAGTGCAAATTCAGCCGTTAGCATCATGAAGCCCGACAGAATCCTTCATGCTCTCTCCTTGAAGCCCTTGTCCTCCTTTTCCGTCAAGTTTAGTACAGAATATAGAAGTCTTTTCTCCTGTTACTCTACGGCCAATTAATTTGCAATCCCCGGGTGCTGGACGCGAGGTGGGAAAGGAAAAATCTCCTCTCAACACAAACAAGAAAATGGATTGATGCATGGACAGAAGGTTGAGCAGGTCAGTGTATCACAGAATACAGTAAAATATTACTGGTAGAATCTAGGTGGTGGGTCTAGGATCCTGGATTCAAAATTCTTCCCATTTTGCTTTAGGTTTGGAAATATCCACAATAAGATGCTTGGAAAAGTTAGAAGAAAAGAGAAGGTACTTGCTGATGGCTACTCTGTGCTCGAGAAGAGAAAACCAGACTAGGAGCCTCAGCTCCTAAATCCAAACCTATTAATTGATGACAAACGAGTCTAAAATGATACTAATTACAAGTGCCCACAGAGGGCACTCTGGGTGACAAAAGTCAATTAGCGTTCGCTAAGCTTTCATTAAGTCCACAGCGGCCATCCCGAGTGTCTCCTGCTTCCAGACACTACACAGAGCCTCGTCGAGCATGGTCACCCAAGCTCCCAAACCACCCAGTCAAGGAGGAGAGGTCTCGCACCTGGCTCCCTGCTTACTGTTCGCGGGGTTGCCGTCCCGGCACTGCGGACAGACGACACACGGGTTCTCTTCTTCGCTGGCCCACAAGCAGGCTGCAGCTCACCTCTCCTACACAGCTGGTGGGGTCCCGATGCCTAGATTCCTGTGTGACTATTAACAGACACTGCACAATCGACAATCAGCCTGGTCTCTGTCTCCTGGTGAGTCCTTGGAAAGTCTCTGTCATTCACGGTGGGCCAGAGAGCTTGTGCTAATGAGGTGACTCACGGTGTTCCAGGACGGGCACTGGCCATAATTGGAAGACCAAGCAAATGGTTATAACTTTGGGCATGTGAGCCATGTGAAACCAGCCCAACGTCCCGGGAGGGGAGAGGGGCTGGAGACTGAATTCAATCGCATGGCCAACGATTCAATCAATCGTGCCTACTAATGAGACCCCAAAATTCTGGGCTCTAAAGCTTGGGTGAGCTTCCTGGTTGGGGACAAGCAATGACAACACGCTTGGGGGGGGGGGAGGGGAAGAGCCAGAGGAGACGAAGCTTTACATTGGGGACCTTCCAAGACTTCACCCTCGCGGTCTCTTCTCTTGGTTGGCTCGGATTTGTCATCCTAGTGAAGTGTCAAATCCAAGGGGGTAGCAACCCCCAAATGTATAGCCAGCTGGTCAGAGGTACAGGTAGCCTGGGACCCCCTAAGGCTGGGGTCTGCAGTGAGGGCCCTGTGTGGGGGAGTGCACCCTGGGTAATCCGTGTCAAAATTGCATTGCGATGGATAACCGTTTTCTTTTTTTAAAGTTTTAAGTTTATTTATTTTGAGAGAGAGAGAGAGAGAGAGAGAGCACACGAGCAGGGGAGGGGCAGAGAGAGAGAATCCCATGCAGACTCTGAGCTGTCAGCATGGAACCTGATGTGGGGCTCAAACTCACAAACCGTGCGGGATTTCTGAGCTGAAATTAAGAGTCGGACACTCACCCAGGTGCCCCTAAAGATTTTTTTTTAAGTGTATTTATTTATTTTGAGAGAGAGAGAGAGAGAGAGAGAGAGAGAGGCAGAGAGAGAATCCCAAGCAGGCTCTGTGCTGTCAGCGCAGAGCCTGACATGGGGCTCAGTCTCACTAACTGTGAGAATCACAGAGTTGGCTGCTTAATCGACTGAGGCACCCAGGGGCCCCTGCAATGGATAATCTTTAAAAGACGCTTGCAGATGAGGTTCTAAGTAACTGGCTCTTTTGGAGAATACAAGCCAATGGAGGAAAAAAAAAAAGCAAGAAAAGTGAGACTATTCCAAAATACCGAATTGAAGAGACCTAACTAACGCAAGGAGTGAGCCTCGACAGGATCATCGATTTTAAAAGTTACAAAAAATAGGTTGAGAAATAGCACAGAAAATCAAACACAGACTCTGCAGTAGACAGGATGGAACGGACGTTGGTCTAAGCGAGCTAGCGGTCTGCGGTCCCGTGGGAACACCCTCGTCCTTGGGAGACACCTGCTGAGGTATCTCAAGGTGTCAGGAGGTCTGCAACTGACTCATAAAATGGTTACTCATGAAAGTTGTTTGTGGGCGCAGAGAATTCAGAGTGAAAGGTATATAGCCATTTATGGCATCGTTCTTTCCACTTTATAGGTTTGAATTTTTTAAACACAAAAACTGGCAGAAATGCATCAGCAAAAGTTTAAAAAAGGGAAAAAATGAAGGAAATGTGGTAAACATTTTAAAATCATTGAGGGGCGCCTGGGTGGCTCAGTCAGCTAAGCTTCCGACCTCAGCTCAGGTCATGATCTCACGGTCCGTGGGTTCGAGCCCCGCATCGGGCCCTGTGCTGACAGCTCAGAGCCTGGAGCCTGCTTCCGATTCTGTGTCTCCCTCTCTGTCTGCCCCTCCTCACTTACGCTCTGTCTCTCAAAAATAAACATTAAAAAAAAAAAAAAATTAAGATCACTGAAGCTGGGTGATGGGTTCATGGGGGCAATACACCATTCTACATCCATATGAGTTTTAAGTTTCAAAGTAAAATGCCTCTTAAAAATGATGCCAGAAAGGTTTTTTCCTTTGAAAACATATAGGATCACCAGTTCCTAAAAGTTCTTAATCTGTTCTTTAGTCCGTTGTCTTGGTTCCTCCTTCATTAAGAGATTTCATTCTTTTGTTTGAAATTTTATCTATTTCCTAAGTAGATACTATGTTCAGAACACCATGCCAGGTTCTCAGGGATTATTAAAAAGCAGTCACGGTAAGTCAGGGTTCCTACCTTAATAAATTGCAAAACAAGATACACAGGACAGAAATAAGTAGACAAGAACTGCAGTATATACAAAAAAAAGGGCCCGATGAGAGAAAAATCAGTGTGGGTTGGACCTTACTGTGTAGGGGGGTTCCAATTTTGGCATGTTCCTTCTTTTTTTTTTTAAGTTCTTTTTTTATTTATTTGAGAGACAGAAAGCGAGAGCAGGGGAGGGGCAGAGAGAGAGAGAGAGAGAGAGAGAGAGAGAGAATCTGTGCTGTCAGTGCAGAGCCAGACTCAGGGGCTCGAACCCATGAACCGTAAGATCATGACCAGAAATAACCGTCTGAGCCACTCAAGTGCCCCAATTTGGGCATATATGCTCTCTGGAGGGAAGGCACAGAAGTCAGCCAGGATCCACTAAAATGGGCCAGATATTAGGTGTGGGACCGGCTAGGACAACACAGAAATGTCCAACAACGTGACTAGAAACGGGGGCCTGAGAGAAGGAGGGGACACTGTAAGCTCTTGGGGCCTAGAGTCCTAAAAGCTGATGAGACAAGTAAGGACGCTGGGCGACGCATCCCGTCCACACAGGCACGAAGGTCAGTTTTGCAGTATGTTGAGTTCAAGCTGCCATCGGTTCTCTGCTTCACACCATACGCTCCGGTAACACCAAATCCTTGGAAACTGCCTGGTGCATTTCTCACCTGCCTTCCTCCACACCTGGAGGCTGCGCTGGACCACCCTGGTGCAGCCGGCACCGGGCTTCTTCAAGAAGCCGCCAGCGATCGTGAGAAGGAACAGGGTCTAGAAACTAAGCTGGTGGGCACCTGCCCACCTGAGCTAAGAATCCACCGGAAGCCAGTACGTACCAGCCGCGGCCGCCGCCTGCAGAGACCCAAGTCCCCTCCCCCTTCCGCCATCCGCCGCCCGCCCCCCAGAGACGGAGTCTAGGGGTCCCTCAGGCTCACAGCCCTGCCATCCTCGTCTGTGTTCACGCCCAAGACGTTGGCTCCTCTGGTCACTTAGGTCTGCTCGCGCTTTCTCCTGCTCCCAAACCCCCTTATTTTCTGCTCCCCCCTTTCCTCTGCACACTCTGGGACCCCCATTCCAGAGGAAGCAAGTCACCCACACTGCCCACCTCTTCCTCGAGTGCTCTGCTCCCTCCTCTGGCTGGTTTCCTGAATGCCCTAGTTCCCCCCCCCCCGCCGTCCCCAACCACTCCCAGGCAGCCCTCTCAGGGGAGGACCACCCTGGTCTCCCCGCCCCCCCAACCCTGCCCCAGACCCACGTCTGGAAGAAAGTCAGTGGCATCCTCCTCACTTACCATGATGCTGTTTCCAGACAAAGCCCCCGCCCTGCCCCACCCCTCCTCTCTGAGGTCACAGCATCGGATTTATCTCCCCCAGTAAGGTCATTAAAAACAAAAACCTCCAGTCTTGTTTCAAAAAAGAAAGCACTTTTTATTCCCAAAAAACTGGGAGGGAGACGATCTCAGGACGAAGGACACCTCTAGGTGAAATCATGCCGCGTTATGAACGGCTGGCGCTACACGCTCCGTGATGTGTGCGTGTGACATCCCACGCCCCGGCCCCTGGGACCCCTCCTCCCTCCCCAGCTACTCACGCCTGTGGCCACACCGCCCGCCCTTCCTGTGCACACACCAGTATCCCGAACGTTAATCTTCGATCCCTCCGGACCCCAGCACTCGCGCCCGACCGCTCTGCTTCCTCCCAGCCACCCCCTCCCCTGTGCCGCCGTCCCACTGTCCACAGCGGTAGCTTCTCCTGCCAATATTCTCGATTCTCTGGCTCCACTGGTCCCCACTGGCCGAACCGGCCATCGCTCCCCTTTTGACGGACTGGACCTGGTTCGAGTCCGGCGCTCTGCTGGTAGATGGTCCACAACAAGGGCCCCGACTGTCTCGCGCCTCGTTCTCTCTGCTCCCTGTCGTCTCCCACCCTGACTCTGGCCTGGGCCGCATGTCTCACATGGGAGTGGGAAGGCAGCACACAGGACGCAAGCAGGCACTTGAACAATGCGCCCATCTGCTACTCCCGGAACCTTGCCGCCCCGTGAAAAGCCCGGGTCGGCCCGCTGGAGAATGAGAGGGGATGCAGAGGTGAGAGCAGAGCACTCGGCCACAAGCGCCCCCCCCCCCCCCCCCCCGACACACACACCTGCACAGGTGCAGGGCCAGCCCAGCTGGGCTGCTCGGCCTGACCCAGATCCACCCGGAGGAGCCCGACCCAGTTGCTGGGAAGGGTATTTTAAGCCGTCAAGTTTCAGGGTGGTTTGCTGCTCAGGAAAAGCTAACTTGTAGAACCCAAAGGCTAAGCCCCGCCGGGAGAAAACGTATGCGACCCACAGACCCGTGTCAGCTGCTCCGACCGCTGTCCCCGCATTAGATCCCGGACTTGCCGCTTCATAGAAGAGAAGCCGTCCGAGGAGAACCTCCTGGATTTCCAGCCCCCCGGGTCTCTCATCAGCATTTACTCTCTCGCACAGAGAACTCTCCACCGCTGACCTGCCCACCAGCCTTCACTCTGTTTCGGAGAGCAGGCCTACACCGGAGGCTTTCGGTTTTAACTTTTCCACTTCCCCATCATTCAAGTGCACCTGGCCCGGCCTCTCTCTTGGCCCTGGTCACACCCGATGCACCTGTCTCCGTGGGGCTCACTCTGCCCCCTCAGCCTCGCTGACCTCCGCCCGACCCCTGAATGTACTTTTTCCTAAGGCTCCACACCCGGCCTTCGCTCTCCTCCTTTTACAGGGCTGCGCGGATGGGTCAGGTCTCGGCGCCTGGAGCAGCCCTCTCCTGAGCTCCACATTCAGGCGCACAGCACAGCAAATGACCCCACTGAGGCTGTGAGGACCCTTTCACTAACTCCCCCTCCTCACTGAGCGGGTCTCCTTGCTCAGCTCCTTGCTCAGCTCCGGATGCGGTCACACCTCTGCCTGAGGTCACTGCCTCTCGCCTGCAACTCCCAACAGCCTCCCCACAGGTCTTCCAGTCCATCTGCCATCCACACCGCAGCCAGTCCGGTCTTCCTAACAATCCTTTTCTAAGCAGATCTAATGGTGTCCTGCTGTGGATACGGCTTCGTCCAATTCCGACTCTCTAGCACTCAGCACACAAGGCCCACGACCGTCGGTAATGTTCACCGGGTAAAATGTCCAGTAGCCCAACAGGCGCACATATAAACTCAAGCCCGAAGTGTCACAGATCAACGCTGAGAAACGTGGGAAAGGCCTGGTTTGACGGCCAAACAGTGAACCCCCAATTTACACAACTCACATCATCTTAGTCTTAAAATGGTAACTGCCAAGGTTTACGTCAAATTCTTAAAATTACTACTCTGCACCCCCCACCCCCTCCCCCAATTGCTTTAGTTTCCAACAGAATCGAAAACAAGTCCGAACGTTTGAAATTTACTTACGTGCAAAGAATTGACTGGTCCTCACGATCTAGAAAACAAAACAAAACAAACAAAAAAAAGAAAGTGACCATTTGCCTGGTGTTTTAAACACTTGATACAATAACGTTGCAGTAACGGCCCACAGAGTGTTAGTAACTCCGCTCCTGCCCCGCTGCTTCCCCAACCCTTACAGGGCCCTAAATCCAGTCACCCTTGTTTTGCCTTACAAGGCCAGATCTTTGGGGGGAGGGGAGGGGTGGGGGGGTGGGAATAACAGCCCGGCTTCGGAGGCTTTATGTGCCTAATCAACCTTGACGCTCAAGCCGTGTGCATAACGGCTTCACCTGGGGAACCTTATTAAAAACGTGTCCCCCAGGGCCCCTCCCTCACGGGATCATTTTCAGGGGGTTGGGATTGAAATTCCCTGTTTCAGTAAGTTGCCCAGGTGACTCCGATGGCAGGGTGAGGTTTCAGAAAGGCTTCGAGAACACTCACAACTAGGGAGGAATCGTTATTAGAAAAAGAGAGAGAGAAAAAAATCAAACCCTGAGTGGGGAAGGCTGAAGGTGGACAGACATCTAAATGCAGCGTAACCAGCGTCTCAGGTCGCGATGGTAGAGGCAGCAAAAATAACAAAACAACGTACAGCAGAAGCAGAATCGCACATGACGTTAAAGTGACGAACGACCTAAATCTTTTCGAATGAGAAGGTGACATTCAAACCCACAGCGAGCCCACGGACAGGCCCCCTCCCTGCCCCCCAGTGTGGGATGTATGATTTCTAATCATTTATGCGCGTGGATATCCATTTTTGCAGATGAGAAAATGCTCCTGGAGGGGGTCAGGTAATCCACCCAGGTCCCGCAGCCGCTGAGGGGTGACGACCCGGGCCTGTGCTCGCAGGGACCGGCCCAGGTGGATCTTTCGTCACTCCTATGCAGAGGCTGCTCGCCCTTGGGTGGCTACATCAGGACCCAATAAGCGTCTCACAGTAGTTCAGGCACAGACAGCATTTTTTTTTTTTTTTTAAGGTAGTCTTCACGCCCAGCGTGGGGCTTGAACTCACGACCCTGAGACCAAGACCTGAGCTAACATCAAGAGTCAGCTGCTTAACCCACAAGCCCCCCCAGGCACCCCCCCGCCGGCATAAGTAGCTTTTGTCAAAGAGAAATGTCACGGTATTATTAAAATAAACTAACCTATTCGTACACTCTGTGTATAAACTGAGTTCTACAAAGAGCGTGTTACTGCCCAGTGCCTCAAGTCTCACTGAACTGGGAACGGCCCCTGACCACCGCCCTATCCCTCCCTCCGGCTGCGCAGGCCACGTTCACAGGACGAGGCTGACCCCTGCCTCCTTTACTGGTCTGCTCTCGCAGGGGTCATGACATGCCCTTCCTTCCACGCGCTGCCCCAGGCCCACGGCCACCGTGTGTCCCCACGTGTCCTTCCGTGCTCAGCTCAGTTGGGGCCCCTCTGGTTCCTCGATGCGTCCTCCTTTCCACCGGCCATATTCTGGAGTTCGACACACGATACCGCCAGTGCCTGCCCACGAGGCGGTGCTGCGTGAGATCCGGCTCGCTTCCCTACGCCAGCACCTTCGGTGGCTCAAAGTCAGTGCCCGGTGCCGCCCTGGGCTCTGCAAGCTTGTGCCCTGGTTCCCACTCTGCCGTGAACTGACTCCGCATCTATAAATGCGCCACTGATGCCCTGCTCTTCCCGCGTTCTTCACCCATGCGGCTAGGATTTTAACAAATCCGTATTTATTCACTGTAAATAGGAGCCCCCAGAGCCCTAAATTCTCCAGGTCTGAGCAACTTCCAGAGAACCCCACCACACCAAGTTTCTTACGGCTTTTCTGAAGCAGTGCACACATACAAAAACTAACCAAAACTCAACTGCCTCCGAATTAACTCAGGACGGCTCCCTTCGGGCATCTGCACACACTTGCTATCGTTGTTCGAAACCGGAGACCCTCACAACCACCACCTACTGTTCCAATCTGCCCCGTACTTCATTTCCTGTGCTTCTCACCGCCGCAGCCCGAGCCAGCTCTGCTCGCCAGACTTCTCTGTCCTCGATGTTCGTCTGTCTGGTCTTGTGCTGGCTCTGCGCCTCAGTTTCCCCATCTGTGCAGTAAGGGGTTGGGCTTGATCGCCTCTAAGATGCTCGCCAGCCGTGATCCGACCACGCCTCCCTTCTGCCTCACTGAATCCTCCTCACCCTGCAGACTAAAGAACTATAACAACGTACGACGACCTCGATCTCTAAACACCTGTAAATGTAACCAGAGCCTGAACTGATATTTGAGGGAAACCATTTCGCTTTCAAAAATGCATCCAGCCTCCTAAAGACTATGGAGTCCTTTCCCAGCTCAGTGTTTCCCAAAGCACCTCCCAAGAATCACACATGGAGGTACTCGGTGAATCCATACCGAGTTAAATCATAATACAACAGCAGAAGTGGTTTCCGATCAATGACCTCAGCTCCTACCTTAAAAAACTAGACGAGAGCAAATCAAATTCAAATTAGAAAGAAGAACGGAAATGAGAAAGAACAGAAATCAATGAAATGGGGAACAGGAAAAAGAAGAAAAAAAATGTAACCAAATTCTGGTTATTTGAAAAAAATCATACAATTGATAAACTTCCAGCCAAACTGATCAGGAAAAAGACACAAATTGCCAAAGTCTAGAATAAGACAGAGAACAGCCACCTAGGATCCCACAGACACAGTCTGAGAACTAAGATAAAAAAGGCAATTTTTTAAAAAGACGTAAACCACTAAAGCTCATTTCAGAAGAACGAATAACCTGATTGGCCCCATATCTGTTAAAGAACTTGATCTTGTGGAACTAATATTAACGTTACATGTCAATTACACCTCAGGTAAAAATAAATTGAATGTGTAATTAAAAGCCTTCCTGCAAAGAAAACGTATTTCACTAGTGAATTCCACACAACATTTAAGGGGAAAAATAACCATACCAAACTTTTCAGAAAATTCAAGAGGAAGAAACCTCTCCCTCCCAATCCATTCTCAGAGACAAGCCCGACTCTGACGCTACGGCTACAGAGACGTTACAATACAAGAAAATGACACACAAATCTCTGTCATCAGCAAGGGCACAGAAATTCTCAACAACACGTGAGCAGATCAAATCCGACGACACAGACAAAGGGGGTACACACATGAGAAGCAGGTGACCTTCATCCTGGCCACACAGGGTTAGTTCAGCACCCAAAGGCCAATGATCTAACTCACCTTATCTACAGACCACAGAATATCTGAATAGATGTAGAAAATGCATTTGACAAAACTCAACATTCAGTCGTGTTAAAAGAAGAAGAAAAAAAAACCGAGCAAACTAGGAATACAAAAGAATTTCATGAACAAAAAATGTGTACATGAACACCATCCTTCATGGTGAAAAGGTGAAAGGTGTGCCCGAGACCAGGAACAAGGCAAGGATGTCTGTTGTCGCCACACCTACTGAACATTATTACAAGGCAAGAAAATAAACCCAAAGCCTAAGATATGAAGGAGGACACAGCAATGTCTCTATCTGCAGAAGACATGCTGGTCTACACAGAAAAATCCCAAAGAATCTACCAAAAATACCTTCCAGAAGAAGTGAGTTTTACAATGTTGCAAAATACGTCAATACATGTATTTAAAAAAATATCTCTTACATCAACAGCGTGCGATTGGAAACGTTTAAATTTTCAGTTCCCTTTAACACTAGAAAGCATGAAGCACTTACGTTGTGGTCTGTGTTTTACTTAGATACAAATCTGACAAGAACGGGAAGTTGAGATTTTTGAAATCAAGTTTATGTCCAAGAACTCTGCCATTCATTCATTCATTCATTCAGCCAGTGTTTCTTGAGCAACTACTCTGTGCCAGACCCACTCTGCATTTTATTGGTACAGTGTCCCCTAGAATCCAAACTTAGGAAGAAAGGTAAGCTCTCCTCTGGTTCTTTGCATTAAAGACACAAACTCTGACCGGTAATTATGATTACCAATCTCTTCATGGGCCCCTGTGGTTATTTGGAGGTTTTGCATTCGTCAAATGTATTTATTTTCCCTGCAAAGTTTCACGTCATTTACAAATTTTACGGGCATGCGTCCTGCATGCTGATAAGAATGTTGCAACGTTTTTAAACGGCCTTTAGTGCACACCCTGACAAACCTGGACAACCTCAGCTAGTCACCAGCACCCCACGGGCACCTTTGCCACGAACAGCCCTGGGGACGTCACGTTTGTGACACTCTGGAACGCCGTGTGGCGGTCCTGATGCTCGTTAACACCATCCGCTGTGCTTTTCCTTCCCGCTAAGCGAAAGGTATGTGGCGTGTATTGCCACGTTGTTCCTAGACTGTCAACAATAGATTCTAGAACCCTCCCTGGCAGGTACGTGAAGCTCAGAGGTCTGAAGCCTCTGCCCCTTTTTCAGAGTTGGAACTGCCCTCCGGAAACCCCCCTTTTCTAGATGATACTTCAGAGACCAGAGGGTCAGCCACGTCAACTGTGAGAACGTACTTGTCTGGATGCGGAAATACGGATTCAACTGGAGAAGGAGTGTCCTGTCTCCAATGGCTTCTCCCATATGAGGCAGACCGTGCTCATTCATACAAACGCTTTTCTGCATATAAAGATTCTTCTTCACAGAGACACAGAACCAAAACCAAAGAAGCTGGCCATTCTCTCTCCGCGGTCTGCAAGCCCCCCCGGCGGTAGCCATTTTCTTAGTATCCTCTGGCTCTGAAACTAAGAACTAATATTAAATCTCATCTTTTCTCGGCCTAAACGGATTCTGGAGAGTCACTCTTCTAGCTTTGAAGTCCTTCCTGTTTGCCTCCAGGGACCTGGTACATAAGCGTCCCAACGAAATGTGAAAGCGGGGGCTGGGCGCTATACTTGACAAACGCCTTCCCGCTACCCTTCAGACCCAGCCCCCAAGGCCTGCAATGCAGTGACAGGTGGACAGATCACACCCCGGTTCCTGAAGATCACGGAACTACTTTTTTTTTTTTTTCAAAAATTTTTTAATGTTTTATTTATTTTTAAGACACAGAGAGACAGAGCATGAATGGGGATGAGGTAGAGAGAGAGGGAGACACCAGAATCCGAAGCAGGCTCCAGGCTCCAAGCTGTGAGCACAGAGCCCGACGCGGGGCTCGAACCCACGAACCGTGAGATCGTGACCTGAGCCGAAGTTGGACACTCAACTGACTGAGCCACCCAGGCGCCCCACAGAACTATTTTATAAGAGCCGATAGAGTTTATCGTACTTTGCCGAGTTTATTTTGTAAAAGATGAAACGAGAGGGAGCGTTATTACAGGAGAGCTCACAGAGCACTAGGAGGTCCCGTGTCCAATGCTGTCTTTTTGAGCAATAAGAGGGAAATGCGTTCAAAATGGCCACGTTCTGGTTTTCAGGAAAATGTCCCTCCGTACACCGTTGTGTCTAAAGCCAGGATTCAAAGGGATGACTCTTCAAATTTATACTTCATCCTAAGCCCAAAAGGAAGCCACTGCGATCCACCAACCGGCCCAGTGCTTTCTAACTTCTGTTGTCCCCTCTTCTACGTATTTACGACAGAAATATTATATGACCTTTTGCTCCCCAATGAAGCCTCTACCTTTTCCATCATCCCTCCTGTGGCTCTTCCTGTGGGTGCTAAAACCCAGTCCAAGAGAGTTCTGGTTATCCCGGTTTGTGATGGACAGCAAACGTATATAAAAACTAGATGCTTTTTAACGAAAAAAATTAATGTGAACTAATTATGAAGCAACAGTCATACTTACCTACTTCTTCTAGAAAAGGGCCACACTGCCCATTGCCATCTTAAAAATTCCTAATTCAAAAAAAAAAAAAAAAAAAAAAAAAAAGGGGCGCCTGGGTGGCGCAGTCGGTTAAGCGTCCGACTTCAGCCAGGTCACGATCTCGCGGTCTGTGAGTTCGAGCCCCGCGTCAGGCTCTGGGCTGATGGCTCGGAGCCTGGAGCCTGTTTCCGATTCTGTGTCTCCCTCTCTCTCTGTCCCTCCCCCGTTCATGCTCTGTCTCTCTCTGTCCCAAAAATAAAATAAAAAACGTTGAAAAAAAAAAAAAAAAAAAAAAATTCCTAATTCAGGGGCGCCTGGGTGGCTCAGTCGGTTAAGCATCCTACTCTTGATTTCAGCTCAGGTCATGATCTCACAGTTCACGAGATCGAGACCCACGTCAGGCTCTGTGCTGACGTTGCAGAGCCTGCTTGGGATTCTCTCTGCCCCTCTCCTCCGTTCATGCTCTTTCTCTCTCACTCTCTCAAAATAAATCAATTAATTAAAAGAAAATTTTACGGGTGCCTGGTGGCTCAGTCGGTTGAGCATCTGACTCTTTAGCTCGGGTCATGATCTTAGTTTGTGGGATCGAGCCCCACGTCAGGCTCTGCGCTGACAGTGTGGAGCCCGCTTGGGATTCTGTTTCTCCCTCTCTCTCTGCCCCTCCCCGTGCTCTCTCTCAAAATAAACATATTAGAAAAAAAAAAAAAGACTTCATAATTCCTCCGCAATAAACACTTAACTACGTTTCAAGATTGTTTAAGCTTAAAGCCCTTTGAGACACAAATACAACCACTAACTCACATGTAAGAAACTGAGTATTTAATACTCTAACCCTCCCAGTTACCTTGAAGCATGCATCTATAAGCAGATTCAGAGATAGCGTAGATGTGTGGAGGCATCTCGTGGCGTTTCTTCCCTCTGTACATTTCAATGATATTCTCAGAGTAGATTGGAAGATTCTTGTAAGGGTTTATGACTACACAGAAGAGTCCAGAATAAGTCTAGAAGAAAAATAAAATACAGCGTTAAAAAAAAAACAACAAAAAAAACCAATCCCTGAATATATCACACAGCCAGAGACCATACAGTAATCTGAACAGGAGCCTTCATCCCTAGAGTAATTAATCTCTTCTCCTAATTAAATCTAGCCGAGGATATAAGATTCCAAGCCACAGGCAGTTCTCCCACAGATCATTTGTTAAGGGGCACTCTTCTGGACTCAATTCCTTCATCTGTAAAATGGCCATAACAACATATGCTTCCCAACCTCACAGGGCTACCAGCGAAAGGCTCAAGCAGCCCGTGATTCATGTTTTCGGGGCTATTTTCCGAGCGTGCACGGTACGAAAAGTCAGTAATCTAGTTCCAGATTCCACACTGCAGCTAATCCTTTAGAAAATGCCATGTGTTAAGTTTGCGTGTAGAATCAAAGAAGAATACCCACAATTACCTGAAAACGTGGTTGTTACAGAGATTTGCAAAAACATAAAACTTCTCTAAGTATTTTGCTGTGGAAAACAGCGTTTGTTTTGTGAAAGATTATTTATGTTAACTTGTTGTACACTTATTTTTTTTTTAATGTTTATCCATTTTTGAGAGAGAGAGAGCATGAGTGGGGGAGGGGTAGAGAGAGGGAGACACAGAATCCGAAGCAGGCTCCAGGCTCCGAGCTGTCAGCACAGAGCCCGACGCGGGGCTCGAACTCACAAGCCGTGAGATCATGACCTGAGCTGAAGTCGGACGCTCAACCGACTGAGCCCCCCAGGCATGCCTGTTGTACACTTATTTTAAATGAATTTATTTAAATAAATACATGGCTTACTATTTTTAAGTGAATTGATACATATTTTTAAAATTTATTTTAATTTCAAACACAGTAAGTACCGATAAATATAAACTACACAAACACAAAAGGACACAAAAGGGTCCTCAATTTATTTTATTTTTCTTAATGTTTTTATTTATTTATGAGACAGTGTGCAAGCAGGGGAGGGGCAGAGACAGAGGGGGACAGAGGATGTCAAGCAGGGTCCAGGCTCCAAGCCATCAGCACAGAGCCCGACGCAGGGCTCAAAAACTCACGAGCCGTGAGATCATGACCTGAGCAGAAGTCCAACGCTTAACCAACTGAGCCACCCAGGCGCCCCCTCAATTTTTTTTTCAAAGGCTTTGTTTTTAAATCATATCTACACCCAGCATGGGACTCGAACTTATGACCCCAAGATCAAGAGTCACATGCTTCACCCCCTGCGCCAGCCAGGCTCCCCGTGGGTCCTCAACAATTTTTAAGAGCCATTAGTCTAGAAGACATGAACCCTTCTTGGGCAGCACAGTCACCATTATTAGAACCGATACTAGGAACACTTTCGATTTGGGGGTTTTCTTAATTCGCTAAGAATGATTTCTTAGCGTACAAAACTAAGAAGAAGAGTGTACAAAACTGACCGTGGGGGTCAGGGAAGAACAGAACCGCCAGGCTGCTGCCAGGCGCCCCAGTCCTCCGAGGACCGAGGCATGTGGAAGTGGCAGTCCGTGGCACTGTGATGCAGGCCTTTTTTGTTTTTTAGTATTTTTGATGTTTATTTAGTTTTGAGAGAGAGAAAGACGGACAGAGCAGGAGCGGGGGAGGGACAGAGAGAGAGGGAGACACAGAACCCGAAGCAGGCTCCAGGCTCCGAGCCGTCAGCACAGGGCCCGACGCGGGGCTCGAACCTGCAAACCACGAGTTCACGACCTGAGCCGGAAGTCAGATGTTTAATCGACTGAGCCACCCAAGCGCCCCGCAGGCCTTTTAATGAAGGTGATCTGGGGGACTGAGTCCACAGGCAAGAGGACGCTACAAAGGCCGGGGCTGATGGCGTTCAGCTGCGTGGCCCGCTCCCCGGGGACCCTAAAGGGTGTCTCAGCAACAGCTGTGTCTGTGAAGGCGGAAACCTTGGCAGCTGCCGCCAGAAGGCACCCTCGAGACGGCTCTAGGCGCACACTGCAGTGACCAGTGCTAAGGCGGGGACAGGAGCCTGCTGGAAGGAGGGCAGTGGTCAGGTCAGAACCTCGTCTCAGGCTGTGCCCCCCACAGCTTTCCTAAGTCACAACCGGAGGTGCGGGTGTGGGCAGAGAGGAGGCAGAGGCGAAAGGCTCTGCCCCAAGTTCACGGCTAGGAGCTGTTGGCCTTACTTCTGAGCTGGCCAGAGGGACATCGCCCCTGTCTGCCTGAGGCCAGAGAAGGCGCCTGCCCCCCTCCCTCGCTGGCCACTCGGGCCTTCTGACTGTCGGCTCTCTCGTCCGGGCAGCTCAGGTCCCAGACAAGCCTGGCTGGCTCCTGTACACAGACAGGTGAACAAATCCTAACTATACATCTCAATGATTATTTTAAAAATGTTTATTTATTTAAGTAATCTCTACACCCATCCTGGCGCTTGAACTCATGACGCCGAGATCAAGTCAAAAGTCACGGACACTCTTCTGACTGAGCCAGCCGGGCGCCCCTCGATGAATTTTTATATACACCCCACTTTTCCATTCAAAAATTAGATCGGAGTCTATCATGAAGCTACGGATTCTACACTTCACTTTTATAAGAGGTAAATTATAGACCGACCACAAAGAAAACAAAACAGATAAACGCAAGAAAGTTAAAACACGGAAATTCAGTTTAACATCCCATAACCACGTATGGCGTGGTAACAAGATCCTAACAGCGACATTTAACTCAGAAATAATTCCCACATATGTGTCTCCCATGCGGTGGGTGCTTTTCTGAGGACTCAGGATCACAAAATGACTCAGTCTCACAAGTATGAGTACGTCATCTAAAAACAAGGTTAAATAATCATCAGTACCCTGTGCTTGCCAGAGAGGGGGGAGTAAAAAAAAATGTTTATGTGGGAACATCATTCAATTTAAGTGCTTGAAGAGCTGACTTTGAACTCTCTGGAAATGAGCTCCAATTCCGGGCTCCTGTAGAAATGATAAAGGAAGCGATGCTGTGTTACTTTTATCTTCCGCGGGACACGTGGCAGGAGGGCGATATGCTGTTAAAATCCTGTCTCTCTGACTCCAAAGTTCCAATTAGACCTCATTCAGTGTGTGACTAGGCACACGAGACATTTTACGCCTTCAAGAAACACACACCTCCAGGTAGGAAGACAACAGACTAAACACACACGTGAGACACTAAAAAGAGAGCGGTAAGAAAAGAGAAGGAGAAAGATGAACGCGATTATAAATGGGACAGAAACTCTGCAGCCGCACACGCAACCAACCCCAGGCCCCGAAAGTCAAGGCCATCTGGTCAGAAACTGCAAAACGAGGGTACAAAATTCAGACTAGATAGTCTCTGATGTCCTTTTAAAAACTAGTTAAAGGGCAAAAGGAGGGATAAAGAAGTTGCCATGAAAATAGGGGGAGCCGGGCGCCCGGGTGGCTCAGCCAGGTCATGATCTCACGGTTGGAGAGACTGAGCCCTGCGTCAGGCTCTGTGCTGATGGCGAGGAGCCTGCTTGGGACTCTCTCTCTTCCTCTCTCTGCCCCTCCCCCACTTGCTCTCTCTCCCCTCTCTCAAAATAAATAAATAGACTTAAAGTGCATGAAACTTAGTGGCAGGATACAGGCAAGGCACAGTGAACAGCTCGGCCTCGCCGAGCACGGAACGTGCACGGTGGGAGCTCAGAAGGGCGGACTCAACCGCTTAGATTCTGCCCGCACAGGCGATCAGGTACCAGAGGTTCAGGGGAGAAGAGCGGCGGAAGGGAAGGAGCATGTTTGTAAAAGGATCGATCGGGTAGCCCCACGGAAAAGAGACCGGAGGGCAAGAGGTGAGGAGCGGGGAGTGGAGACTGCTACTGCCCCAGTCCCAGCACAGTGCCGGGGCCCAGATGAGAGGGAAGAGGTGGGTCACGAGAGAGCTGGGGGGAGGGAGACTCCATGGCGCTCAACAGGTCTGCACATAAAGACCACCAAAGATGCGAGCTAGCAGCCCCAGCGTTCAACCGATGTACATACAGGAAGAACAGTCTGATATGTGGGGGAGATCATGAATCCCCTCTGAGCGTACGGAGCTTGGGCGATGCTGAATGGGGATGCACTACGGCAGGCGCGCCCGGGAGAGCGCCCAGGGAGAGCTGGACAAGTCAGCCGGCAAGGAACGGCTGTAAGCAGTCCTCTGACACGAAAGCCCAAAACCCCACAGTGGAGAAAATAAAGAGCAGAACGGATATCAGGAAATAAGCGATCCAGTGGGCACATCTATTCTGAGAGCGCTTCCCTCTTAGAGAACAGGACAAGAGGTACAGTAACAAAAGAAGGCACAAGGGTGAAAACACTAGAATAATCATTATTGCTTCTTTGGGGGAAGAAAGGCCAAAATTCTGTAAAAAAGGACAATCATCGAAAACAAACTGGTTGCTAAACCCTTAGGTGAATGGCAGGCAAGGACACTCCCCATACACACGTCCACCGAACAAAACCCCAGACCCCGGGCTGACTCACTTGTCAATCTCAACACCACAGATAGAGACGAGCGGGCATTAAGCGTGTCCTGAATCCACATCTGGTCAAGCCTCTGGACGCAAATGCAATCAACAAAATCCAGACTATGGGAGGTTCTACAGAACGGACTCTGTTTCTTCAACTAAAAGAGGGGAGACGGACAGATCAGGAGAGACAGAACAACTACTTAGCATATAGTGACCGTCTCTGGACCCTGAAGTGACTAGACCAGCTGCAATAAACATTTATGAGACCTAAGGGCAGTGTGAACGTGAGCGAATGATGACACAGAATTATTAAGTCCTGCTCACGCAGACGGTAGTTACAAATCCCAAAATCGGTGGCTGAGGACCAGAAGGCTGAGCAGAGTGAAATCTTGAGCAGCATGCAAGGTCAGGAGCACAGAACTAGGAGCCTGCCCGCTGGGAGGAGGGGAAACGTCCCAGGCTTTCACCTGAGCCCCTGATCCATGATGAGCTACGCGTGCTAGACCCGTTCGCCTACCCGCCTGCCCAGAGCAGGACTCTAGACACAGCTCAATGTCATTGCCTCCGCGCTTCTTTCCGTACAATCACGGGCACATGAGACACCTACAATCCAGGATAACATCTGCACCCCTGTGAGTCTGTTTGCGTCGCCTCGTATTGTTACCTTGGACAGTGGCATGTTCCAGTGATTAAAAAAACGTGATCGAGAATTCTGCCAGAGAATCGGGAACCATTAAAAGAAAAGCCATAAAAAAAAACCATAAAAAAACAAACATAAAAAGCCTTTAAAAAATCATAAAAAGAAAACCCAAATGAAAAATGCAACATAAAGTAATGGAAATCAGCAATTCACCGGGTGTGTTTAAAGGCAATTTAGATACAGATGAAGAAAGAATTAGTTCTTCCACACTTTAGCAGAAGCAAATATCTGAGCTAAGCATGGGGGTGCGGGGTGGGGGATGGGGATTAAAATACAGAAGGATGGGAAGGCTGCATGGGGCGCGGTGACAAGGTTGGACTCAGTGGCACAAGAGTGCTAGCAGGAGGAAAGGGACCGCGGGGCAGAAGTGGTCTTGGAAGGGGCAATGGCTGAGAATTTTCCAAAACCAACCAAAGCCATCAAGGCACAGACGAAAATGCTCCAAGCTCCACGCCTGATACAGAGACGCAAACTTCACCTAAGCACCTCGGAGTGAGTGTGCTGGAAACCAAAGACAAAGAGAAAATTTTAGGAACCGCCAGTGCAAAGAAGCACAGATTAGCGCCAAAGGTACGAGAGCGAAACCGCAGGCTGGGTTCTCAACGGCACACAGCGCGGTGGGAAAATCGCCACCAGCTCTGGACTCTAAATCCGGGGGGGAAGAAACGTGAGAAATGAAGGAGGAGGGGCACCTGGCTGGCCCGGCCAATGGAGCATGTGACTCTTGATCTCGGGGTTGTGAGTTCGGGCCCCATGCTGGGCGTGGAGCTTACTTAAAAAAAAATTGAGGAGCGCCTGGGTGGCTCAGTCGGTTGAGCGTCCGACTTCAGCTCAGGTCATGATCTCGCAGTCTGTGAGTTCGAGCCCCGCATCGGGCTCTGTGCTGACAGCTCGGAGCCTGGAGCCTGCTTGGGATTCTGTGCCTCCCTCTCTCTGTCCCTCCCCCACTCATGCTTGCTCTCTCTCTCTCTCTCTCTCTCTCTCAAAAATAAACATTAAAAAAATTTTTTTTAAATCTAGACACAGAAATCCACGTCAACATACTGAGCAGCAGCGTGCGGGCCGGGAGGCAGCAGGGACAGAGTTCAAGTGCTCTGGGGCCGCTCTGCGTCCACTGCGGGTAAAGAGCAGCAGTGGCGGTCAGTCTCTGGTCGGTCAAGGCTGCGCTGGAGAGCAGGTGACCGCTAAAGGAATGACGAAGACGAGAG
This sequence comes from Panthera pardus, assembly GCF_024362965.1. NCBI lineage: Eukaryota > Metazoa > Chordata > Mammalia > Carnivora > Felidae > Panthera > Panthera pardus. Next base: position 9,527,718 of record NW_026526876.1, on the reverse strand, counting down.
CAAAAATACCCATCACAGGGTGAGAGGTGAAAAGGTACAATGTAACAATAAACGTTACCTCATCAAAAAAGGAGGGAGAAAAAAGGAAAAGCACAGAACGGGGGGACCAAGAGGGAGCAAGGGGTCAGATGGCCGAGTTCAAGTGAAATTTTTCAGTTACTACTGTACCCGTACATCAGCTAAATACTCTGGTTAAAATATTAATACTGTCAGATTAGGGCCAAAAATAACAACTACAGGCTGTCCACCTACCCTCTTCCGTAGAAAACCACAGGAAGGCTGAACATAAAAGTCTGGAAGACAACAAGCCGTGCAAACACTAAGCAAAAGGGGAAAAAAGCTAATACTTTCCAAGAGAAGTATTTACTTCTATTTATTTATTTTTAAATTTTCTTTTTGAGAGAGAGACAGACAGACAGAGCACGAGTGGGGGAGGGGCAGAGGGAGAGGGAGAGGGAGACACAGAATCCGAAGCAGACTCCAGGCTCCGAGCTGTCAGCGCAGAGCCTGACGCGGGGCTTGAACTCACGAACCATGAGATCATGTCCTGGGCAGAAGTCAGCCACTTAACTAACTGAGCCACCCAGGCGCCCCGAGAAGTGTTTACCATTAAAAAAGAGACCATTTCATGAGGATCCACCAGAAAGATCTAAAAATCCTACCTTTGGATACATGTGACAACACAGCTCCAACACATATACAGCAAAAATGACAGGACTGAAAAGAGGAACAGATTAATGGTGACCGATAGAGAACAGCAAATAAAACTCGAAAACCATGAGGATATACACTGCACAAGAGGGGCCCTGCATCCAATCACAGCGGATGTGTGTGTTTTTCAAGAGCGTGCTGACCTCTTACCCAGCTCCAGCACATGATGGACCATAAAACAAGTCCAACAAACTTCAAAGGACTGAAATCATTCAGGGTATGTTGTTCTCTGACCAAAGGGATTATTAGAAACAACAAAATCAACCTGAAACCCCCTGATGTTTGAAACAAATTTTTTTTAATGTTTATGTATTTTTGAGAGGCAGAGAGAGAGAGAGAGTGTGAGCAGGAGAGGGGCAGAGTGAAAGAGAGACACAGAATCTGAAGCAGGCTCCAGGCTCCGAGCTGTCAGCACAGACCACAATGCGGGGCTCGAACTCATGAACCGCGAGATCATGACATGAGCCGAAGTCGGACGCTCAACTCACTGAGCCACCCAGGCGCCCCTGAAAACCCCCTGATGTCTAGAAATTAATCAACCTACTTCTAAATAACTTGCAATGTCCATGGAGACACCCTCAGTATTCTGAACTGAACAGTAATGAGAATACAACATATTGAGACTTGCAGAATACAGCTAAACACCTATCACTTACACCTCTGGGGAGACTCCTTATTTATTTATTTTTTATTTTTCTACTTGAGAGAGAGAGAGAGAGAGAGAAAAGGAGTGTGAAAGCGGGGGAGGGGGACAGAGGGAGAAGGAAAGAGAATCTTTTTTTTTTTTAAGAGTGTATAATTTATGAGGCGCCGGGGTGGCTCAGTCGTTTAAGCGTCCGACTCTAGTTCAGGTCATGATCTCACGGTTCGTGAGTTCGAGCCCCGCGTCGGGCTCTGCGCTGACAGCTCGGAGCCTGGAGCCTGCTTCGGATTCTGGGTCTCCCTCTCTCTCTCTGCCCCTCCCCCACTTGTGCTCTGTCTCTATCAAAAATAAATAAATGTAAAAAAAAAATTTAGAGTGTATGATTTACTTAAGTTCACGTTAGTTAACGTACAGCGTAGTGTTAGGTTCAGGGGTAGAACCCAGCGATTCATCACTTATATACAACACCCAGTGCTCATCCCCACAGGGAGAGAAAATGTTAAGCAGGCTCCAGGATCAGCACAGAGCCCAATGCTCTGAGGGCTTGATCCCACGACCCTGTTCGTGACCTGAGTCGAAATCGAGAGTTGGATGCTCAACTGACTGAGCCACCCAGGCACCCCTAGACTTCTTTTAAAAAAAAGGGTAGCAGATCAGGAATTAAAGAGAGTGTCACTACAAATTCTACAGAAAATAAGAGTGTATGATGCACAACTTTATGCCAATAAATTTGAAAATTGAGATGAAACAGAGAAATTCCTAGAAAAACACAATTATCAAAACGAACAGAAGAAACTAGAGATCTGAGAAGTTCTACATCTGGCTTTTTAAAAATTTTTTTTAGGTTTATCTTTGAAAGAGAGAGATAGACAAGAGTGCGAGCAGGGGAGGGGCAGAGAGAGAGAGGGAGTCACAGAATCCGAAGCAGGCTCCAGGCTCCAAGCTGTCAGCACAGAGCCCCACGCGGGGCTGCAACCCACGAACCATGAGATCATGACCTGAGCCCAAGTCGGATGCTCAACCAACTGAGCCACCCAGGCGCCCCTGAAAAGTTCTACATCTATTAAAGAAAAACTTGCCTACAAAGAAAACTATAGTTATTTTAAAAAGCAGTAACACAAACCCTCTCCAAGCAATATCTGAGAACACACAAAGGTGAGATATTCCCTGATTCATTTCATAAAACCAGCATCACTTGAGAGCAGAATACGACAAGGATATTACAAAACAAGGAAAAATTTAAGCCAATCTCACTCATGAATATAGATGCAAACATCCTACACAAAATATTAGCAAGCAGAATCCAGTATATAAAAAGAATACTTAGTCCTTGCCAGGTTAATTTAACACTCAAAAATACGTGTAATTCACCACCATAACAAAATAGCCAGAAAAATCACACTATCATTTCACTCGATGCTGGAAAAAACATTTGACAAGTGACATCCAAACAGGATTTTAAAAATTCATCTATTGAGGATAAAAACTAAGAATAGAAGAATTCCCTTAATCTGATAAAGAATATTAAAAACAAAACAAAATGGAAGCAAACCATCATTTTTTTTAAGTTTATTTTTTTTAGTCATCTCTACACCCAACATGGGGCTTGAACTCATAACCCTGAAGTCAAGAGTCCTGTGCTCCACTGACGGAGACGCCCAGGCACCCCAAAGCAACCATCATTCTTAATGGTGAAATGATGACACTTCTGAGATCAGGAATGACAGACACCGATGATCTCCACTGCTGTTTAACGAATATTTACTGAGGGTCCTAGGAAACACAATAAAGCAAATAAAAGAAATGTGCAAGAATTAGTAAGGAAAAAACAAAACTGTCACTATTTGTAGACATATAGAAAATCCAATAGAAATATCCATAGAGGACGCCTGGGTGGCTCAGTCAGTTAAGAGTCTGACTCTCGGTTTTGGCTCAGGTCATGATCTCACGGTTCATGAGTTCGAGCCCCACGTTGGGCTCTGTGCTGATGGTGTGGAGCCTGCTTGGGATTCTCTCTCTCTCCCTTGCTCTCTGCCCTTTCCCCACCTGTGTACTCTCTCTCTCTTTTAAAATAAATAGGTAAACAAACAAAAAAGGAATATCCATAGAAAAGTAGAAAAAAACGTAGAAAATCCAAAAGAATCACCAGCTAAACTGTCATGACCAATAAACAATCTTAGTAAGATTTTATTTGTAAGAAATATGACAGGGGCACCTGGGTGGCTCAGTCGGTTAAGCATCCGACTTCAGCTCAGGTCATGATCTCGCGGTTCGTGAGTTCGAGTCCCATGTCGGGTTCTGTGCCGACAGCTTGGAGCCTGGAGCCTGCTTCGGATTCTGTGTCTCCCTCTCTCTCTGCCCCTCCCCTGCCCATGCTCTGTCTCTCTCTCTCTCAAAAATAAACAAACATTAAAAAAAATTTTTAAAAAACCACGACAACTGTATTTCTACATCATGGCATCCATCAGAAAATGCTAAAACCACCATTTAAGTAGCATCCAAAAAAAAATCAAATACCCCAAAATAAACGTAAGAAGAGCCATCCTGGCCTCCACAGACAGCCGTAAAACAGATCATGGAAGTTGAAGAACTACGTAAACAGATACAGCCATGAACTAGAAGATCACATATTGCCAAGATCGTACTTCTCTCCTCAGCTGATCTACAGAATCAACAAAATCCCAAAGAAAGTTCCAGCGAGGGTGCATGTGTGTGCATGTGCGTATGTAAAACTGACATACGGTTCTAAAATTATACTGAAATGCAAAAGATGTCACAGCCAAAACCACCCTAAAGAATAACAAAAATGACGGCACCTACCACACCCAATACCAACACTTAGTCTAAAGACAATGGGATCTTAGCCGGAAGAGGGGCACACAGTCCCCCGACACAATTAAGAGCCCACTTAGGAGCACCTGATATGTGACAAGGTGGCACTTTGGAGCACTGGGTCAACTGGACAGCCATCTCACACCACACACAGAATCCGACTCCAAATGGGGCCGAGGCCAACTCCGTGAAATACACCATTACATTCCCCTCTCAGACCGGGGCCTTCCGTCTCCTGCTGGAATCTGCCGAAATCAGGCTTTATCTAGAAACACTGCATGTAGGAGTTACAGATCTGTGTACGCGACCACCCGGGATTCCCACTCCTCACACACCGTACAGAAAGGCACGCCTGTGGGCCCCAGGTACTGGCCCCAAACTGGCAAACACCCATGTCCAAAAGTAGCTGAGTGGATAAAGTGGGCCAGAAATCTTACCGTGGAACGTTATGCTATAACGCTACAACAGGATGAACGAAATATCCCAACCTTTTTCATTTCAGGGCCCCTTTACACTCTTTGAAATGATTAAAGACCCCAGAGACCTTTCATTTTATATCACCAAGCTTTTATAAACATATACCTGTTCATTTCAAAATACCCATTTTAAAATAAATCTCTTCGTTTTAAAACAACGATACTTGTTAACATCAACCACGTCTCTTACGAAAATAACCTTACGTTTTCCACAACGAAAGTGAGAAGGTGGTGCTGCTTTCTATTTTTGCCAATCTTCTGATTGTCTGGCTCCAGAGAAAGTGGCTCGGTTTTCAAATCTGTTTTCGCATTCAATCTGTGGTGCTATGTTGTGTCGGTTGGAGCAAATGAAGAAAATCAGCCTCACACACATAGTTGGTTTGGGAAAGAGAGCCGGAGTTTAACTGCCTTTCCCAGTTACCGTGGAGACTCCCCCTGGATGCTACCCCGAGACTCGACAAGTGAGAATTTCTTCAAGATCAGACGCAACGTGGCACACGTACCCCTATCGACGAACTTGCATCCTGTTCCTTACGTCAAAATCCAACAGCTTATCTTGCCTGTTGAAAGAATCTTTAACCCATCCGTGATTTTGTAACTATGTACACATCATTTGGAAAACGCTGGCTCAGGGAGTTATGATGGCCTTCCAGACGATGCCATTTCATCGTATGCCATTGGAAAAAAAAATCTGTCATTAATATCGCCCTCTGTCTCATCGGAAAGGGTTGCAAGTGCTGACAGGCCGTCCACAGGGGTAAACGGGAGTTTCCCCAAATCCGAATTTTCATGTGAAAACTCAGATTTTGGCATTGGCAACAAAGACGATCAATTGTTCCGTCTGAAGGGACGGGGCCGCTTTGTTCATTTCTCTAAATGTGTCTGCCGAACACCCCAGTTTGAGTAACGGTGGCTTATCTGTGAGTCACAGTCACTCTATCAGATAAAAATTGTGCGCTCTTAAAAAAAAAAAAAAAAATAGCGAGTTCAGTTTGCAACCCATAGAACTACGCCCCTGCCTTTCCCCGCGGTTCAGTATGGAAGTGTTTTATGCACGCTTTACCACCCCATCGCGTGGTATATTCAAAAGACTCCAGGGTTGACATTTCATAAAATCAATGATTTCTCCTGCTTTCTCAAGGGCAGCCTCACGTGACACTGGATTATAAGGACTGCTAGCACAGTCTGGGGTCACTGCCTTCCCCCACCATCGCTTCTGTACCTTCAGTACCAACATTGACAGTGAAAGGGGCAAGTAACGTCTTCAAATAATCACGAGAGCCATTGTAACTCATCCATTGGAACAGTCTTAGGGAGACCCTGAGGGTCCACAGGCCGTGCTTTGAGAACTTCTGGATTACACCAACGCAAAGCAATACAGATGAACCTTAAAAATGTGATGCTGAGTGAAGAAACAGACACAAAGACCATCTCCCATGGGATTCGTTCAGATACAAGTTCGTAAAGAGCAAAAACTACACTATATTGGTTGGGGATGTAGGCTTGGTTGATAAAACACACCGGGGGATCTTAAGACACTTCTCAGGAATTAACAGACAAAGCAGACAAAAACTAGTAAGGAAGATTTAGACAGAATTAAAAAGCTTAGTCCAAGGGCCACACACAGAACCCCCCACCGAACAATAACAGAATTAACGCTCTCACCAGGCCCAGACAACGCTCATCGAAACTGATGATACACAAGGCACACAGCCAGTCTCCACAAAAAACAAGGAACGGTATTATGTGAACCGTATTCTTTCCAATGCACGCAGTTTAAAAATCAGTAATAAAAAGACAACTTAAAAACCCCGCCTTGCGAAATTTTTAAAGTCTCCTTTTAGGTGGTTCACAGGTTGGACAAGAAATCGTAACGGAAAACAGAAAATATCTAGGGCTGGTGAATAAAAATACCACGCATCAAAAGGTGCGTGTGAGGTGAGCTAAACCAGCAGCAGAGGAGGCATTTACAGGTTTCAGATGGTTTTACTAGGAGAGAGGATGAAGATATGTGACCTGAGGAGGCGGGAGGCCGGGGAGGGTACATTCGACGAAGATACAAGGAAATGACTTAAGCCTATTGGCAACGTAACTCACTCACGTGAATGTGCGTTACCGCCGGTCTCCAGAAATGCGTCCAAAAGGTCGCTCCCAACTCCCTACGGTGTCTGCATCTCAGCGGCTCAATCCCCACCCACTGGTGAATCCCAACGCCAAGGACACCTTCCTCACCCTTGTGGATACCTGCAGCCCCACTTTCTTACTGGATCCTTTAAGTTTATGCATTTATTTTGAGAGAGAGAGAGAGAGCGGGGAGGGGCAGAGAGAGAGGGAGACAGAGGATCCCAAGCAGGTTCCACGACACGGGGCTCAAACTCACGAGCCAGGAGATCATGACCGGAGCTAAAGCCAGACGCTTAGCCGGCTGAGCCGCCCAGGCGCCCCTCTTACTAGGATTCTTGAAGGTCAAGTGCTCCAGCTTGTCACTGGCGGGGGCCCTTCCTCCACCCCACTAACCGCAGACACGACTGTCCCAAATTCTGAGCTCCGCTGGGACCTCACTGCTTCGAGATGAACTCAGCTTGTCCTTCTCTAAAGACCAAGGGGGGGCCACGCTTGGAAAAGAAATCCAGACCTCGCTCAGGTTGTCCCTGAGTTTAGCTGGGGAAAAAAAAAAAATCAAACTTACTTGATAAAACACACTTGCAAACTCTTAGAATCACGGCCAGGAAGGACTACAGAGGAACTCAGGTGTCCTTTCTTCGATTCCTTCTCTTTTACCCAGAATCTTCTTCCCCTTTCAATGTCCCTCCTCTCTCCCACTTGGAGGAAGCGCGAGGAGGTCGGAGGCGGGGAATCAAGGTGAAGAGGCTGGCAGGAAAGGCGGCTGGCTCCCTTCCACACTGCAGCTCCCCGCGCCCCCGGTGTCGCGTTTCCAGCACCAGACAGCACCCGACGCTGACCCCTGCTCAAATCTGAGATGTCAGCTGGCGATCTGACAGGTGACATCTGACATCTCACATCACGACCCACCTCCCTCCTTCGCTCCCTTATTCCCCCCAGACCCCTTCAGCCCACTGGACCAGGGAGGAAGGGAAGGGGGACCGTGCGGGCAATGGGTACGATGGCCACGGGTCCCCTGCCTTCCCAGGGCGGGACGGGCCTGCGCCCTGGCAAAACCACAAGCCGGGCCAGGACGTGGTGGCCTCACACGTTCTGCTGTGCAATCCTGGCCAGATCCTCGATGCTGCTCTCCCGTGATGCTCTTACTGGTGACTTCTCTTCCCCAAACCTTTTCCAGTTCAAGCCGCCTTCCCGACCGTGGTGGGTGTCCCCCACTTTGCGCCTTACCTCACAGAGACAACAGAAATGGGGGGCCGTCGGGCTTGACTGTACTACTCTGGCAAAGGTTGTGGGAGAACCATCCACTCCTCAGATCCTTCCCTGGGCAGCTCCCTCCTATCAGAAAGGTTCCAGCCCTAACGCGACCTTCTCGAAGAGCCCTTCACGGAGCCACTGCGGAAAGCCACTCTCCCGACTTACTCTATCCCCAGTCCGGTTTCATTTCCTTCTGGGATGTGTCAGAAAGGCAGGGACCCGGCCCGTCCCCACACCCTCTCCCCAGCACCTAGAACACAGTGTTCAGTAAATAGTCACCAAATAAACCAATTTCTTTGGGAAAACTAGTTCTGAGTGACCAAGAGCCCCGGGAGCACACCCACACCCCTCGCACAAAACTACGGCCCTCGTGGGGCACGTGGGCGGCTCCGTCGGTTGAGCATCCGACTTCGGCTCAGGTCGTGATCTCGCAGTTTGTGAGTTTGAGCCCCGCATCGGGCTCTGTGCTGACAGCTCAGAGTCTGGAGCCTGCTTCAGATTCTGTGTCTCCCTCTCTCTCTGCCCCTCCCCCGTGCTCTCTCTCCCCCCTAAAAATAAACATTAAAGAAAAGAAACTCAACCGCTCTCCTCCCAACTCAGACCTTTACGAAACAACTTTTCCCTCTGCTTTGTTTTATTCTAAATCAAAGCTCTCTAGCGCCTTCTTTAAGCCACTGCCGCCCTGTGTCTACTATCCCCTCAAGCTTTTTTTTTGTCATTCTAGAGCTTTTCAGGTATCTGGCTTCCGTTTTGCTGCTCTCCCTTATCCCTTAGTATTTTTAGTAACTCTTTCCACATGGTCAGTGACATCGTAGGTAACTGCAACACATGTGTCAACTGGTCAACTGCTGACCACAGGGCAACCCCGGCCTCAGTCTCGTCCTGGCTTCCTCTTAAAAACCTCAGTCCGATTCCGGCTCAGGTCGTGATCTCGTGGTTCAGGAGTTCGAGCCCCGCATCGGGCTTGCTGCTGTCAGCACAGAGCCTGCTTCGGATCCTCTGTCCCTCCCAGGCTCGTGCTCTCTCTTTCTCTCAAAAATAAATAAAACATTAAAAAAAAACAAAAAACAAAAACAAAACCCCTCAGTCTCCATTTTTCCCACCAGCCTGCCCTTGGTAACTCGGTTGCCCTCACTCCTCACGGAATCCTCTGTGCTGGCAGGGCTCTGTGCTCCACGCTCCTGGACACACACGGACTTCCCGCGGGTCTGCGGTCTGGATCCTACTAGTAACGCAATTCTCACCCCACATCCAACGCCCTGGTCTTCCTCCCACACGCTCTCCTGATCTCATCATACTCCAGCAAACCACTACGAAAGTCTTCAACTACCACGTGAGTATATTTAATCGCAGGTTGGATTACTTAAAATCACGCATTAAGGGGTGCCTGGGTGGCTCAGTCAGTTAAACGTCCGACTTCGGCTCAGGTCGCGATCTCACGGTCCGTGAGTTCGAGCCCCGTGTCGGGCTCTGTGCGGACAGCTCGGAGCCTGGAGCCCGCTTCGGATTCTGTGTCTCCCTCTCTCTCTAGCCTTCCCCTGGTTGTGCTCCCTCTTTCAAAAATAAACATTTTAAAGAATAAATTAAAAATAATAAAGTAAAATTACACGCTAAGATACAAAGGAATGGGAGACTCGGGTAAGCAAGAGGCAGCCTTTCTATCTGTAACACGGACAGTCACGTTAAACAGAGAGCGCGGGTACTGCACGTTTTCATGTGGCTCCCACGACGGCAGGTGCAATTTACTTGAATTCCCAGCCACCACCTCCCACGATCACGTGGCCGGAAATACTCACGTAGATAAGTCCTGAATAGTAGCGGTCCTTCAGGTTGTGTAACACAGAAGCTTCGTTCAAGCACGTCAATTCCGCCATATCCTCCACCTTGGAAAACTTAGGTGGGTTCATCTTCTGGATGTCATCTTTGTTGACCATCGCCTTCTTTCCGTTCTCGGCCAACTCCACCATGACCTCGTCTCCCCGCTCTTCCTTGATACTGGCTGCCTCGAAACCATGGCGTTCCGACGGGATCCACACTAGCTTTTTAGCCGTCCAGTCGGCCTGAGTGGCGGGGTTGTAGATGACCGCTCTGTCCACAAAGAGGTACCTCTCTGGGTCTTCGAGTCCGGCTCTCTGGGCCATTGTAAACAGAAGGATCCAAGAGCAATTGCCTCTAGGAGAGGAAGACGAGGAGGAGGACAAGGTTAGGTGTTTACAAATACTGGACAACTCACAGATTTTACTCCTCTGAGGAACTTAAATCAAAACCTTTGGCCGACAGGAAGCATCAACGGTAGCAGAGGCGCTGGGGTCATCCCCTTCACGGCCACGCTAACCGGGCATCCAAAATAAATGTCAGGGGTGACCACAAACTAGGAGCCCTCAAGACATGCCCTCTGTTACCAAGGGCTGAAAACCAAGCAGGGGGAAGAGGCCGAGTTCCTGCGGGACTTTCCCCCCCGCCCCACCTCATCTCTTCTCTCGCCCCCGCCACAAATTAAACAGGGAGTCAAGAAGGCAAAGGAGAACGAAGACAAGGAAAGCAGAGACTCCTGATGAAAGGTCACGGAGGTGGTGCCTGAATTACGGTGGCCACGGGGGCAGAGCTACAGAAGGCACAGTAGCTGCTAAACAGTAAACCATCAAGGGGCGCCTGGGCGGCTCAGTCGGTTAAGTGTCTGACTTTGGCTCAGGTCACGATCTCACGGGGAGTTCGAGCCCCGCATCTGGCGGTGCACTGACCACTCAGAGCCTAGAGCCTGCTTCGGATTCTGTGTCCCCCTCTCTCTCTGCCCCTTCCCTGCTCGCGTGCTGTCTCTGTCTCTCAAAAAAAAAAAAAAAAAAAAATGAATAAACGTTAAAAAAAATTTTTTAAAGAGAAAAGCACGTTCTTTCAAATCAGGTTAGGAGTTAGTCTAGAACATTCATGATTTTCACAATTAATGTATCTTAAGACCTAACTGGTTGACTCAACACCCATGTGCCATTGGTTCATACTGAGCCGTCGGCCACGGCTCCATACATGCCCCTCTCAGCTGCGTCTCGTCCTATCCTTGTGCCCCTGACTTTCTGGATCAAATGACGGGATTTTACAGTCATCACTCACCTTTCCGATGTGACTCATCACTCCTGCCTGACAATATCTTTGTGGAATCTGATGCCATCATTAAACACTTTTGTTATTACCCCAAATTCCAGGTTATTACAAATCCCAGAAGTATGGTCTCCGTGACCTCGTGCAAATCAACCCAAGAAGCCAACTGAGTAACTCCTCTTGCTCTATCACATCTTCCCAGTTTTTGCCTCCCCCACAAAATGATGGGGGTTCTTAGTAGGCAAAAGACAGAAAGCTGCAAGGCCAATCATGGAGTAGTCCAGGGCCACCTGGCTGGCTCAGTCGGTGGAGCGTGCGACTCCTGATCGCAGGGTTGTGAGTCTGAGCCCCACTCTGCGCATGGAGATCACTTAAAAACAAAATCTTAAAAGAAAAGCAGTCCAAAGTTGTTAAGAGGCTCTTAACCTCGGGTCCACAAATTTCAAGCTCCGTGAAATCACTGAAATGGTATAAAAACATACATTTCAGAAATTATTTGTCCTAAGGCCACGCATCACAAACTTGCACGCCCCAGAGCCTGGTTCTCAAACTTTGGCGGGTGCAGCACGCAAAAGGCTTGCTGGAGCCCCATCCCAGAGTCTCCAGTTCAGCGGGTCCGGGGCGGAGCCTGGTAATTTGCATTTCTAACAACTTCTCAGACGCAGCCGGTCCTGGCCGCCCCCCCCCCCCCCACCCCTTTGAGAACCATCACTCCTTAGTTCTCTGGTTGCCATGGTGAGCCACTGGCGTTAACAGGTATGCTGGCATAGAAACAAAGGTTGACACCCAATGTTCTAGACTAATTCTTAACCTGATTTAAAACGTATATGCTACCGTTTTGAAAATCATGGACTTGAGTAAAACAAAACTCAGAAAACAAGATGAAACAAATGAACAAAAAAAAAATCACAAAAGATGTAGCATTAAGACTTCTCCAAACAAAAATGCTAACATGTTTTAGAGTTCAACTTGTATTTGCCTTCTTCGGCATTCATGTGCAGGCGGGCCATACAGTACAGAAACTTTTCGCGGGGAGCATGTACAGTCTGAAGAATGGTTTCCAACTCCCATCATCACCTCCAGGGACCGGCTTTCGTAAGACCAGTAACACGCTTTCTGTCTTTGCAACGTATACTTTGCAAACCGCTAAAAAGGGAGCCATGGCACTGAGGGGGGACTCATCCAAGGTCAATCTGGCCCCGGACAAGAGGACACACACCCCATCTTTACAAATGGCAGCCTTTTGAAAGAGAAAATATCCCACCCTAACAAAATATGGCAACAAGTTACTCTCATGATTAAGAGGTATGAACTGTATATATCCCACATGACACCTAGGAAGTGGTCTCGCTTCTCGTAGGCGCGTGCATGCACAAATTTCTGTAATTTTACATTGGGCATGTAATTATATGCTTAAGTTGAGTGGGTGGCTATAAATTAGAATAGCTTAACAGGTCATTTCTGCAGCAGACCTTTTTTTTTTTTTTTTTAAAGTAAATTATATACTTAAAAATTAGTTTGCCGAATTGGTACATTTTATTTTATTTTCTTAGGCTTATTTATTTTGAGAGAGACAGAGCGCAAGCAGGGCAGGAGCAGAGACAGAGAGGGAGAACCAACTCGGGGCTTAAACTCATGAACCGTGAGATCACATCCTGAGCCAAAATCAAGAGTTAGATGCTTATTGGACTGAGCTACCCAAGTGCCACCCCAAATTGGTACATTTTAAATTTATCTGTATTTTTTTCTAGGTGAGGAAATGATTGTCATGTAAGGTGGGGGAAAACAATAGATCACAAAAATGTTAATTTTAAAATGCTCCTGACGTTGTGGGGGAAATTTACATACACACTTCTTTTTTTTTTTTAAAAGGGAACAGATAACGAATTAAAAACAGATAAGTGGATAAATAGGAACAGATACACATTGAATCTTCACTGGATAGTGAGATTACAAATTACTTCCACTTTTCCGGAGTTTCCTACAAGTAATTAGACGCTGAGCGGACAGGACCGTTTCCTGTTCCTGGCTGTATGGTGAGCACTTAGCCGCTTCCAGGGGCCACAGGACACTGACCAAGTATCACAGGCGTGGTCCCTACTCTCATCGTGACCTTCACCTTCTCCACAACCCAAAACCTACCATTCCTCCCAATCCTGACCCAAACGCGGCCCTCTGAGAAGTTCTTTTTCAGGTCAACCTGGCAACTTAATCCTTCTCGTCCTCACATTTTCGACTGCTCTCCTGGCATTCTCCGTGCTCTCCCTGCACGCTAGCAGAGGGCTGAGCACGTAGTAGGGACTCAGGCTGCTGAGTCTGATCGAGTTCGCGCGGCCAGCGAGGAGGCTGTGTTCGCTTTAACTCCATTCCTTCGTACATTTGGTCCCCGATCTTGAGAATCCTGCTATTTAACGGTGAACCCACTCCCAAAAGCCTAGTCTACAGGCAGGGAGAACAGCACAATGTTTAAAAATAGCAAACACTGCTCTCTATCGTTAATTACGGCCGGGCACTATTCTTTCTACATGGTTTACCTTTACCGCCTCTCAATCCTCACAACTATCAATATCTCCATTTTACAGATGAAGACGTTAAGGTGGAGAGAAAGCCGATAACCAGTGCGAGGTCGCGGATGTCACAAGCAGCAGAGCTGGGGTTAACCTCAGAGTCCCAGCCAGGTGACCGGGGGGTGTTCTGAAGGGCGTGAAGTATGCTCCACGCTGCCTCTCCACTAAATAAAAATCCTATCGATTCCGGTTTCAAGAAGGCAGGCTCAGCAATGAGCAAACACACTAGCACAATCCCGCAAAGGCTTTACGTTTAATAGGAAAAGAAAAAACCACTTATACTTAGGAGAAAAGGGAATAAAGAGGAAGCTCTTTGCAACAGACAGAAAGATAACTGGAAGGTGTTTGGTATCATTGGGAATAACTGGCTAATTGTAGCGAAGTCATTGATCCCTGGACGAAGGAACCCCCTACTGAGCCAAAGCCCCATCCCCTTGACTAGATTTAGACACACACACCCCCTTCCCACGGCCATTTTTTACTTCCAGCGAAATGCCACCCAGCAAACTTCTCAGCTGCCTCCGGGCACCTACTATAGGCACAGAGATGGGAAAACAACTCAATTTTGTGAAGATCTTATGCACGCCAAGCCAAACAACGATGGCTACATTATCCGTGACAGCACATCCCTCTAGAACAGATCAACTAAAACAGAATTGTCCCACCTGGTTTAACACCCCCACTGAGGCGACTTCACCTTACAGGCACGTGGGAACCTATTAATGCGCCAAAAATGCCGCGGAACCAAATGAGCACGCCCCCAAACCAAACGCAAAAGGGCACCCGCTATCTGTGGCCCGCACCTTCTCTCTGCTAACATCTTCCCGCTGGGTGTGGAGGCAACCCCAGGAATTTCAATGCTTCCCGTTCGCTGAGAAGGTCCACCAAATGCTGAAGCATACAGTCTCCCCCTCCCCGCACGACGTGCCCTTCAGAATTTCCTCCAGCTCGCCTTTCATTCTGTCTGTCTTCATTGTGATGATTTCCCCAAGGAGCCCAAATAAAAAGCCAACCTCTGGGGTCACATCCCTTTGCTGCAAAAGCTCGGGCTGCACACCGCCCGATTACACCATATGCTTTCTCCAGATAAGGCCAGGGAAGAACCGAATTTGAGACACAGAAGTAAAAGGATGCATAAAATAAAATGGCCACTTTTTCAGAATCCGAGACAGACGGGGGCATACTTCAACGTCAAAAGCAGGGGACTAAGAGAATACTTGGTATGGGCAGACTGATGAAGGAAATAAAACAATAAATAGATTAAAGTTTTCCAGAGTGAGGTACTATCGAGAATAATAAAGCCTGCCTCAGAGAATCTTCAGTTCCCAACATTAAAAAAAAAAAAAAAAAATCTCAGCAAAGCCAAAGTATTATATTTAGTATATTATATTATTGGGCAAAAACAGCAGCCTTTGTTCCGTTCGCAGGCTGGAGCTACCCCGCCTGCTCTCCCCTACCCCACCCCACCCACCCCAGCCACCCCACCCCCTTGCATCCACCGCAGTGGTCTTGAACGGAGCCGCAGAGGCCCCAGAAACAGATAACGGTCACAGGCAGAGGCCACGCCACCCAGCTGAGCCCAGACCCGCCGAGCGACCAGCCTCCCTCCCCAGGCCCCGGCTCCCGGGCCGGCCGGCCGGGCCGGGGGGCCTCCCGGGTCCCCCCGGGCCGCACCCGCCCACCGCAGGCCCACAAAGCCCCCGCGAACGCCGCGACTCGGCGGCTTCCACTCCCCTCCGACCCCATTCCAGGCCCATTTCATGGGCTCAGGGTGTGACCCCAGCTGCAGAAGGCCAGCCAGAGAGTCCGCGGCGAGCCGTGCCCGGATCGCTTACACAATAAAGGGATCCCGAGGCGAGGGCTGACCCTCCCCCCGGCCGCCCTGCCGCAGCGCGCCCCCGCCGCATTTCCCGCCTCGCCCCCCACCCCGCCCCGGGCCTCGCCGCGCGTCCGGCCTCGGCCCCCCGCGGCCCCCCGCCCGCGCTCCTGCCCCACGGCCCCGGCGGAGTCCACCCACCCCCTCCGCGCGCCGGCGGCCGGCTCGGACCCTCGCCCGCCGCGCGCTGCCCGGGCCGTGCGGAGGGGCCCCTGCCCTCCGGGCCCCCCACCCCTCGGGGCCGGGAGCGCCGCCGGCCTTCCGAGCCCTGCGAACCCTCTACCGCACCCGGGCTGCCGGGCCGGCCTAATCCGCCCGGGAACCCACCCAGGAGCCGGCCCTTCTTGTCCGGCGCCCCCCACCCACACCCAGGATCGCGCTTTCCAGCCCGCACCGCGGCTCCCTCCCCTCGCGGGACCCCCGGGGCCTCCACCGGAGCACTAGGCCTCCCGACCCCCGTGCCCCACAGATCCCACACACCGAGGACCAGGTCCCTGCATCCCCACCCCCGGATTGCCATCCCCAGCCCCCCCCCCCCGCAAGGGTCGTCCCCCCGGCACACCCAGGCCGCGATCCTTGCAGGGGTCTGAAGCTCCAGGACCCTATTCCTCGACTCTCCAGAGGGCTCTCCACCCACCGGGGTCGGTTCCCTCCGCACCCCCCGCCAGGGCCGGTCCCCGCACGAATCTCCGGCTCCGCAGCACCAGCCCTCCACCCAGCGCCCCCTCGGTCTTCTCCGTGCTCCTGCCTCCCACAGGCGCCCCGCACCCTTCCCCCGGCCCGGGACCCTTCCCTCCCCCACCGCCGTGCCCCCGCCCGCGGCCGCCGCGTTCGGACCCGGGCCGCCGCACCTCTCACCTTCAGCCGAAGATGGTGGCGCCGGCGCACGTCCCCAGCCGAGACCACAGATCCGGCCCCTCAGTCCCAAACCCACCGCTGCCTCCGCCGGGCTCCTTTAGCACTGCCGCTCGGGGCTGCCCCACCCACTCCCACCCTCATTGGGCCAGCTCCACGCCCGTCACCGCCGCCCCCAGACCCACTGGTCCGTTTGCGCGCCCATCTCCAAGGGAAGACGTTAGCAACCCGAACGAAGCTACCTTCCCGAGGTCCGCTCCCTCCACCCACCTGGAATGATGCTCATTGGCTCCCGCTCCCAGCCCAGGCCGCCGGGGCCGCAGTCTCATAGGCTGTCCCGCACGCCCGTCACAGATTCCGGGAGGTGCGGCCGGGGCAGCCGCGGGCGATTGGCTGGCGCCCGCGGAGACGGACAGCCGGGGCCGGCCGGGAGCCCGCGAGCCCGCGGAGCAGCGGCTGCGGACCCCGCGGGGGCCCGGGCCGTGCGGACGCCGGGGCAGGTGTGCCGCGGCGGGGAGCCCCGAGCCGCGCCCGGACGCGCCTCGCCCGGCGTCGGGCCGACGCGGCAGCCCACTCGGGCGCCTCGCCGCCCCCTCTCCGTGCCGCAGCCGGCGTGCCCCGCAGCCGCACCGGCTCCCACCGCCGAACCGCGGGCCCCCGGCGCTGCCTGCAGGGGCGGGGCCCGAGCGCGGTCCACAGGCCTTACGTCACCCCCGGCGCTGCTGCGGGGGGCGGGGGCCGCGGCTCTGCGGCTCACCTGCAGTGGGGGGAGGGGGCGGGGCCCCGGGCGGCTCTGCCCATGCGCGCGGGCGCCGCCGGGGGCCCCGGGCCGCGGGCCGCGCCGCAGTCGCCGTCGCGATCCCGGGCGGCCTTCTCCGCTGCCGCAGTTGGGGTGTTTGCGCGGGGAGGGGCCTCGCTCCCTACCCGGGCTCCTGGCTGGGCTGAGATCCCAGAACGAGAGGCGAGCCCGCCTAGGAGAGAAGACTCGGGAACAGGACGTTCGTTCACCTCATTCATTCGTTCTTTGCTTCATTCATTCATCACAAGGAGCCCCCCGTCCAATCCCCTAGCGCCTGTAAGCTCTTCGGAGGCCTCAGAAGACTTTGGAGAACTGGAGGGGGCGGGTTGGGGGGAGGGGGAGGCTCCAAAATAAGGAAAGGAAACTGGAAAAATTGAAGCTAATAAATTTTTAATATCTGAAATATCTGCAGCATCCAGTCAACTGTAACATGACTTACATAATTACATATAACAGAGTTTAAGTCACAAGAGCGAAACGAATTACTTGTTCTGCCGAAAAGTGCAAATCATCAAAAGCCCTTTCCCAAATTTTTAGAGCAAAATGCAGTTATTTAATCTTGGCGATGGTGCGTTGCAATACGTGTGATGTAAGTGGGTAAGCCTAGGAAACTTGCAGTCTGGTTAAAAAAAAAAAGTGAATAAAGCAAAAAAAAAAAACAAGGCAGGAAATGATAAGGAAGGGTTGGCTGGTGGAATTCAGAGAGGGCTCCAAGAGGCCTCGGAGCGCAGTCCTTCCTGGGGAAGTCGGAATCAGGTCCTGTGTCCTTTGTCCTAGTGCATCTGGTTCCCCACCCCCCACCAGGCCCCTGGGGTAAGCAGCTCCTTGTCCAGGTGACTTGTGACTTGGCTCCATGAAGAGGTCTGCCCTTAATGCAGTCTGCACGGGGAGTACAGGTTAACTGTACAAAATACGCGAACGACGTTCCTCTTCTGAAATGTTTAAGGGTGTTCAGAGAGGACCAAAGAGTCCACTGGTCATTTCTGAATGCAGTGTGCCACGCCTAGAGCATTCATGCACAGACAACCCTGTTAGCCACCAAGTCTGTAGTTTCCCACAATTTTTTT
Source organism: Panthera pardus (assembly GCF_024362965.1). Taxonomy (NCBI): domain Eukaryota; kingdom Metazoa; phylum Chordata; class Mammalia; order Carnivora; family Felidae; genus Panthera; species Panthera pardus. Next base: position 9,509,421 of record NW_026526876.1, on the reverse strand, counting down.
TAACGTTATTTATTTTTCAGAGACAGAGACAGAGCACGAGTGGGGGAGGGGCAGCGAGCAAGGGAGACACAGAATCTGAAACAGGCTCCAGGCTCCGAGCTGTCAGCCCAGAGCCCGATGCGGGGCTCAAACCCACAAACTATGAGATCATGACCTGAGCTGAAGTCGGACGCTCAACTGACTGAGCCACCCAGGCGCCCCCCACGTTTTTTTTTAAATTAATTTATTTTTTTTTGCGGGGGTAGGGGAGGGACAGAGGGAAAGAGAGAATCCCAAGCATGCTCCACGTTGTCAGCACAGAGCCTAGACTCGCTGCTCGGATCTCATGAACAGAGAGATCATGACCTGAGCTGAAATCGAGTCGGTCGCTTAAGGGACTAAGCCTCCCAGGTACCGCTTCCCACAATTTTAAAACAAACTCAGTGGATCCTCATCAGAAGGCGGCAGGAAACTCACCAGAATTAAACGTCACAAGGATGTTAGTCTTAATGAGAAATCAGTATCAAAGAGAATGTTCCCAGATGTACTTTCTATAGCCCCGGCGACTCTCCCAACACTTAGACCTGATGTTTTTAACTGCCTGCTGGAAATCTCTACCTGGGTGAGAGGGAAACCGCAAAGCAGCAAGTCTTAAAGCTCTTTTCTTCCTATTTCCATTTCACCCTCTCTCCAACTTCCCTTTGTTAATGGAAGCAGCCTTGAAACCCCTGATCCCTTCCTCTCCCTGGCTCCAATATCATGTCCCTCTCTACCTCTATCATCCAACCAGCCAGGGTCCTCCCCCATGGAGCTGTATTCCAGAATCTGCTGCCATTTTTATGAGGAAAACACAGGACTTCCAACCCAATAAACCTGGTTTTGAATCCATCTCGGCCATTACTGGGTGTTTAAACTTTGATCAATTCTTTAACCTCATCTTTAAGAGGGGGAAATAAATATGGGGTGCCGGGGTGGTTCAGCCAGTTGAGCGTCCTTGGTTCAGGTCACGATCTCGCAGTTCGTGAGTTCAAGCCCCACGTCGGCCTCTGTGCTGACAGCTCGGAGCCCGGAACCTGCTTCGGATTCTGTGTCTCCCTCTCTCTCTGCCCCTCCCCTGCTCGCACTCTTTCTCTCAAAAAGTAATAAAAGGGAGATATAAATAGATACTTTAAGGACTCATTCAGTGGATACATAACAGGATGATGTACCAGGGGGGAAAAGGGGCATCACGAAATATAGTAGATTAACAATTGTTTTTCAGTCTACAAGTTCATTACAAGTGAAAGAAATCTTTCCCTTCTTTCTCCATAGTAATTTTTGCTGACAGTCCAGGCTGCTTTACCCCCAGAAGAGAAAGTTCACAGACCATTGTTTTGCACTGTTTAGGTCAGAAGTCCAAACTCATTCCCTCAGGGTGGTTCCGGCCCATGAACCTGTTTTGTATCTGCACAGGGCTGATACGAAGAATTTTTTTTTTTTTTTTTTTTTACTTGAATGAATTCCAACATTTAAAAATCTATCCAGCACCATTAGCCATTAGGGAAAAGGAAATCAAAATCATAATGAGATACCACTCCACACCCACCGGGAATGAATCGAAAAGATAGACAATAGCAAGTGTTGGTGAGGACGTAGAGAAACAGGAAAGCTCAGTCATTTCCAGTGGGCATATAAAATGGAGCACCCACTCTGAAAAATCATCTGCCACGTGCTTAAAAACTTCAACACAAAGGGATCCACGAGGCTACCCTTAGGTACCTACCAAGCGACAACAACAAAAATGTAATACGTATATGGACCCAAAGACTTGCACACAAATGCTCACAGCAGTGACAATATTCACAACAGTAGAGAGAAAAGAAAGAAAGGAACAAAGGAAGGAAGGATGGAAGGAAGGAATCAAGAAAAAGAGAAGAGGAAGGGAGGAAGGAAGGGACAAAAAGAGAAGAGAAGAGAAAGAGAGAAAAGAGAAAAGGAAAGAAAAAAGAAAAGAAAAAAGAAAAGAAAAGAGGCATTCCGTCAACTGGCGAATGGATACACAAAATGTCTACATCCATACAACGGAGTACTACTCATCAATAAAAAGGAACAAACTACAGATAGGTACGTATGTGCAACAACATGGGTGAATCTCGAAAACATTACACTCAGTGACAGAAGTCAGACACAGAGACCACATTTTGTGTGATCCCATTTATCTAAAATACCCATAAAAAGGAGAGCGACAGACATAGAAAGTAGAATGATGGTTGCCTGGGGTGAGGGCCAGGGTGGGGGGAGGAGGGACAGCGCAGAGATTAACGGTAGATTTACATGAGGGATCTTTTTTGTTTTAATTTTATTTTCTATTTTTTAATTTATTTTTTACTTTAAAAATGTTTTTATTTATTTTTGAGAGAGAGAGAGAGAGAGAGAATGAATGAACGGGGAAGGAGCACAGAGGGAGGGAGACACAGAATCCGAAGCAGGCTCCAGGTTCCGAGCTGTCAGCACAGAGCCCGACTCGGGAGCTCATGACCTGAGCGGAAATTGGACGCTCAACCAACTGAGTCACCCCGGCGCCCCTACATGAGAGATCTTATTGGGATGATGGAAATGTTCTAAAACTGATTCATGGTAATGGTTGCACAACTTGATAAATCTACTAAAAAAAAAAAAAATCACTGAATTTTATACTGTGAATGACATGATTTGCAAAATACACCTTAATAATTAAAAAAAAGAGAGGGGCGCCTGGGTGGCTCAGTCGGTTAAGTGTCCAACTTCGGCTCAGGTCATGATCTCGCGGTTCGTGAGTTCGAGCCCTGTGTCAGGCTCTGTGCTGACAGCTCAGAGCCTGGAGCTGGCTTTGGATTCTGTGTCTCCTTCTCTCTCTGCCCCTTCCCAGCTCATGCTCTGTCTCTGTCTCAAAAATAAATAAAACATTAAAAAAAAATTTTTTTTTTAAAAAGAGCTATCACATGAAAATCCAGATTTCTGGTTTCCCTTGAAAAATTAGATGATCTGGGGGCACCTGGGTGGCTCGGTCGGTTAAGCATCAGACTCTGGCTCAGGTCATGATCTCATGGTTCGTGAGTTCGAGCCCCATGTCAGGTGAGCTCAAGTCCCACTTTGGGTGAGCACGAGCCCTGCTTCTCTCTCTCCCTCCCTCTTTGCCTCTCTCCCCCTCTGCTCCTTGCTCACTTGTGCTCTCTCTCTCTCTCAAAAAAAAAAAAAAAAATTGGAAGATCTGGAAATTCAACAGCAATTTGGTGATGCTTCGGCTGCCACTCATTCTTAGACAAAGCATGTGTCCCCCAGTATGCCTCAGTCACCACTGAGCCCTGTGGTCTCTTAGAGCCGACCTGCTTCACTCACTGACATCCATCCTTCCTTCCTTCCTCTTTCTTTCTTTCTTTTTTTAAGTAGGCTTATCGCCCAGCGCAGAACCGAACTCACGACCCTGAAATCCAGACCTGGGTTGAGATTACAAGTCAGATGCTTAACTGACCGAGCCACCCTCACTGGCATTCTTTGCCTAGTCTTTCTAGCCATTTATTTGAGTTTTCTGTCCTTGTTATGCCTGTCGAGGAATTTCAAGCCAGATCATCCAAGAGAGATAAAAAGGGTAGTAATTTTGAGTTGAAGAGCTGCTTCCCTGGGGTGCGTGGCTGACTCAGTCAATGGAACACTGACTTGATCTCAGGGTCTTGAGTTCGAGCCCCACATTGGGCATGGAGACTACAGAAAAAGAAAAGAAAAGAACAGTTTCCCTGACAGTGGGAAGGAGTCAGAGGTTTAGAGTGTCCGTGACAAGTACAGAGAGGGGCCTCCTTTCAACATGGTTCCTGGGAGGGCCTTGGGGCACAGACAATTGTTTTTAAAAATTTCCAAAGCAGGCTCCAGGCTCTGAGCCGTCAGCACAGAGCCCAACACGGGGCTCGAACTCACAGACTGTGAGATCATGACCTGAGCCAAAAGTCAGATGTGACTGAGCCACCCAGGCACCCCAGGGCGCAGACAACTGTAATGACCAACTTACAGCCTGCCAGGGGCAATCACATTTGACCAGCCTGACAGATCAGTGCCCACCTGTTGACATCTTGAATCAGCAGGAGTAATGCTAAAAACAGAGACTCCAGTGAGCTGAGAAAGGAAAAAACCTTCCAGAATTTTCTTGGGCCTCTTAAGCTCTGGGGTTCTGGGAAGAAAAAAAAAAATACAAACGAACCATGAGAAGAGTTTCCTGAAATGCACGAATGTAAGGCTTCTTGCCAACTATGTAGGATAAGGCTAAGTCAGATTTCAGGTGATTTAGAAACACTAAGGCATGGTAGTTGATAGTCCCTGCATCCTAATATAGAGCAAGTCACATCTGCTGTAAATGCTTTTTTTTTTTTGCAAATACTTATTGAGTGTTTTTTGTGTCTAGATTGTGCCAGGTGCTGAGGAAATGCCTATATCAACATAGGCATAGTCTCTACCCTTGGGACCAAGGAGGTAGGCAGGGGCCAGATCGGGCCCTATAGAAGCATACGTCTAGCAGGAGATATAAGCAAATAGGCCGATAATTATAAATAACTATATAATTTTAGAGCAGGGGATCTGAGTCTGGAGTCCATGGAAATCTAAAGCATTTTAATGCCAGGGGCACCTGGGTGCCTCCGTTGGCTAAGTTTCCATCGCTCGATTTTGGCTCAGGTCACGATCTCACAGTTCATAAGATCGGGCCCCACAGTGGGCTCTGAGCTGACAGCACAGAGCCTGCTTGGGATTCTCTCTTTCCCTCTCTCTCTGCCCCTCCCCTGCTCGATCTCTCTCTCCCTAAATAAATAAATACACATTTAAAAAGAAAGAATTTTAATTCTATAAAACCTTTGAATTGCATGCAAAATTTATTGTGTGCCTTTCTTTCTTTTTTTTTTTCTGGGGAGGAGATCTACAGGTCTTAGCGGATTCTCATAGAGTCCCCTGATCCAAAAAAGGTTACGGGAATCCAATGTAGTATGATAAATACAGTACTACAGCAAGAGTCAGGAATGCATCACAGGGACACTTAACTCCAATGGTGGCAGGGGTGGGGACGGGGGATGTCCCAGACACTCTTCTTAGAGAAAGTAATTTTGAAAATGTAATCTGAAGAGTAAGACGTTAACCAGAGAGAGGGGGGGAAATCCTTTCTGAGAAAACAGCCCAGAGAAGAGAGGGCGCAGGGTTTTCCGAGCACAGAAAGAAGTTCAGAGTCGCCAGAGCCGAGAGAACAAGCAAGGAGGGGCAGCGAAATTCTGGGACCAAGGAGGTAGGCAGGGGCCAGATCGTGCCTGTAGACCCCGAGGTGGAATTCAGATTTTATCCGGAGGACAACAGGGAACCACGGGAGAGTTTTCATTTGAAGACTGACATGACTGGGGTTGCGTTTTAGAAGGATCCCACTGGTTATAATGTAGTGGATGGATTGAAGCGGGGTGTGGGAAGATTGTTTAAGAGACCGCTGCAGCAAAAGTCCAGCTGAGAGATGCTGGTCACCTGGTCCCAGCAGGCTGGAGAGATGTGGGGATTACTTGTGCAAGGATTAAGTGAGGTATTTTGTGGCAAGCCAACTCACGAAGATACTACATGGCGCAAAAGCATATCTACAGTGCCTAGCACAACGCTTAACACATACACTGATTCCTTTCCTCCTGGGTCTCCTGGCCTCCTGAATTAAAAATAATCACCCATTGAATCCTATGCACACATTTTTATAGAAGGGCCTGTCTAAAACTCCTTACATGTTTTTGCCTCGATCAAGACCAGCGCCATCCCGTAGAAGTGAATGGTGATGGGGAGCCTGGGTGGCTCAGCCAGTGAAGCATCCGCCTCTTGCTTTCCGCTCAGGTCAAGATCTCACGGTTTGTGGGTTCGAGCCCCGCGTCGGGCTCTGTGCTGACAGCATGGAGCCTGCTTGGGATTCTGTCTCCCTCTCTCTCTACCCCTCCCTCACTTGTGCTCTTTCTGTCACTCTCAAAATAAATAAGTAAACTTCTTTAAAAAATTTAGAAAAGGTGAAGTGAAATCAACGAAATCAATTTTTTTAATGTTTATTTATTTTGAGAGAGAGAGAGAGAGTGAAAGAGCGCAAGCAGGGGAGGGGCAGAGAGGGAGAGAGAGAATCCCAAGCAGGTTCCGCACTGTCAGTGCAGAGTCCGACCCAGGGCTCGATCTCACAAACCGTGAGGTCATGACCTGAGCCGAGATCAAGAGTCGGACGCTTAACCGAGTCGGACGCTTAACCAACTGAGCCAGCCAGGCGCCCCTGGAATTAATTTTAACAACGTATTAACCCAAGGCAGAGAGAATAGTACATTTTGACACGTCATCAGTTAAAAATCATTAATAAGATGTTACACATTCTTGTCCTTGTGCTAAGTGTTCAAAATCCAGTGTGTTTTTGACCTGTGGCACATTTCATTTCAGACCTGTTGTGCTTTAAATGCTCAAGAGTTACACGTGGCTGGTGGCTACCATGGAGGACAGAGCACAGGGCACAGAGTTAGACGGTCAACACCTTGCAGGCAAGTCCAGTCTGTTCAGCTGGTACCCCCAGGAACTAGCTCCATGCTTCATACATAACAGAAGCCCAGGAACTATTGGGTAGAAGGATGGATGGATGGGTGGATGGATGGATGAGGAGATCCCTTCTAGCTTTCCAGATGCCATTTTAGCCAAGCCCAAGAAGGTGAGCAGGATCGCAGCAGAAAAGGATGGTGGGCTAGGGGCGCCTGGGTGGCTCAGTTGGTTGGCCATCCGACTTTGGCTCAGGTCATGATCTCACGGTTTGTCAGTCCGAGCCCCGCGTCAGGCTCTGTGCTGACAGCTCAGAGCCCGGAGCCTGCTTGGGATTGTGTGTGTGTGTCTCTCTCTCTGCCCCTCTCCTGGTAGTGCTCTGTCTCTCTCTTTCTCAAACATAAATAAACGTTAGAAGTTTTATTTTGAAAAAGAGAGAGACAGAGCACAAGTGGGGGAGGGGCAAAGAGAGGGAGACACAGAATGGGAAGCAGGCACCAGGTTCCGAGCTATCAGCACAGAGCCCGATGTAGGGCTCAAACTCACAAGCCGTGAGATCATGACCTGAGCTCAAGTCGGATGCTTAACCGACTGAGCCAACCAGGCACCCCATAAACATAAAAAAAAATTTTTTTTTAAAAGGATGGTGGGCTGGGTGCAAGAGACCAAAACCCAGGCAAGGAAAAGTGATACCAGAAAACAGTGGGAAGTAACAGCATTTGACTACAGGATGTACTGCACGCAGCAGAAAACAAGGTGGGAAGTGGTCCTGGAGTTTGTCGAAAGCCAACGCCATACCCTATACATCCGGGGATTCCCAAGCGTCCAGAGTAATTGCCAATCAGTAAATATTTAAGGAGCAAATGGACAGAAAAGTAAGAGAAAGAGGTGGCAGAAAAGGATAACAGGAGAAAGGAAAATGTTAGCAATGTGGATAACCATTGCTGGGGTTCATGTGGGCAAGAAACAAGCCACCGGAAGGTTTACTGGAGAACCTAGGTTGTCATCATTCCGGGGACTCCGGTGGATCCCCGGAGGCAAACCGATGGAGAAACCCGGAGTCTGGTCAATGGTCTGAAGCGAAAGCAAGGTTGTTGGTCTCCGAGCGTCTGCTGGTCCCTGGTAGATGGGACCTGGTGGGAGCCTGGAGAATCATGTGATGGTGCAGAGGGCCCGAGTTCAAAATCAAGCCTGACTGTTGTCATATGACGTGGCATCATTGTCCTTAGTCCAGTCAGGCTGCTATAAAAGAATTCCAAGTAACTGATGCTTGGTAAACAACAGAAATTCGTTTCTCACAGTTCTGGGGGCTAGAAGTCCAAGATCAAGGTGTCTTCAGGGTCAGTGTCTGGTGAGGGCTTCTTCCTGGTTTGTAGAAGCCCATCTTCTGGCTGTGTGCTCACACGATTGGAAAGGCAAGGGAGCTTTCTGATGTCTCTTTAATAAGGGCAGTAGTTCCACACACGAGGGCTCCATCCTAATGACCTACTCACCTCCCGAAGGCCCACTTCCTATCACATTAGGGGCTATGATTTCAACATACAAATTTGGTGGGGGGGGGGGGTGGGGGGAGGACATAAACATTCATTCCATTGCGTAACTGGTCTCTCTACTTCTGCAAATATTTGAAATATTCCATGACAGAGCATTCATTTTTTAAAGATTTTTAAGATTTTTTTAAAGGACGAGTGGGGGAGGGGCAGGGGGAGAGAGAGAGAGAGAGAGAGAGAGAGAGACAGAGGGAGAGAGAGAATCCCAAGCAGCCTCCGTGATGTCAGCACAGAACCGGAGGCGGGGCTTGAACTCAACAAACCATGAGATCATGACCCAAGTCAAAATCAAGAGTCGGACGTTTGATTGACTGAGCCACCCAGGTGTCCCAAAGATTGTATCTCTACACCCAACATGGGGCTCGAACACACAACCCCGAGATCAAGGGTATATGCTCCACCGACTGAGCCATCCAGGTGCCCCCCCCCCCCAAAATCATTTTTGTCGGTAGGATTTCTACCGGGAGGGCTGGATTTTAGGGAAAAGGCAATGAGATCCTAGCGAAAATAAGAAATTCCTTCGCGTGATGCTCATGGGGTCTCAACCTACTCGCGGAAACGCTTGTCTCCTGTCCCTTCAACACAGTGGTTTCTCCCGGTAACGGCCTCTCTTGCTTCTTTCTGGCCACATCTTCTCCCCTTTGCTGGTGCTGTTTCCCATGGGAAGGCCCCTCCTCGACTCACCCACCTGGCCAGGTTCCCCCATAATGTGCAGGCTGAGTCAACTCACCTCCTTCTGAAGCTTCACTCAATACTCTGGCCAAAACGTTGAGTTCCTGTTGTACTTAAACCGACTTTGTTTCCTGCCTGTTCACACCTCTCCCTCTAAATTAAAACATGAGCTTCTTCGGGGCACAGTTCCTCCTTCCCTGAAGGCAGGGCACAGAGCCGGACCGCTGACAAATAGGTAATCAATGGCAAGTATCAGGTCACCTTGTGATACCAAATCCCACCTCTGCCAGTTTTACACTCTCCTCTAGTCCCTGTCCCGGTGACTCCACAAACTGGATTAATCCTAATTCCTTGAACGCGCCCCCAGGTTTTGCCACCACCCCGATTCGGTCACAACAGTTCCTCTGCCAGGGCCTTCCCCAGATCCGCGCCTACTGAAATTCTACCTGTGCTTGGAGGCTGGTCTCGGGCACCTCCCTCCTCCAAAAGGCTCCACCTCTGCTTCCTATCCCTCCTCCAGCCCAACCAAATGTGATTCTTCTTTTCTTTTAATTTCTAGAAGGATTACACAGGAAAAAAAAAAATCACCGAAAGCTTTGACAATCTCATGGAAACTATGGACACTCTCTCCTTGCCCTGAGGGCACACGTGCACACACACAATGTCCCAGTTAACTTTGTGAGGGGCACTCATGGAACCAGGTTACATTCCCGCCCGGGTCCCTTCCTTATAACATTGATCATAATTCTTCTGGTGCTCAGGTGACCTGTAGACGAGACTTGTTCTTCTAGATTATGAACATCTTAAGGGGAAAACTACATCTTGCCTGACTTCATGTCCCCATGGCACCTCATATGACGTGGCATCCATCATCGGTGTTTGAAAGACGTTTGTCAGAAACTCTCCAGGATCCCACTGGTAGATGAGCAAGAATATTCTAGTCAAGTTAACTCATTTTCTTCCTTTTAAAAAAAAAATTTGATATTTATTTTATTTTTGAGAGCGAGAGAGAGAGTGCGAGAGGAACAGACACAGAATTCGAAGCGGGCTCCAGGCTCTGAGCTGCCAGCACAGAGCCCGACGAGGGGCTCGAACCCACAAATCGCGAGATCATGACCTGAGCCGACGTCAGATGCTTAACCAACTGAGCCACCCGGGCTCCCCAGCTCATTTTCTTCTTCAAAGAAGTCTGGCCAAAAGTGGTTGGGATTGGGAAGCCAGCGATGGGACCATCTGGTGCAATGTGTCCCCCAGGGAGCCTTGAGGAAGCTCTCTGGTGTGAGAAACACCACTGGGGGAGCTCAAGCAAAGGCCTACACTCCCCCCTATTTTTTTTTAATTTTCTTTTTTAATGTTTATTCACCTTTGAGACAGAGAGAGACAGAGCATGAACGGGGGAGGGGCAGAGAGAGAGAGGGAGACACAGAATCGGAAGCAGGCTCCAGGCCCTGAGTCATCAGCCCAACGCCTGACGCAGGGCTCGAACTCACGGACCGCGAGATCGTGACCCGAGCCGAAGTCGGACGCCCAACGGACTGAGCCACCCAGGCGCCCCGGCTCCCCCCTATTTTAAAGTCAAGTTTTCACAGTTGTGCAGAGTTTCTGGCATATGAGGAAATGGTGCCCTTTGATGCGCTCATAGAAGGAGATTCCCCAATTTCCTTCTATCGAGAACGTCTGTGGCTCTGAGCCAACTGATAACAGCACTATTTTCCATAGAACGTATGTGAATGTTGGCTGGCAGGTGGGCAACGCCGAGGCCCTGCCCAGGAACCCAGCTTCCACAAAGGAGCTCCAGACCCCGCGTCTGACCTTCAGACAGGCGTGTGGGAAATCACAGAATCTCGACCTGTGCAGGCGGAAGGGGCCGTAGAAGCCACCCCGTCATCATTTCACAGATGACGCACGGAGTCGGACACTCGCCCAAGAGCACACGGCAGGCAGGCGGAGCCACGATTTGCCCTAAGTCACCGGCTCCCTCTCCATCCGGGGTTGTCCGTGTTATCAGCACGGTTGGCCGCGGCAGTCTTGTGGCGTGCCTACTGTGTGCAGAGCTCCTACTGCGTGCGGAGAAAAATAGGTCAGAGCATCTCAGGACGGGTCGTAGAATTCCAAAGATGCCAACGTGTTCGGGTGGGGGGCGGGGAGGGGTGGGAAAGAACTCACGGAAACGGGGGGGGCTTGTGCTCAGCTTGGACAGAAGTACAGACAGGCGGGCAAAGGCCGTCAAGACCACAGGGAGTCTGGGGGAGACCGAAACAGAGGCATGCCCATTCTTCTCCCAAAGAAGGAGTCAGGAGTGACTCCACCTTAGCCAAGTCCCTTAGCCTCTCTGGGTCTCCATTTCCTTCCCACGTGTCAGGTCACGACATAGGTTCGGGGACGGCCGTACACGAAGCCGCGAGCCTGGGGTCTGGAATGCACGTAACCCCTCAGTAAATGACAGGCTGTTATCATTCTGGTACTTTGCTCTCTTGTCTCCCTAGTCCTGGCTCCTGAGTCAACAGGAAGCTGGCCTAGAGACAGATGAGCCCCCCCCCCCACCCCAAACATACCTGGAGTCAAGATCTATTAAAAGTTTCTCTATCTCTCTTCATAGCCACATCTTTCATTGCGGGGGGTGGGGGTGGGAGAAATTCGGAAGAGCTAAATTGGGAACAGAAAATCTGCATCTGACAAAAGGTATGTGCAAACACATGTTTGCAAGTGAGGTCAAGGTTTCAAAATACCCCTTCTCTGACAGATGAGTCAAGCCCCACACACCGTGGTCTTGCTATTTACCGCGCATGACGGCACATTCTCCCAGCGACGGATAGGGTCGCCCTGCCAGGAGTTATATTGGACGGAGTTACTCATTGGAAAATGTGGCTGCATTGCCCAGACTGAGATCTGAACTTGGACTTCCAGGGATTTCACCCAAAATAAGCCGAATTCCTCAGTTATAACTGTCACAGAAACACAGCCAAGGAATCTGTTTGTCAGACCAGAGGCGGCCGGTTCCTGCTGGGGGAAAGCGTGGGTCCAGGCAGTGGATGCTCATGGCCTTCAGCAGGAGAGCACAGGGCACTGGGCTTGCCTGCCCCTTGGAGCTTTACCATCACTGCCAAGGACGGTCGCCAGCCGGTCATTCGTTCTTTGCTCATGCCCTTATGATCCCCGAATGATGATGGCTAGCCCTCTTTGGGAACCCTCTGTCTGATCTGATTATTGAAATAGTGCCTTCACACAGGCGCCTGGCTGGCTCAGCCAGTTAAGCGGTTAGGCATCCGTCTTCGGCTCAGGTCATGATCTCACGCCTCGTGAGTTCGAGCCCCGAATTGGGCTCTGTGCTGACAGCTCGGAGCCTGGAGCCTGCTTCGGATTCTGTGTCTCCCTCTCTCTCTGCCCCTCCTCTGCTCGTGCTCTCTCTCTCTCTCTCTCTTAAAAAGAAATAAACACTTAAATAAATAGATAGATAGATAGTGCTTTCACAGGGCACCTGGCTGGCTCAGTCAGCAGACCATGGGAGTCTTGATCTTGGAGTTGTAAGTTTGAGCCTCATTGGGGGAGTGGAGGGGTAGACTGTACTTAAAAATTTTTTTAATCTTAAAAAAAAATTAGTCCTTTTAGGTAATGTTCCGTCTTCCAGACCACCGCCCTCCCCCAAGCCCTGCTGCTTCTCTCTCTCTTTCTCTCTCTCTCTCTCTCTCTCCCTCCTCCATGGTGCTGGGTTATGTGGAGGAGGGTTGCTGGTGTAAGTGTCTCAGGCCTCCGGGTCAATGGCCTGTATTCTCTCATCTGCTATCTTAGGACACGTCTTTCTCCTCCTCCTGGGGTCCTGTGGTCTGGGGTCCTGTGGTCTACATAAGAAGCCCACACTTTCCACCCAGCTTTCAACGCCCTCCCCACTAGGAGCTGGATTTCTACCTTCAACTTTCTCTGATATGTTTCCAATTTGTTCCTGAAGACCCAACTGAGAACCAACTACCCCTTTTAAGGCCTTTTGGGCACCAGACCCCCATCACTCCCCCTCTCTGAATTTCTGGGGTCATTGTATCTGGCAGTTAATTCCATCGTCTGGTGAGATCTCTCTTTCCCTACTGCTTTACAGAGTTGCTCATGTATTGCGTTGTTAGTGAATTTTTTAAGCTCTTTGGGGGCACGGATGATGCCTTATGTTTTGTTGAATTCCCCAGATCGAATCCAGAGTGCAGTCTAGACAAGGATTGCAGGTGCTCGCAGACACAAAGGTTCACTATCCCTTCTAGGAGCTTCTGAAAGTAGAGAAGGAAATATCCAGTCCCACCACAGAAAAACAGGCTAGAGACATGAACGTGTAAGTTACAGAAAAGGAAATGAAATGGTCCCCGATGCTGTGAAAAAATGCTCAAACTCGTTCCTAACAAGGACGATAAAAAATAACCAACTACACAGATCTTCTTTCCAACCTATCCGATTGGCCCAAACCCGAACGTTTGACAACACAGTCTCGGCAAAGCCGTAGAGAAACGGGCGCCCCCGGGCACGGCTGCGCGGGTCTATTTCAGTGCGCGAGGGGGAGTCAGATTGTTCTCGGGGGATCTGGGGCCTTCGTTTATCTGCCTTTGCTCCAACCTGAGCATTCGCCTGGCTCACACCGTTGCCGTACTTCAAAGCTATGTCGATCCCCCTCCCACCTGGGGTGGGAGCACAGCCCACAGGCCTTCCAGACGTCAGGCACAGTCACCGTTGCTCAAGGCCACCGAGCGAGAGGCAGGAGAAGCGTCTCCCCGGGGCTTGCACGGTGTTGGCTTTGAGACGGTGTGCTCTGGGCCCCACATCACGCTCTACTGTGCCAGTGCTGAGTACTGGGGGCCGGGCTTCTTCAGTGACTGTGTTGCTCGTGTTTGAGAAATGGAGGTGGGAGGGTCCCCTCTAAAGCATGGGATCTGCAGCAGGGACCCAGGGTAGGAACCCCTTTTCCCAGGTTCTAAGGAAAATTCTGCCTTGGAGTTACCGCCAATGAAAAGAACAAGATGGAGGAGAGTATGCTTAGAATGGAACAAAGAGTGGGGGCGCCTGGGTGGCTCAGTCGGTTAAGCGTCCGACTCTTGATCTCAGTTCAGGTCACGATCTCACCGTTTGTGGGTTCGAGCCCTGCGTGGGGCTCTGCGCTGACAGGGTGGGGCCTGCTTGGGATTCTCTCTCTGCCCCTCCCTCACTCACACACACTCTCTCTCTCAAAATAAATAAACTTAAGAAAAAAGTAGATTGTAAGAAAGCGTGTGTCGTTTAAAAAAAATTTTTTTTAATGATTATTCCTTTTTTAGAGAGACAGGGCATGAGCTGGGGAGGGGCAGAGAGAGAGGGAGACACAGAATCCGAAGCAGGCTCCGGGCTCCGAGCTGTCAGCACAGAGCCCGACACGGGGCTCGAACCCACAAACCACAAGACCGTGACCTGAGCCTAAGTCAAATGCTCAACCAACTGAGCCACCCAGGCACAACAGAAGGGTATATCTTTAAAAAAATTTTTAATTGCAAAATATACCCTTATATACATATATATTTGTACAATATGTATATTTTATATATGTATAATATATATGTTATATTCTATATATTTAAATACCTATAGGGAGAGAGACGGATTTGGGTAGAGAGAAAAGGATAGAAGCTGGACTTCTCTAAATATACTTTGTTTTGTAGATATGACTTTGGAACCAGGTAACTACTTTATGTAACCATGCAAAATAGAAGTTAAAATTTTTTTGAGATAAGGAGAGGGAGAGAGAGAGAGAGACAGAGTATGAGCAGGGGAGGGGCAGAGAGAGAGGGAGACACAGAATCCGAAGCAGGCTCCAGGCTCCGAGCTGTCAGCACAGAGCCCAACGCGGGGCTCGAACTCGTGAACCGTGAGATCATGACCTGAGCTGAAGTCTGACGCTTAACTGACTGAGCCACCCCGGTGCCCCCGGAAATTGAAGTTTTAAGAAAGGATCATCACTAAAAAATCTAAAGGAGATAAAAGAAATTAACCTAACTCTCTGTCCAAACTGAGACATAACCACACAGAGAAAAGCTATTCCTAGTGAGTTGGAAGCATAGAAATTTGAGTGTACATTCCTAGCGGGATAGCCTAAAAATGAAAGAACTGCCAAAAAAAAAAAAAAAAAGAAAAAGAAAAAAAAAACCAAAGCAGGAAGGAAGGAAGGGAAGGAAGGAAGGAAAGAAAAAAAGAAAGAGAGAAAAAAGAAGAGAAAGAAAAGAAAAGAAAGAAAGAGAAAAAGGAAAGAAAAAAAAAAAAAGAAAGGAAAGGAAAGGAATCTTGAGCCACTGTCGGTGGTAGTGTCGGTGATTCATCCTGCTGTGCGCATGCTGTGGGAGGAAGCGAAAGGGCAGTTCCGTTATATTGTCCAGAACCAGGATTTCTGGGTAGGAGAAAGCAGGTGCATAGTGTAAGACAGATGAGGCTACGTAAAAGCTTTGTAATACTGACTTTGAATCAGAAGTTTTGGCAAGAATTGATGATAATATTTTGTCATTAAAAAAACGTAGCTGACCAGGGGCGGGGGGCGCACCTGGGGGGCTCAGTCGGGGAAGCATCGCACTTCGGCTCAGGTCATGATCTCACGGTTAGGTTCCCAAGTTCCAGTCCTGCCTCAGGCTCTGTGCTGTGAGCACTGAGCCTGCTCCAGACCCTCGGTCCTCCTCTCTTTCTGCAACACCCTCCCCCCTGCCTCTGCTCCCTCTGTCTTAAAAATAAAATAAAAACATTAAAAAAACTACAGCCGACCCTCGAACGATGAATGCCGTTTGAACGGCACGGATCCGCTTGTAGGTGGAATTTTTCAATAAATGCAGCACAGCTCTGTTAAATGTGTTTTCTCTTCTTTACGATCTTAACATTTTCTCTCTAGCTTACTTTATTGCAAGAATACAGCATACAATACACGGAACATACAATGTATGTGTTCGCTGACTGTTATTGGTAAGGCTTCCTGTCAACAGTAGGCTATCAGCAGAGTTACCTTTTTGGGGGGTCAAAAGTTACATGTGGATTTTCAACTGTGAGGGGGTTGGGTGTCCCCTAACCCTCCGCATTCTTCAAAGGTCAACTGTATTTCCTGGCTCGGCCCACTTAAAAAGGCCTAGAAACAATGAGTACCCCTAGGGGCTACAAATTGTGGTAAATAATACTATTTCCCATTAACCAAACCAGGGCTCCTTGGAGAAATGGCCCAGCGCAGGTGGGCGGCAGGAATATAGGACATGAACTTGGAAACAAAATATCAATGGCTGAGCCGTGAGGAACGTTCTCAGAAGCTTGCTGGAAGGAGCTCCCTCTGGCCAAAGAGGAAGGTGCCATTTAATTTATCAGGCACACTGATAAAAGTAACAATAAATTGAAACATGGTAAATAGGTTTAAATACGTGCGTTCATCGTGGCTAAAACAACAACAGCAAAAAGTGAATTATTGGGTTGGCTGTGAAGAAACTAACAGAGCAATGTCATGATTTTGGAAACAAGCAAATAGAGATTTAAAAAAAAATTTAAGTGTTAGGCTTGCCTTTCCTTATATGAACTGCACCTTGGGGACAGCCTAAGAATTGACAAGGGAAGGGCTTTCGCTACAGAAGTTACTGCAGCGAATAATGACAGAGGAAAGATAGAATTGAAATTGGAATAGCTTTATAACCCCTGAAAATAATGGATCTATGCAATCATCATGAAGCGTTTGCTAAGTCACAAGAAGAAAAGCAAATGAACTTTTGTCTCCTGGTGCAAGTATATAAGCCAACATAATATATACACACATACACAACCAAACCTAAATCCAATCAAGCCTCTAGACCCTACTGCTGATTGACGGCAAATCCAGAGAACAGACACACATGTTAAACATCACCAGGGGAGAGCAATCTGAAAAGTTCAGGAAATTTTACAGGACGAGGAACCCAGTTTCTTCAACAATAAATTGCAAGGATATTAAAAAGAAGGGAGAGAGGGAGGTTATAAGAGAGATCTGTAGGTCAAAATCAAGAGACGAAATGTATCAGCAAACCTGACGTATGGACCGTATTTGGAACTTGGTCAAACAAACTGCGCAAATATATATATATATAACATATGTATATCATATGTTATATATATATATATGTTAACTATATGCATATGTTAACATGTATATATATATCATATATATGTTTAAAAATATATGTCTTTTTTTAGCTTTTTCAAACATTTTTATTTATTTTTGACAGAGAGAGACAGAGCATGAGCAGGGGAGGGACAGAGAGAGAGGGAGACACAGAATCTGAAGCAGGCTCCAGGCTCTGAGCTGTCAGCACAGAGCCCGATGCGAGGCTCAAACCCACAAACCATGAGATCATGACCAGAGCCGAAGTTGGACGCTTAACCGACTGGGCCACCCAGGCGCACCTATATTTATGTTATATATATATATATATATATATATATATATATATATATATATATATATATATATGTTTTATGTATATATAAATGTTTTATATATATATATATAAAACAATTGGGAAAAAAATGAACACTGGTTGGATGTTTGATGATAGAAAGCAATTATTGCTAATTTTTTAGGCATGATAATCATACCGTGGATATTTGTTTTTTTTTTATTTTTATTTTTTTTAAATTTTTTTTCAACGTTTTTTATTTATTTTTGGGACAGAGAGAGACAGAGCATGAACGGGGGAGGGGCAGAGAGAGAGGGAGACACAGAATCGGAAACAGGCTCCAGGCTCCGAGCCATCAGCCCAGAGCCTGACGCGGGGCTCGAACTCACGGACCACGAGATCGTGACCTGGCTGAAGTCGGACGCTTAACCGACTGCGCCACCCAGGCGCCCCCATACCGTGGTTATTTGTAAAAGCAATCTACAGATACATACTTAAATATTTAAGACACAATAATATGATGTTGCAACTTATTCAAAATAACCCGGGAGGAGTGGGTGGTTATTACTGAAGCAAGATTGTCTCTGAGTTAAGAATCCTTGGAAGCTGGGTGACAGGTCATAGTGGCCGGGGCGCAGTTCATCATACAATTCCCTCTCTGCTTTTGCCTACGTTTGAATTTTTCCACAATACAAAGTCAAAAAGAAAGAAGGTAGCTGAAAGGTATTTTTAATTACAAAACTAGCACATGCTTTTTGAAAGACATTAAAATAATATACAAGTGTAGAAAGTTGGGGCGTGTGCATGGCTCAGTCGGTTAAGTGTCCGACTCTTGATTTCAGCTCAGGTCGTGATCTCCCGGGTTCGTGAGTTCGAGCCCTGAGTCGGGCTCTGCGCTGACAGCCTGGAGCCTGCTTGGGATTCTCTCTCTCCCTCTCTCTCTCTGCCCCTTCCTCCCCCCTTCAACATAAATAGAAAACATTTTTAAAAATCTTTAAAAAAAAAAAAGAAAAAGAAAGTGAAAATTCACCTCTCTTTCACCCCCCCTGCACTAGGACCTCAGAAGTAATCGCTACGGGTCAGTAGATTCTGTGAAAGTATTTTGTATTCCTACCCACAGGGAATGCACGCCCTCACCCTAACGTGTCAGGCTTAGCCATGGACTTGTCTGACCAATGAACCGTGAGCAGAAGTGACCAGAGTCACTTCTGAGGAGACTCTTTAAGAACTGGCTTGTGGCTCCCTTTTCTGTCACAAGAGGAGTGATGTTCCAGAAAGCTGAATCCCACAGTGAAGACAGAGACATAGCCTCGCCTGTCCTGGTGGATACAGTATCCTTCCGTACCTTTTGCAAAGCATTTATACATACAACTTTCCCCCAAATGTTATACAATCTGCTCTTCAATGTGCTTTTTGTTTGTTTTTTGTTTTTAATGCTTATTTATTTTTTGAGAGAGAGAGAGAGAGAGAGAGAGAGGGTGTGTGTGCATGCAAGTAGGAGAAGAGGACAGAGAGAAGGAGAGAGAATCCCAAGCAGGTTCCACACTTACAGCACAGAGCCAGATGCGGGGCTCGGTCCCGTGAACCGTGAGATCATGACCTGAGCTGAACTCCAGAGACAGATGCTTAACCAACTGAGCCACCCTGGTGCCCCTGCTTTTATTTTATTATTATTTTTTAACTCAATAATGTATCATGAGCATTTGAGTCTACCTTGAAATAAAACTGATCTGAATTTCCAAAAGCCCCCAAATGGTTTCTTAATGCCAGAAATGTCTATTTCTTTAAATCTTTTAAAACTTTATTTATCTATTTTTATTTAAAAAAATTTTTTTAATGTTTAATTATTTTTGAGAGAGACAGAGTGCAAGCAGGGAAGGGGCAGACAGAATCTGAAGCAGGCTCCAGGCTCTGAATGATCAGCAGAGAGCCCAATGGGGGGCTTGAACCCATGAACCACGAGATCACCACCTGAGCCGAAGTTGAACGCTCAACCGACTGAGCCACCCAGGTGCCCCAAAAATTTATTTCAGAGAGAGGGAGCACATGAGTGTGGGAGAGGGCGCAGAGAGAGAAAGAGAGAGAGAGAGAGAGAGAGAGAGAGAGAGAGAGAGAGGATCCTAAGCAGACTCCACACTCAGTGCAGAGCCTGACTTGAGGCTCAATCCCATGACCCAGGGATCACTCGAGCTGAAATCAAGAGTCGGACACTCCACGGACTGAGCCGCCCAGGCGCCGCTCTGTTTCTTTAAAATAGGGGTCAGTGGAGAGGTTCTCCAGGAAACACTCGTGCGGGAAGCAAGCTGAGTGCAAGCTGAGTGTGTCAGTGGGTGCATCAGAGGCCTCCGTATCAGTGGAGTAGACAACGCTCCCACTGAGATACAAAATACATGTCCCCGCTTTTTTTTATTAAAAACATTTTTTTTTTGTTATTTTTTGAGAGACAGAGGGAGACAGAGTGGGAGCAGGGGAGGGGCAGAGAGAGAGGGAGACACAGAATCCGAAGCGGGCCCCGGGCTCCGAGCTGTCCCCACTCTGTGCCACTTGAACCAACAGAGTAGGGTAGAAGGGATACTGTGCTACTCTCCAGACCCAGGGTTTAAGAGGCAGACCATGTTCGCTTCCTGTCTCTTAAAACTCACACGCTCACAGCTTGTGTTCTGCTGGACGGACCCCATGAAGAGGGGGAGGGGACCAACAGACATCAGCCTTCCAGCCTTTCCCGCCAAAGAGATCAAACCCAAGAGTGAAACCATCTCGGATGCTCCGGACCCTCCAGGCCTACTAGCAGAATCCCCCCGAGTGACCCGGGCTGGTGTTACGTGGGACAGAAGGACCATCCAGCTGAGCCCTGGGCTGACCTATGTATGTACCTGTAGCTGAGCCCGAACTCCTGATCTCTCCAACTGGAAGATAAATAAAACTGTTGTTATTAGCCATCGGGTTCTGTTTCTTTTTCTTAAGCCATCAAGTTTTGGGGTCATTTGTTAACGCAGCAATTAATAACCAGCACATTCCCCTACTCGGGACCTTGTCACGTCTTACCTGGAAAACCGCTCCCGCATTCTGTCTCCTGCCCTTCCAACCACGTTCTACACCGTGATTGCTTTCGTGGAGACACTGTGCGGGGCTCCTGTTTTAAAATCAAAAAGTTATGGGGCACCTGGGTGGCTCAGGCGGTTGAGCGTCCAACTTCAGCTCAGGTCAAGATCTCACGGTTCGTGAGCTCCAGCCCCACACGAGCTGTCAGCACACAGCCTGGACCCTGCTTCAGATTCTGCGTCTCCCTCTCTCTCTGTCCCTCCCCTGCTCATGCTTTGTCTCTGTCTCTCTAAGAATAAGTAAACATTAAAATAATAAATAAATAAATAAAATAAAAAGTTATTGTCTTCCACTGGCTTCCATTGGCCTTCCAATACCTGTCTCGGAACCCAGCTTTCTTTCTTTCTTTTTGATTTTTTTAAGGTTTTATTTGTTTTTGAGAGATCTACAGAGTATGAGTGGGGGAGGGGCAGAGAGAGAAAAGGAGACAGAGAATCCAAAACAGGCCCCAGGCTCTGAGCTGTCAGCCCGGAGCCCGACGCGGGGCTCGAACTCACGAACCTCAAGATCACACGCAGGGGCAAAGTCAGATGCTCAACCAACTGTACCACCCAGCTACCTGTGAACCCAGCGTTCAAGGCTGCCTGATTCCCCCGTCAGACTTCTCATCTTCTACAACTGTGCAATTTTTGGCCTGTCCCCTTGTCCCTTTATAGTTTTTACCTTATTCAAGAAGTTCCTCCTCTGGGAATGCCCTTCCATTCCACATTATAATTTGGAAACACACCTTTAGCATTCCTCGTTGCCCAGGAAGGCCCTGAAGATGGGGATTCTGTCTTACTGTATTTATTTTAACTCATTCTTGAAACTAGCAAAGAGCCTGGCTCTTTGTAGATCCTTGATAAGGATTTGTTGGACAGACAGGTGGATAAATGGATGAACGGGGCCTGGTCTCATTCCTCCGTTATCACAGGTCAGCAGCAAACAACTCCACTCTGATGCACCCCTGTAAACCTCTCCCTCAGTCTGGTGGGAGATCCATTTGCCACAAATATGTCACCAGGCCGCAGATTCTGTGTCTCAGCCCTGCTTTCTTCCGTCTTGGTTCCTTTCGGAGGCAGGCTGTCCCAGGCAGGGGTACAGATGGTCCCTGGAAGCCTCACATCCTACCAGTTTAGCAACCCCCGCGGAAAAGAACGCTTCTCTGTACCAGTAGTTCTAGAAAAAGTCTAGCAATGAGGACCCACCAGACACACCGGAGGCCTTTCTCGGTGCCAATCACTGTGGCCAAGGGGATGACGGAGTGTGCTGATGGCCAGTCCGGGCTTTTCAGGAGACCACCCCGGCCCCCCCAGAGCTGGAACGGAGGTAGTGGGGGATTACCCTAAAGGAATATGACGGTGTTGTTACCAAAGGGAAGGAGAAAAAAAGCAGGATAGGGAAACCAACAGATTCCACCCCACCTGTTCTAGAAGGAGATACCAAGCTTTGCACAAAAAGAGTGATTTTCTTTCAGACTGATGTTGGGCACCTGCTTTTTTTCTTGTTTTTTTTTTAAATTTTGATCATTGAAGTCTAGGTAACATCCAACGTCATGTTAATTACAGGTGTACAGGTACCTGTTATTTCCCGAACCTTAAAAAAAAATGTTTTTTAAATGTTTATTTGTTTTTGAGAGAGAGAGAGAGAGAGAGAGAGAGAGAGAGAGAGAGAGAGGGACTCTGGAAAAAACTAGCCTTGCTGACGCCTTGACTTCAGACTTCTAACGTTCGGGACTGTGAGACAGGAGTGTCTGAGGTTCTATGCCACCTGGTTTGTGGTCATTTGTTGGGGTCTCTGCGAAGGAAACCTATTCCTGTGTTTCTCCTTGACTCTCTCACGACTACCGCACTCACGCACCTCTGACTCCAGATGCGGGGCGGCGGTGGGGGGGGGGGGTTCTCTCCCACCAAGCACTTCTCAGGCACCAACTGGGCATCGTAGGACTCGGCTCAGTTCTGGCACCGTCCACATCAGAGCCCCCCCAGCTCAAGGGCTCCGTCCCGCAGGTGTGCCCTCGGGCACCAACTCCAAGTCCGGGCTGTCACCTGTGCTTCCGAACGGCCTGCTGGAGATCGGAGGTTCTGACGACCTCCCCTCGGGCTTGAGTGATTTGCCAGAGCGGCTCACGGAACTGGAGAAACCTTTTATTTACTAGATGACTGGTTTGTTATACAAGGACCTAGCTCAGGAACACAGCAGGTAGATGGGATCCAGAGGGTGGAGTATGGAGAAGGGGCTCAAAGCTTCCATGCCCTAAGTGCACCCCCCGCCCAAGTGCCCAAGGGCTCCGGAGCCTCTCCTTTGGGGTATATACGGAGGCTACATTACGCTGTCACAATTGATGAAATCACGGGTCTCTGGCAATTGATTCAACCTCCAGCCCCACCCTCGTCCCCAAAGCTCCCACCCTCTAATCCCACCACTGGTTGTCCTGGCAACCAGTCCCCATCCCGAGGTGGCCTAGGAGCTTTCCAGAAGACGCCTCTTGACCGTAACAAGACACGTTTTATGATTCTCATCCCTTAGGTAAATCCAAGGGTTTTTGGAGCTTTGTGCCAGGAACTGGGAAGAAGACCAAATGTCTATTTCTTATTATACGTCACAGTGTCCCAGCAGCGCTAGCAAAATCACATGCCCCCTCGTTTTCTCCCCCTGTCTTGCGAACCAATGCATTGCCGGGTTGCCTAAGGAAACTGTTTCCGTCACTTGCTGCCGACGTCCTAAATAATCCGTGTTACCTACTCTGTGGGGTAAGGATGCAAAGGAGATTAGACCCTGTTCCCTACCTTTGGGTCATCCTTCCTGCGGCACTAAGCCCAGCACCGTCTGACATGACTGCGGCCCAAACTAGTGAGGAGGACGGGGGAAAAAAAAAATCCAGTGCCATACTGGGAAGGCAATTTCTTACCCCCTGATTAACAAAAGTAAGTCACTAGGGACAGTTCGACTCTGATAAAAAATGCTAATGGCTTCCCGTCTCATACAAGATGAAGGCTGAACTCCTTAACCTTGCACTTGAGGCCCCAGCCCGTATTTCCCCCATCTCCCACCATCCCAGGCTCCCTCCGTTCTACCGCCTTGCCTCCAGCCACATCCAATTACTAATTATTCCATAAGGGCACCATTCCGACCCATCTACACTGGTTTCCTGGGGCTGATGATAAATTACCACCACTAGCTGGGTGGCTTACGTGGACAGAGATTTGTTCTCTCGTGGCTATGGAGGCTCAACGTCTGAAATCAGGGGTTCAGCTGGGCTGTGCTCGCCCCAAAAGCTCTACGGGAGGATCCCTGCATGCCCGCTCCTGGCTTCTGGTGGCTGCCGGGAATGGTGGGAGTTCCCTGGCTCGTAGACCCATCACTCCAACCTCTGCCTCTGTTGTCACATGGTGTTCTTCCTCCATACCTGCGTCTGTGTCCGACTTTTCCCAGTCCTTGGATGGGGGCTCACCCTGCTTCAGTATGACACCCCCCCCCCAACTCGATCACACCTACAAAGACCCGAAGTTCACATAAGGTCACATTCGCAGGTACGGGCGTTAGGACTTGCGTAAATCTTTTTGGGGGACGCCACCCTCCAAAGCCCAGCTGGAATCCACCTGCAGAAGCTCGCAGCCTTGCCTCATGGGCAATTGTGAACTTCCTGGCGCTCGCAAGCCACAGGACAAGACTTCAACCCTCGTCCGTACGGCCCAAAGCCCTTGGCCAACCGGTAAGCAGAAACGCGGTAAAATGAGACAGAAGGTAGCTGTACCGTGAGCATGCCAGGATGGTTTTTGAGCCACCAGAAGGGAACAAAGGTAAAGCCGTCCTCCTAAGGACTGACGTGGGTTCAGTGTCTCTATCCCTCTTTTGCAGGCAACTCGCCTGCCTCGGTTTCCCACTTGTAACAGGCAGCGTATCTGCCCTGCACCCTCTAGATGGGAGGGTTCTGAAATGCTCTGAGGCCCGAGAAGAGTCTTTGAGACCCAGGAGTGGCCCCTGTCCCGCACCCGAAGCAGCCTGGAGGCTCCAAGACAGGCAAGAATCCCCTCGCTCCCTACCACTCCGTGACAGCCTCCAGCCCCAGACTCTGACGGCCCCGTCAAAAACCCCAAATCAGACGCCCACCGGGAAGCCTTCTGTGCCAGCCTGCCCGATGGGGCGGCGCGGATCCCGCGATGCTTCCGGAAACCCATGGGCCAGTGACTGAGCCCCGATGGTGCGGCCCCCAGCAGCACTCCCTCCCACCCCCTGTGGCATAAACACTGACAGCAGTTGGAGGCATTGTGTCTGCCTGGAGACAAGAATAACACTGTGGAGTCCTACGCCTCCTGAAATAACTGAGAAATCATCGCCTGGTACCTTGACGCCTGTCTTTCAGGGCAAGACTTGCGACAGTGGCCCGGCAGAACAGCTCGGTTTCCGCCTCTTCACTGGACTGTTTCCCATCGGACCCCGAATCAGGCTCTGGGACCCGGATTCCAGCAACCTCTCGGTTAGGGTTCCGCGCTGCTGTTTTGGCGGTTCTTGCAGAATTGGGCGGTTGACATACGGACTGAGTGTCCGAGAGCAGCCGGCCTCCTTAGGAAAACCACCAAGATAGTCAAGAGGAAAAGGAGATGCTGGTAACAGTCCTTTCCTAGCACTTACACCGCCCCATCAAGCACTATTTTAAGCGTTTTGCACAGGTAGGTATTGCAACAGATTGCTGGGATCGTCTCAAATAGTCTCTGCCTTCTACTCCTTGTGGGAGAATTCTGTCTCCCCCACCACACTGACACCAAGCTTAGCCAAGGAAGTGTTCGCAGAGAGTAACATACGCCATTTTCAAGAACGAGCCTTAAGAGCCATTAAATGGATCCACCCTTAACCACCCTTTCCCGGCTGCCCCGATGCCAGCAATGTTCCCGGTAAGAAACATTCCTTCAGTCCCGGCCCCGGGGGAAGACCCAAAGTCACCCCGGAATGCACATGTGCTATGAGCAAGAAACAAACCTTTGTTTTCCTGAGCCACTGAGTGTTCGGACATGTTCTCTACTACAATGCAACTTAGCCTAAGGTGTCACTTATGGTGGGTGTCGCCTGAAATCCTACAACCAGGATTCCCATCCAGGCGGCCCCGCCTTAAGAGTCCATGCTCTGGACCACTTCACCACGTCCCCTCCGAAAACGTCTTGTCATTTTCCCGCAAGACCCCTTTAGCTGACAAGATCCCCACGTAGGCTCTGTTTTTCTTCATCTCCCATGGAGTTAATGAAGAAAAATCAGCAGATTGTTTGGCCCTCGGGAGTAGAATAGACCAGGTAGACAGACTCTGCACGATCAAACACAACTGGTTATTGAGTGAGCCGGACTCATTGGTACGTAAACAGGAAACGATTTTGTCTTTCCCACACCGGAGTCTCTCAGGAATTGAGAAACTCTCAAATCAAATTTTGCATGAGAACGCCGATCTCAGGGTGCCTGGATGGCTCCGTGGGTTGAGCGTCCGACTTTGGCTCACGATTCAGGAGTTCGAGTCCCGCGTCAGGCTCTGTGCGAACAGCTGGGAGCCTGGAGCCTGCTTCGGATTCTGTGTCTGCCTCTCTCTCTGCCCCTCCCTTGCTCGTGCTCTGTTTCTCTCTCTCAAAATTAAATAAACATTTAAAGAAAGAGAGAAAAGAACTCTGATCTCTCAGCCATCTGATCTCTCTGATCTCCCCTGCCCCAGGTTTGGAAATTTGCAACAGGGAAGGGGTCACCGAGGTGAGGGGGGGTCCCCCTGATTTCGCTCCTCACTTTCACTGCCTCAGGCTCTTGTAGAATTAGGGCTGAGGGTAGCATGGGGAATGAGGGGCAGGGCAAGTTTTTCTTGGCTTGAACGCTCTCTGCATGTGGCAGCTGGTCAGATTCTGGCTCCTTGTGACAAGGGGTTCTTTTATGACTTCCCCAGAGAGCCTCCCACTGGGGACAGCCCACAGCACTACTTTGTGGTCTGGATAATGATCCACCTGGCTCACCACTCAGGGCTAAGTCAGCCCTCTTCCCCACTAGCTTCTGTATCCAACCTCTTTCTGCTGGAGTAGACGGGCTCTCCGCAGAAGGTTCTCTCATCCTGGAGTCCTTTTTTGGTTAAACAACTGTATCTGGATATGTGTAGCTGGCATACAACAGATTGCACATATTTAGAGTTCATGATAAGTTTCGACTTTTTTTAAGTTTTTAAGTTTTATTTTTTAAGTTTATTTCTTTTGAGAGAGAGAGAGAGAATGGGGTTGGGGCCGAGAGAGAAGGAGAGAGAGAATCCTAAGCAGACTCTATGCTGTCAGCACAGAGCCCCATGCGAGGCTTGAACTCCCGAAGCAACGTGAGATCATGACCTGAGCCGAAATCAAGAGGCAGAACCTGAGCCGAAATCAAGAGGCAGATGCTGAGCAGAAGGAGCGGCCCCCCAGGCGCCCAAATAAGTTTTCACTTCTGAAGCAGCCCTATAAACCAAAATCAAGACAATGAACATTCCATCACTCCCCCAAATTTCCTCATGACCTTTGGCGATTCCTCTCCACCCTCCCCAACCCCCGGGGGAACCCTGACCAGCTCTCTAGCGCACTGTAGATAATATGGTGCTTTCTAGAATTTCATATAAATGGCACCACACAGTGTGGGCTCTAAGTGGGCCACGTCTACTCAGCATCATTCTTTTTCGCTTCTTCATGGAGGCCCTTTTCAAATAACATAAGCCTGGCCACTTTCCATGGGCGCACAGGGACCACCGGAAGGTCCCTGCACCTGTGTCCGGTCACTCAGTGGAACTGACGCTGTCCTGAGCCCCTTTACTTTCCAGGTGTGGCAGGCTGTGGCGTGAGGCCACCCCCTGGGACGAAGCCAGGCTCTCCAAGTACTTGAAGGTCCCTTTCGCGGGGCTCCAGGAAGGGAAGATCACCCCCTCCCTTCCTTTGCACCTCATCGCGGGACGACTCAGGGAAAGCCTTCCCTATCCAGTCTCCTGTGCACGCCTCAGTTTCCCTTGCACAACCTTCAGTGGCTGATGCTCCGAGGGTCCCCCACCAGTTTCTTGGATCACTTTAGGGAGTTCCACACAGATGGTTCCGAGCCTGTCTTTAGTAGGTACGTGGGCACCTGACATCCCGTGTTCTCAGCGTGGGCGGCTCGGCTGAACCAGAGACAACAGGGTAAGTTTCATGTCAATACCCTGTGTGATAATTCGGAGGCTCAGGGAGGCCCTTGTGTAGAGACGCCCCTATGAGGGTTCTGCACCCAATTCCAACATCGGGGTGTGTGGGAGCGGGGAGGGGGGCCCGGGGAGGGGGGCCCCACCCCCCACCCCAACCAGCTGGGTTTCCTACAATTCAACTCAGTCACCAGCTACAGGTTATCACCTGCGCTTCTGCCAGACCTGCTGGAGATGGGAGGTTCCAACGACCCCCTCCTTGGGCTCCATTAATTTGCTGGAGAGGCTCACAGAACTCGGGGAAACGTCTGTTTTGCCGGATTACCGGTTTATTACAAAAGGATGTAATTCAGGGCCAGCGGGAAAGAAGTGGGACAGGCAGGATGCGGGGGAAGGGGCTCAGAGCTTGTGTCCTCTCCAGGCACCAGCCCCTCCCCCGCATCTCCGCGTGTTCACCAACCTGGAAGGTCTCAGAAGCCGTCCTTTTGGGTTTTTATAGCGGATTCCTTGCACAGTCATGAGAGTCACGGTTGATTAAATTAGTGGCCTCTGGCAATGGATTGGAGCTCCAACCCTTTTCCCTTCCCAGAGGGTGGGGGTGGGATGAAAGTGCCAACCCCCTAATCACGTGACTGGTTGTCCTGGCAACCGGCCCCCTCCCACAGGTGTATCCCGAGAGAGTCACCTCATTAACAAAAGGAAAGGCACCTTGTATGGCTCTCCTCATTTAGGATATTCCTAGAGGTTTAAGAAGCTCCACGCCAGGGGCACCTGGGTAGCTCAGTCCGTTAAGCCTCCGAGTTTGATTCAGGTCATGATCTCACGGTTCATGGGTTCCAAGCCCCACATTGGGCTGTGGTGCTGACAGCTCGGAGCCTGCAGCCTGCTTCGGATTGTGTGTCTCCCTCCCCCCCTGCCCCTACCCCCCTGGAGCCCTGTCTCTGTCTCAAAAATAAATAAACATTAAAAAAATTTAAGAGCTCTGTGCCAGAAATGGGGTCAAAGACCAAACATACATTTTTATTATACATAACGGTATCTCAGTCCTTAACCCTGATGCCTCATGTTGGAATTGTAACCCAAGTGTGACAGACTTCAGGTCAGGAGATCACCTCACCCTTTGATGTCCAAATTCCAATAGCCCAGGGCGCCCCCGCCCCGCCCGCCCCATCACCGCCTCCCTGACCACAGACTTTTCCTGGGTTCTCCTCTGCAAGTTTTCCGGAACTCCAGAAGAGACGCGCACAAGAGCCTACACAATTTCAACTTCAAATAAACAACAAATGGTTTTGCAGTGTAAGTATTTCCTGTGCAATATTAGGAACCATGCAATATTTGGGATGTACTTATGCTAAAATATTATCTGTTGTTTATCAGGAATGCAACTGTACCACAGCGTCCGGCATTTGAACTGGGAACCCTGTCCCCTCCTGGTGTCTTTCTGTGGCCCTTGTCACGTCCCCCCGTGCAGATTTCAACTTAATCTCCCACTGCGGGAGTAACTGGGGGAAACTCTCCCTCCCTAGAGTCTAGGCTTTTCAGACCACAAGGCTCCAAGAATGAGAAATGGTTTTTCCCTTGGAGAGTCTAAGGCGCCTTCCAAGTTCCTATTTCGGGGACCCCAGGGTGACATTTATGGGAACATCCATTCCTTTTTGGGTAAATCCCACCCACACCCAGAAGAATGTGGTCCTGCTCTTTGTCCCCAAAGGGCATCTGAGCAATATTCTGGAATCAGCACATTTCCAAAAGTCTAGATGACACGGTTGTTCTAGAATAATGTGGCCTGGGGGAATTTTAAGGATTGACTCAGGTCATACCTATCTGTCTGCCTTTAGGGGACCTCTGCTAGCTGGCAGTGAAGATAAGCCTGTAGGCATCTTTCCTGGACCCTCTGATAAGTGTCCCCAGTCTTGGACAAGACCACATCCGTCACACGTGGTCCCAGTAGAAACAATTTGAGGCCCTGCCCTGATACAGCCCTGCCCTTGGGGAAGACACTAGTTTACATTACCATGCAGAGAAGCAAAGCCCCCC
This sequence comes from Panthera pardus, assembly GCF_024362965.1. Lineage (NCBI taxonomy): Eukaryota > Metazoa > Chordata > Mammalia > Carnivora > Felidae > Panthera > Panthera pardus. Next base: position 9,480,028 of record NW_026526876.1, on the reverse strand, counting down.
GTTTCCCTAGCAGGGGACACGTTCACAGAATCAAAAACCCTTTAGAGGGTTTCCTTAAACGAATGCAGCAAGGTGCCGTTGGGTTAAAATGCCAGCTTCTGCCTACACAAGAGGACCACCCTTGCATTTGAAATGGTGGTTTTCCCAACATTTGGGAAATCTAGGAGTTAGTCTTACCCAAGACTTCCCCTGCTCCCCCTGCTTGGGGAACACACCAGTGGTGATTCATCCAACTGATAGATTTTTTAATCTATCTTTGAATGCCTTGCTAGGCTTTTTGATTCAAAACATAACGGCGCTTGACATTTCAATTATAAATAGCTCTGCTGACATCAGATTCTTCAAAAACAGTAAGTTTTCTAGGTAACTGAGGCTCATCTTTACAAAAACTGGACGCTTACTTTATTCTGGCCGTTTTGATTGGGGGTCTGTCAGAAGTGTCACAGCGCAGTGCATCATGGTTTTTTTAGTTTTTCTGTCTCCTTTGTCCCCAGGCGATCAGATGGTTTAGCACTGTTGCTAACTGTCTGTCTTTAGTAGCCCCCTCCCTGTTATCCGTTTGTTGAGAAGGATGCATTAAAAAAGAGTAAACAGAATTTCCAGGGCTAAACACTTTTCTCACAAATAACAGCTCTGGTCTTTAGCGCGAGACTTTATGAAGGTAATTCTAGGGGCTCCAAGGGTTTCCTTCTGCCTTGTGGCTTAATTTTAGATTTCCATCCTCTTGAAAGGTTAAAATTTCTTCCCTTCAGGATCATGGAGATGTTATTTTCATGAAATCCACAAGTTCCTTTAGAACGAGCTCCGAGCAGGCTGTAAAAGTTAGAGCCGTTGCTAAGGGAACCAGGCAAAGCTTGCCTCGTGTATAAACCTGGTTATTATATTTAAAATTCAAGCAGCAGCTGGAGATTCCTAACGGGAGAGAGAAGTCGGCTCTTGAAGAAGAAGGTAGGAAATCACTCCTCTCTCATAGAACAGGGCTGTCCCCGAGGCTCATCTTCTGTGGCCTAGAATAAACTAGGTGACTACTCTTCTCTTTGTGAAAAAAAAAAGGTGGAATGATGGTGGAATTGCAATGGTGGAAGAGAAGGGAAGCCACGTCTCCGGTAGGAACGTAGGAACGTGGAGGAGGAAACATCAGCAGCCCTGTCTTCCCTGTTAGCAGTTTGCTGATTGAGGTGGGAAAGGCTGAAAGCAGACAGTCTGGAGCTATGATACCTGGTCTACAGAGTTTTTAAAATTATTTTTAGGGAGAGAAAGTGTGAGCATGAGCAGGGGAAAGGGGCAGTGGGAGAGAGAGACAGAGAGAGAGAGAGGGAGAGGGAGAGTTCTAAGCAGGTTCCACGCTCAGTGCAGAGCCTGACACAGGGCTCGATCCCACGACCCTGGGATCATGACCCAAGCTGCAGTCAAGAGTTGGAGGCTCAACCGACTGAGCCATCCAGCTCTAGAGACTTGAGGGACAATTCTGAGAGAGAGAGAACTGTCCAAGAAGCATTTGGATCCCAAAGCATGAAGGTCTGGAAGGAGCTGAATATCATTTCCCCCCATACAAGGAAATCTCCGTTTTAAAAAATCAAAATACTGAGATTGAAGGAAAATGGCATTAAATCGCCCCTACTTGCCTGCTGAGACCTCCTTCCCAGACCACCCCCCCCCCCTCCTTTTCCCTTCACTCTCTATCCTGCTGTCACCTCGTGTGGGAGGGAGGCCACATTAAGTCCGAGAGGCCCAAATGGCAAAAGCTCATCTCGTTCATCACACTTCATTAACCATGGCCGAAAGTAGGGACCCCAGGGGTCCTCCTCAGGAAGGTGCGGGAGTACTAACTCCTGACCCGGATGCTTTCCCACCGAATCACTTAAGGCAGGAATGTCGCTGGCAAATTTTCTCGCTTAAGAGGGCTCCCTCAGATCTAGAAAGAGCATCGTTTCCAAAGCATGTTCCGCAGAACCCTCGCCCAAGAGATGTTCTAGCCATCGCTTCTGGGTCTATGTTACGAACGTCAATGAACATCAGGGACATGAGGCTGACTGAAAGGGGACAAATATCGTATGATCCCACTTACGTGAGGTCCCTAGAGGACTCAGATGCACACAGCTGGGAGGGGGACGGGAGTTGAACGAGCAGCGTTGCCAGCCGGGAAGACAAAACTGTCCTGGAGAGAGAGAAGGTCATGGTCGTCACACAAGGGTGTGAGCGCGCTTAAGGCTCGCGAGCGCGTTTTGCCTTACGTGTGCCTCGCCTCACACACGCAGAAAGAGCCGTTTCCACCATTTGCGGGGTGTCACCAAACAAACCGGCCTGAGGACGTGTGAGTCCTACCCCCTCCAGCCCCCCACACGCCCCCTTGGTCCTGGTGGAGCGCAGTGCATTCATAAAGGACTCAGAGAAGTCCTAGATTGAAGGCTGTTTAATTCAGTTTAAGTCAGGCATTTCCTCCACTGAGTACAGACGCTTTTCTTTTCACGGAAGACTGTTAATAGCCCACACGACAGGGCACACTCCGGGAGCCGCTGGTGAAGAGTTTTATACTGTTCAACATCCTTCTATCGATGCCTCGCTGGATGCTGTTGGCAAGCCTAAGAGTTAGACCCGGGTGATGTTCCCCGATTACCGAAAATATTACAGTCTATTGATTTCTTCAGCAGTAAAGAAACTGGGGCTCAGAGAAGCCAAGTCCTGGTTCAAGATCAGCGGCAGAGACGAGCCAGAAGCCCTGTTTCTGAAACCTGGATCTGGAGAGAGCCCCGCAGGCTCCCTGCTCGTCACCTGCTACCCCTTCTGGGTGCCCGGATGTGTAAGCAAGTCCCCCGAAGAGACTCTGAACCCCGGGGCTGCTGAACGGCAGGTCAGGTGGAAGACACCACAGGTGACGGAAAGACCCCAGGATTGCGGGCTCCTGTCCCTCACAATGCAGAGCCCTTGAAAGGCCCGTGCTCCCAGGCTCTTCTCCTCTGTTCCTTTCTCCAAAATAGGGCAGGGGGAGTTTAGAGAGGTCCCGTCCCCTACAGCAATTCCTGAATTTTCTTGAGGGAAGACTCATCAGGGTACCGACTAAAACAGAGATGCCGGTGAACTAAGCCAGACACGGAAAGACGAATGGCACATGATCTCGTTCGTAAGTGGAATCCAGAAACCTCAGCAAAGTCGTGGGAACAGAGATCAGATTTGGGGTTGCCACAGTTGGGGGTGGGAGGGATCGGGCGAAGGTGTCGAAAGGTAGAAGCTTCCAGCTGTAAGGTAAATAAATACTGGTTGACTGTGGTCAACCATGCTGTATGGTATATTTGAAAGTTGCCAGGAGGGGCACCCGGGTGGCTCAGTCGAGTGAGTGTCCAGCTTTGGCTCAGGTCATGATCTCACAGTCTGTGAGTTCAAGCCCCGCACCGGGCTCTGTGCTGACAGCTCAGAGCTTGGAGCCTGCTTGGGATTCTGTGTCTTCTTCTTTCTCTCTCTCTCTGCCCCTCCCCTGCTGTGCTCTGTCTTTCTCTCTCTCAAAAATAAATAAAAATGTTAAAAATGTAAAAAAAAAAAGAAAGAAAGTCGCTAGGAGAGTAGATCCGAACATTTCTTATCACAAGGAAAAGAGAATTTTTTGGTAACTGCTTAATATTAACCCACTGCAATCATCATTTTGCAACATATATGCACATCAAGTCATTATGCTGTACCCCCTAAACTCATACCGTGCTGTACGTTAATTGTATCTCAATAAAATTGGGTACATAAATAAATAATGCTGGGGCGCCGGGGTGGTTCAGTCGGTTGGGCGTCCAACTTCGGCTCAGGTCATGACCTCGCAGTTCATGGGTTTGAGCCCCATGTCAGGCTCTGCTGACAGCTCAGAGCCTGCTTGGGATGGATTCTCTCTCTCCCTCCCTCTCTCTCTCTGCCCCTCCCCTTCTTGTGTGCTCTCTCTCTCTTTCAAAAATAAATAAAAAATAAACATGAAAAAAATAAGGCTTTAAGGCATCTACTGAAATCATTGCTTCACTATATACTAACTAATTTGGATGTAAGTTAAAAAAAAATAAAAAATAAAGTTAAATCAAAAAAAAGTAAGACTTCAGTCTCCTCCTCTCTAAAAAAATATTAAATAATTAGTAAAATACAATACAGATTCTCAGGCCCATTCCCTGGAGACTCTCTCAGTAGGTCTGGGGCAGGACTTGGGAAGGTTTGAGTATCTCTGACCTTCACACTAAATGGGGTCAAAACAGAGCTGCTCTCTCTCCCTCTCTCTCTGCCCCTCCCCCCTCCCTCCCCAAATAAACAAATAAATAAACGTTAAAAACATTAAAGGGATCGTAACAGAATATCCTCTGGTTTCGTTCCCCATTGCACAGGTAGGAGGCTCAACAGAGCTGAAATGATCGTCCAGATACACACAGCTACTGTTTTTAACTTTTAAAACAGACACAGAAGCAAAATACTTCTTTCCTCCAGGAAAAAGATGCGGGTTTGTTAGGGTTTTGTGATTTTATTTTAAGTGTATTTATTTCCTTTAGAGACAGAGAGGGACAGAGTGCAAGGGGAGAGGGACAGAGAGACAGGGAGACACAGAATCGGAAGCAGGCTCCAGGCTCTGAGCTGTCGGCACAGAGCCCGACGCGGGGCTTGAACCTCCGAACTGTGAGATCATGACCTGAGCCGGAGTCGGACGCTTAACTGCCTGAGCCACCCAGGCACCCTGGGTTTTTAGTCTTTAAAGAAAAAATGCATCTGTACGCTCCCCTCTGTCCTTCCCAGCAAACCGGCCCCGTTCCATCCCTCCTGGCCCAGGGGGAGACCCTCTTTCTCTCTAGCTTCCCTGCCTCTTTCCTGCTCTTTCGGGAGGTCCAGCCACCGCGGGGAACATCCGGGCCGCCATCTTCCTTGCTGGAGACCCAACCCTGCCTGGAGCCCTGACCCAACTTGCTTCCTGCGTGTTGATGGAGGCCACACGGTCTTTGACTCAGCTGTGCCACCGACTTCCTTCTGAGCGCACGGCTATCTGGGGCTCCAGCTATGCGGCCAGAGGGAGCCGGCAGCCCGGAGCTCTCCCTCCCCGAGGAGCTCACCCCCACCCACCCCGGCTGCAGGACCTGTGCCCCAGCAGGATGAGCGAGCTGGATGAGCCTCGGGAGGCTGGGCACACGCAGGGCATTGCATTCCGCGGCCGCTTGGCAGGGCTCCGCCGGAGAGCAGGTGGAGAAGTCTGAGTACACTCAGTTCCCCAAATTCCTCTTCTGAGAGCCTCAGCAAGTTAGAGTCTTTTCAAACGAGTTAAAACCCAGCTCCTCCCCACGCACATCTACACCAGTTCTCTTTATTTCGGGTCACAGGAGCGGCGTAGCTGAGATCTAGATCCATAGATCACCGATGCTGTGGAACTAGGAACTGTCCGCCTGCCTTTGCCGGGGACGCTCTGCTCCCGATTGGGGCCGGGGAGCCTGGGGTCAGGCTCTGTCCGCAGGGTCTTCCCTGAGTGGGCTTCCCCCCCGCAAGGGCCTCAATGCTGCACGGAGCCCTGGGGTCCTTGCCAGGTAGACGGACATGGCTAGGAGCCACAGACCGGGCTTTCAACCCTGGTTTTCGGGCTGCCTGGGGATAGCGCTGCAACGGTCTGGGGCTGGTTCCCATCTGGAAAATGGGCATAATGCTATCTGGTTCACGACGTATTACACGAGAGGCTGTGTGTCCCGTGCTGGGCGCCCTGCTGAATGTCAGCAAACGCCAGCGATGATTATTTCCTTGAGCTCTTGGAACACATCTCGCTTTTCCACGGCTCCCCTTTGCTACAAGGAATGCCACCAAGTACGACGAGACGGGAGCTAGACTGTGGCCATCACGGAGCCTAAGTAATGACCATCCGGAAGTAATTGATTCCATCAAGTAAAAACTCACTGCACACACACACACACACACACACACACACACACAGGCCATTGGGGATCTTAATTTGTGGGTTTTCCAGTAAAATAAACTTGGGGGATGTAAGGGTACCTGGAATTTGACCCAAGAATGAGTAATCTGAATTTTTTAAAGTGTTTTTTTGTTTGAGAGAGAGAGAGAGAGAGAGAAAGAAAGAGGGAAAGAATGAGTGGGGGAGGAGAGAGGGAGACCCAGAGAGACTCCCTCCCCAGAGAGAGGGAGACACAGAATCGGAAGCAGGCTCCAGGCTCTGAGCTGTCAGCACAGAGCCCAACATGGGGCTGGAACTCACGAGCTGTGAGATCATGACCTGAGCCAAAGTTGGACGCTCAACCGACTGAGCCACCCAGGTGCCCCTAATGTTTATTTATTTTTGAAAGAGAGACAGAGAGACGGAGCACGAGCAGGGGAGGGCAGAGAGAGAGAGAGAGGGAGACACAGATTCGGAAGCAGGCTCCAGGCTCTGAGCTGTCAGCGCAAGCCTGACGCGGGGCTCGAACCCGTGAACCGTGAGATCGTGACCTGAGCCAGTGTCAGATGCTCAACTGACTAAGCCACCCAGGCGCCCCCTTGCAGTTGGACTTACGCCCATACAATCACAGAGTGACCTTATCTGGCTCCTGTTTTCTCAACTCCCTCCATCTCCCATCAAACTCTGTGCTCTCACCAGACATAGCGGTTCACCCTTGTGCACCCAGGCTCTCGCTCGGCTCCCTATCACTGTGCACTGTTCCTCTACCTGGAACTTGCTCCCCTGATCCTCTCAGGACTCCGGCTCATTCTTCCAGCTCAAAGCTCCCTGCCTGTGAAGCCCTCTCTGAAGCCCACGGGGAGATGGAGACCCTTCACCGACTGCCGTGTTTTTTATGTTCCTATGATGGCGATTGTGTATCTGTTAACGAGTCTGTCTTCTCACTATGGAAGACAATTTGAGGATGAGGACTGTGACCTTCCCACTTTGAATTCCCATCACCTGCCACAGTACTTGGGCTCAAGGTCCTCACTCAAGAGAATGTAGGGCGTCAAAGAGCGTAACTCGGACAAGGCTGGAAAAGTTGAAGCGATACCTGAATTGGAGGACAGAAGCAACAGAAAGCCAGGAACCGGATAAGAGGCCATGACAACATTTCGGGGCAGACAGAGGCAGGTCTGAATAAGGGCGGGGGGCTGAGGCTTGGGAAGGAGGGCACATTGTTGAGGGACGACGCACGGTTAGAATGATCAGGACGCTGCGGTTGGACAGAGCCGAAACTGTGACCAGGAGCCGGGAACTCTCATGGAATTTTCAATGCTTTTACGTGTTTTGTGTCATTTGCAAACATCGCAAGGGATGTTCCTGTGAAATATAAACGAATTATTACAGTGTCGCCGATGACTGTTGTAGAACCAGCTGAGTTACCTCAGCCAAGTCTTTGTCACTGTTTCGTTGCCTGTGAAATGGGATCATCATGGTGGCCCCCCCCACCCCCCCGTGGGGCTGTGGTAAGGATTCAGTGAGTTAACCCTTGGGACGCTCTTGGAGCAGCGTCTTGCACACAGTCAATGCTCCACAACTGTTGGCTGTTTGAAATATTATTATTCACACATTTCCATCTCAAGAGGCCCCCATTCATCCCTGTATCTACGTAGCTCCCTACTTGTGACAAAAAGTGACTAGTCATTCAGTGGCTCCCGGAGACTTGCATGGGGCAACTCATCCAAGGCTTTCTGAAGGGTGTGACTGGGGGACTGAAAGCCACATAGATGGAGAGAAAGGAGGCCACCCCAAGCAAGAGCCACTCATGTCCCAAGAGGAAGGACAGGATGCTATTTTTTCCACATGGCTCCCAATGGGCAAGCCTCCCAACGTGAGTTGAGAGGGAGAAACTGGAACTTGAATCCCTCTCGTTCTTCCAACCCGCCATTAATCCCGCCATCTTGCTCATGACAAAAGTGAACATATCACAGGGTTTTGATTCTGTCCTCTTACCCAGAACAAGGGTGAGAGGTGCCACTGTCTTGATCAAAGCTGCTCTTGGTCCCTCCTTGTGAACGGAGGTTCAAACGTCAGAGACTCTGTGGAGCTATTCTGGAACTCTCCATCCGTTCTGCCCTTGCCTTCAGACTTGCCTGTCTCAGTCCTCCGGGACAGGACTCTGACGCTGTTAAGGTCTTTGGTTAGCACTGCCATGTTTTGAGGGGGTCACACAGTTAATGCCTTTGTGTTGGAACAAGGTCTCCACTGTGCCTCTCTGGGTGAAAACAAAATCCCTGAGACACAGAGCTGACTTCCAGAAAAGACTCCCGTGCTAAGTCAGCCAACAGACTCCAGAGCTAATCGGAACCAGATGTGAGTTCTTTCACTGAAATATATTGAAGATCACAGATTTATTTTTTGAGAGTACCTATAATAACAATTAAAATCATAAAATGTGTTTTCCCTAGATATTTTCTCCTAGTCAACCAAGCAATATAGTCTGATAAGTTGGGGCTAACCTGTGCCAAAACCAACATATTTGCTTTGTTAGAAATCTGCAGAATGTGTCTGTCTGCGGAGGTGTGCTGGTCAGACTAGGGACAGCCGCCAACATGCAAACAGTTTCCTAAAATATCCGTGCACGCAGGAATGATAAGCAGACTACACGGGTTTGCGGCTGGGAGGTGGGGAGAGAGAAAAGCCGGGGTGGGGGAGAGGCACACAGTAAGCGGCATTAAGCATAATTCGCGTAATGTGGCGATACTTCCTGCGTTTACAAAACGGGGTCTCCCAAAGAGCCCAGCGGCCGATGACTTTCTCCGCACCGGCATCTGTCCCAAGGTCAAACGCTGGGCTCACGGCCACCCCTGGGAAGCACAACTAGGAGATTCACCAGGTCATCCCGTCAGCGGAAGTCTTTTACCGAGGCTCAGTTTTGTTTTGTTTTGTTTTGAAGACGTGTTTCGCTTTCCCAGGAGCTGATCCCCCGGCCCCCCAAACAGGCCACTCAGCCAGCTGGGGTCAGCTGGCCCCGCTTGGGTCCCTCCCGGGACCCCCCCCCCCCCACCCCCCGCACCGTCCGGCCCTGGGGGCCTGTTGCTTGGCATTCAGTTCTATTCCTCTGTTTCCCCTACTTCCCGCCTCCGGTCCCAGCCCCTTGTCTGTATGTTGTTGTTTCCACACCCGCTATTGTCTTTCATGACTACTTTCTGTTCTCCCTGATTTTGGTAACAGCCACCCACCTCCATATAGAAAAGCAGCCCTCCCACTCTCAACCCTGGGTCCCACTGGGGTTGATGACACCCGCCCCTAACCCCACGCACATGCCCAGGCACCTTGGGTGGCACACACCCTCAGCCTGGTCAAAGGATTAATGATGGCTTCGATGAAGGCGTGTGATCAGTGACGGTTTTAGACTTCAGGTCCTTTCTTTTAAAATGTCCCCTTTTGGGGGCTGCCTGGGTGGCTCAGTCAGTTGAGCTTCCGACTTCAGCTCAGGTCACGATCTCGCGGTCCGTGAGTTTGAGCCCCGCGTCGGGCTCTGGGCTGATGGCTCAGAGCCTGGAGCCTGCTTCCGATTCTGTGTCTCCCTCTCTCTCTGTCCCTCCCCCATTCATGCTCTGTCTCTCTCTGTCTCAAAAATAAATAAACGTTAAAAAACATTTTTTTTTAAATGTCCCCTTTTAGGGGCGCCTGGGGGACTCAGTCGGTGAAGCATCTGACTTTGGCTCAGGTCATGATCTTATGGTTCATGGATTCGAGGCCCGCACTGGGCTCTGTGCTGACAGCTGGGAGCCTGGAGCCTGCTTTGGATTCCTCGTCTCCCTCTCTCTTTGCCCCTCCCTTACCCACCCTCTCTCTCCCAAAAATAAACATTAAAAAAAAAAGTTCCCTTTTAGGGGCCCCTGGGTGGCTCAGTCGGTTAAGCATCCGACTCTTGATTTCAGCTCAGGTCATGATCTCGTGGTTCGGTTTGTGGGATTGAGCCCTGAGTCAGGCTCTGGGCTACCAGTGTAGAGCCTGCTTGGGATTCTTTCTCTCTCTCTCTCTCCGCTCCCCCCTTGCTTGCTCTCTCTCTCAAAATAAATACATCATCATTTAACAAAAAAAAAAAGAAATTACTTAAAAACAATAAAAATAAAAAATAGTTTTCAAATAGTTAATACATTCACACGGTTCGAAAAAAAAGTAAAGTTTAAGAAGCTAAAGAAAATAAAATAGGGACCTACGAGTCTCTACATTAAAAAACGAATGCGTTGAAGATCTGAGATGGCACAGGACATTTTACACAGTCTCAGAGGACCTCCCCACAAAACACCCGTTCATTACAAAGGGATAAAGAGTAATTTTACGGAGGAGAATCTCAGCAGACAACACCTTAATGAAGCCGTTAGAGTTGATGACATCATCAGCGACATGAGAAATCAAAATCATGTGCCACCTCACAGGATGAGATGTGAGAAGATCACAGATCACTTGGGTGACAGCCCTGCCGGAGATTCCAGGACCCAAATCTGATCGTGAGAAAACGTCAGGCGCACCCAAGTTGAAGGACCTTCTCTAGGGCTCCTGGCCTATAATCTCCACGTCCTCGAGGGCTGAGAAGGCTCTCGAGGACTGTTCCAGGCTCTCGGGGACTGTTCTAGACCGAAGGAGACCAAAGACAACTAAACAGTCATGCGTGATCATGAACCGGATCCTTTCATTTCTAGGAAGGACGTTGTTTGGCCCTTGGCGAAACGTGAATGGCGGAAACGGGTCTAATGTTAATTTCTGGTTTTTATTGATCGTATTGTGGCTATGTCAGAGAAGGTCCCGGCTGTAGGGGATCCACCAGGAATGATGGAGGCATCCTATCAGCAGCTTATTCTCTTTTCTTTTTAAGTTCATTTATTTATTTCTGAGAGAGAGAGAGAGAGAGAGAGAGAGAGCACAGCTAGGAAGGGGACACAGAGAGAGAGGGAGACACAGAATCCGAAGCAGGCTCCAAGCTCCCAGCTATCACTGCAGAGCCCGACGCGGGGCTCAAACCCACGAGCCGTGAGATCATGACCTGAGCTGAAGTCGGACGCTCAACCGACTCAGCCACCCAGGCGCCCCTCGGCAACTTATTCTCAAATGGCTCAGGAAAAAAAAAAAAAAGTTTTTTTGTTTTTTGATTTTTTTTGTCTTGCTTTGGTTTTTTTGTTCATTTGTTTTTCGTTTTTACCATACCTGCCGCTTTCATATAAAATGGAGATAGTTTCAAAATAAAAACAATTGTTTGAAGCTACCTGGTAGAAATGTGGCCTCTGATCCCTGACCCCCTCCCCCTCCCCAAGAGTAGGTAACCATATATCCTGGTGTATTCTCTAGAGATCTTCTCTCTCCTGTACATGTAAGAATGAAGAAGTCAATGCCCATGGTTTAAGAGGCACTGTTTGCTACCAGGTTCTCTGAATCACAATCTGCTAGAGGGTCTTAAAACTTTGCCGGGGCTCAAGACCCAGTCCTGGGTACCTTGTCCCTCATCCCCATGGCCCTTGGGGATTCCCAGTGTGGCGTGTGAAACATCTGGCTCACAGCTGACCCTTTCCAAGTCACCCTGCACTCTTGGTTAGCGCTCTTTCTCTCCTCTGTCATCCAAAGTCACACAGCTTTGCAGAAATGAAAGGGACTCCGGCTCATATAGCTCATCGGTTCAAGGCCACCAGCCCACGGGAAACATATAACATGGAAGAACCTCATTTGGGGACACGGAGGGACACTTAGTTTTTTTTTTTTTTGAGTGCGATATTTCAAAGAGTTCAACGTATCCAAACGTTGAATAACATTAGGTTGCTTGAAACAGATAGAGTCACCCACGAACAAGTTTTCACTCCAAGTGAAGAGAGAGACAAGGAAGGAAACAGGGCTGAGAGAGAAAAAGGTTGAGAGAAAATTTCCGGCACATCCGCAGAGGCCAGCGGCCCTGTCAACTGTCCTGACAGGACCGGCTTCCCGTTGGCTTCTTGTGCCGTAACCTGGGGTGTGGACAGAGGGAATTTCTCCTTTTGAGACTGAGTCACGGAGGCCTTTCCCACAGCCTCTCCCACAGTAGAGCTTTCTCTGTACCTCATCTGTGGTGATGTCTCATTGACTCCCAGTTCAAGAGCCAAATTACCATTCCTCAGGAAGGAATGCCTAGTGTGCAAATTCTCTCCCGTCAGAGGCCCGTCTCTAGGTCAGGCTCTTGGTACAGACGCTTCCTGGTGTACGAGTTCCTCTCAGACACGTCCTGTGATTTTCCACTGCACGGCTCCTCTTTGCGGCTCCCATCATGGCTGACCCTCCTGCCAGTTCACTCTGCTGTCATCCCCTGGCTGGGAACCAGCTTGGCCTTTCAGGGACCTCGCTCCTCAGGGAAGCAGGGCCTCTTTGTTTCAGTTTTTCATTCGGCAAATGTGTTCGGGAAGCCCTCTGTGTGCCTGGCGATGGCGAAATGTTGAGGCTGCCGCAGGGCAACAAGATGGCGCCCGTAGCCGTGGCCCCTTCATGGGGCCTGTCGGAGGGCACGGGAGGCCAAGATTTAAACCACACATTCCAATATTTCATTACCAGGGTAGCCGGTGCCCTGACAAAGTATCATGTGAGAGGCTCCTGACTTAGGTTGAAGACGAGACATCGGAAGGGAGGGAAGAAGGATGATGGGGAGTTAGCCGGGGGGTGTAGGAGAGAGGGGCGAACACAGAATCGCTGAAAAGGTTTTCCACAAAGAAGGTTACGTGACCCAATTTATGTTTTTTTAATGCTTATTGAGAGAGAGAGAGGGAATGCAAGCAGGGGAGGGGCAGGGGCAGAGAGAGATAGAGAGGCACAGAATCCGAAGCAGGCTCCAAGCTCTGAGCTGTCAGCACAGAGCCCAACGCGGGGCTCGAACCCACAAACTGAGATCATGACCTAAACTGAAGTCAGATGCTTAACCGACTGAACCACCCAGGCGCCCCTAAAAGTACCTTTTTAAATTTTTTTTTAATGTTTATTCATCCTTGAGAGAGAGAGAGAGAGAGAGAGAGAGGCAAGCATGAGTGGGGGAGGGGCAGAGAGACAGGGAGACACAGAATCCGAAGCAGGTTCTAGGCTCCGAGCTATCAGCACAGAGCCAGACGCGGGGCTCGAACCCACAAACCATGAGATCATACCCGAGCCAAAGGTGGATGCTTAACCAACTGAGTCACCCAGGCACCCTGACACAATTTATGTTTTTAACAGATCGTTCTTTTTTTTTTAATGTTCATTTGAGAGAGAGAGAGAGAGAGAGAGAGAGAGAGAGAATATGAACAGGGGAGGGGCAGAGAGAAGGGGGGAGAGAGAATCCCAAGCAGGCTGCATGCTGTCAGTGCAGAGCCTGATGCAAGGCTCGATCTCACAAACCGTAAGATCATGACCTGAGCCGAAATCAAGAGTCTGATGTTCAACCGACTGAGCCACCCAGGCGCACCGCCCCCCTCCTCCGCCCCACAACAGGTCATTCTTTTTTTTTTTTTTTTTTTTTTAATGTTTGTTTATTTTTGAAAGAGGGAGACAGAGAGCAAGCAGGAGAGGGGCAGAGAGAGAGGGAGACACAGAATCCAAAGCGGGCTCCAGGCTCTGAGCTGTCAGCACAGAGCCCGACACGGGGCTTGAACCCACAAACCGTGAGATCGTGACCCGAGCCGAAGTCAGACGCTTAACCGACTGAGCCACCCAGGCGCCCCTCATTCTTAATAAGAAGATAACCCAATTTTAACAACGAGCAGAAGACTTAAACAGACGCTTCCCTGAAGATACGTAGATGGCAAATAATGCATATGAAAGGGTGCTCAACATTATTAGGCGTTACAAAAATACAAATTAAAGCAACAATGAAATATTCCACCAGAATGGCTGTAATGAAAGAGAGTGACGATAACCAAGTGCTGACAAGGACGTGAAGGAAATGAAACCCTTAGTCCTTGCTTGTGAGAATTACAACCATACAGTCACTTGTGCAAACAGTTGGGCAGATTCTTAAACATCTTTCTTCTTTTAATGTTTATGTATTTATCTTGAGAAAGAGAGAGAGTAATAGCGGGGGAGAGAGGCAGTGAGAGGGGGAGAGAGAATCTCAAGCAGGCTCCACGCTCAGCACAGAGGCCGACGTGGGGCTCGATCCCACAACCGTGGGCTCATGGCCTGAGCCGAAATCAAGAGTGGGGCGCTTAACTGCCTGAGCCACCCCAGGCACCCCAGATCCTAAAAGTCTTAACAAACTCACCAGATGACTTGGCAATCCCATTCTGAGGTCATACACCCCAGAGGAATTAAAGCATGTGCTCGTACAAAGTCTCGTATCAAAAGTTCACGGCAACGACTTTTGTAATAGCCCCAAACTGTAAACAACCCAAATGTTCGTCAGCTGATGAAACATAAACAAAACGTGGGATAAGCATACGATGTGAGACGACTCAGTAATGGTATGAACACGATGTCAGGGTGAAGGACTGATGTATTCTACAACACAGAGGCCCCTCAGAAATACGGTGCTGACCGAAAGAAACCGCACTTATGTAAGACTACATAGGGTACGGCTTTATTGATATGAAATTTCTAGAAAAGACAAAACTATAGAGCCAGAAAGCAGATCAGTGGTTGCCTAGGGCTGGCGGCGGGAGCAAGGCACGAAATAAATCTTTGGGGTGACAGGAAAAATTCTAGAAACTGGACTCTGGTGATGGCTGTATGGCTGTATAAGTTATACTAAAACTTGTCTGACCGTCCCTTTAAAATGGGTGGGTTTTACGATATGTAAATTATGCCTTCATAAAGCTACTTAAAAAGAAAAAATATTTAAAAATCATTGGGGGGCAGAGTTAAAGATAGAAGACGATTTGGAAGTCTCAGAGTTCAGAGTACCTTCTCTGGTGCTTTGTTCCTTAGACTCTCGTCTCCAGAAGTCAATCTCCCTTAAAAACTAAGCCCCAAACCACCTCTCCGTAGAAAAGGCCAGAATACTACCACATTCTTACACACTCTGATTCAGCAGACAAAGAGAATGGCACGAGGAACCCACCACAATTAACAAAGGCGCTCAGGGCGTGTTGACCGCACAGCGTGTCTAAGAAGAGTGGGTGCGTACCTGCATCATAGTCGTGCGACAAAGGGTCAATTCTAGCGTTGTTTGGCCAAGACAAATGATGATAAAAAGCAGTTGGTCTTAAAGAGAAATTGCAAAGTCCCTCTTCGGTAACAGAAAAGTTGTTCCCAATTTTTAAATTGCAGTCCCCGCTGCCACCCCCTCAAAGTTTCTAAATTCGTAGACTCTCTTCTCCACCCCTCCTTACCCTGGTATTCCTCACTGCATCTAGCAGAGGGAAGGCAATGGCAAACATATATCAAGGACCAAGTGGTTGAGTTTTAGAATGTCTCTAATTCCACCCCCACCCCCCACCCCACTGTCTGTCCCTTCTTCCCCTCAAACCATCTTTCCAAAGTCGGTTCTATTTTTGGTATCACCCTTTTCTTCTCCTGGGTTCTGTTATTGTTGGGTGGCCCTTGTTGTTGGGGCCTGGGCCAAGAGTATAAATGGAGGCCTGGTCTGTTATATGTCTAATTATTTAGAAAGTGCAAACCAGGGGCGCCTGGGTGGCTCCGTCGCTTAAGCGTCTGACTTCGGCTCAGGTCACGATCTCACGGTTCGTGGGTTTGAGCCCCGCGTCTGGCTCTGTGCTGACAGCTCAGAGCCTGCTCGGGATTCTGTGTCTCCCTCTCTCTCTGCCCCTCCCCCACTCATGCTCTGTCTCTCTCTTTCTCTCAAAAATAAACAAACATTAAAAAACACCCTTTTTAAATTAAAAATAAAAAAAGAAATTGTAAACCAGCATGTCAAACTGTTCAATAAAATATGTGCCACCCTTGAGGGCACGGACCCAGGCAGCCCTTGACGTGGGCTTGGGGCCAACTGGGCGGGTCATTTTGGAGTCCCAGTACCAAAAGTGTGGTCTACTAGGGAGGAGGGAAGGACAAGTCTTCTTGGCTGAGAGGAATCCTTTAACCTTTGGGAGGAGGGCTGGAGGTTGGTGGGGGGCGGGGGGGGGTGCTGTTGTCTTGGCCCAAGGGCAGTACTGATTGTCTCGATAGATTGTATGAATAGATTTCCTGATATTCATCCATCCTTGTGATTCTGGAATGAACCCTGCTTAGTCATGCTTTTTTATATACTGCTGGATTCCATTTGCTAATGTTCGACATAGGAATTTTCCATCCATATTCAGAAGTGACATTGATCCCTAGCCTTCTGTATTTGTGCTAACGTTGTTGGGTTTTGATATCAGGGGTGTGCTAGTTTTGTTAATTGAATTGGGAAGCTTTCCATCTTTTTCTATGTTCTGTAACAGTGCTTTCTTTTCCTCTTAATATGCGAGGCATTTGTAAAAACATTCCCACTGTGAAAAATTCAAACCATACAGAAAAAGCAAAAATTCTCCTTGACTCTCCCTTCAAATCCTAAGCCCCTGCCAGAAGTGACCACATTACCCATTTGCTGGGTTTTCTTCCAGAACATTTCATTTCCATCCATACATGTACCTATATATAACATGGTGCCTTTTTTTTTTTTTTTACATAAATAGGATTAAATTCTACATACTGGATTGTAGGCTTTAGGTTTTATGTGTTTTTTTGTTTGTTTTTACTTAACAACATTATATCTTGGAGAACTCATCATGATGTGAGTACATAGAGACCCATTTCATCCTTTTAAGATTCTATAGAATATATGTATTTATTTTAAAATATTTATTTTTGAGAGAGTGTAAGCAGGGGAGGGGCAGAGAGAGGGGGACAGAGGGTCTGAAGCAGGCTGTGTGCTCTCAGCACAAAGCCCAACGTGGGGCTTGAACTCATGAACTGCAAGATCATGACCTGAGCCGAAGTCAGACGCTCAACCGACTGAGCCACTCAGGTGCCCCTTAAGTTTATTTATTTTGAGAGAGAGAGAGAGAGACGCAGAGACAGAGGGAGAAAGAGATAATCCCAAGAGGGCTCTGTGCTGTCAGCACGAAGCCTGACCTGGGGCTTGAACTCACGCACCCATGAGATCATGACCTGAGTCCAGAATCAAGAGTTGGATACTTAACCGACTGAGCCATCCAGACATCCCTAGGATAATTTATAGTATGGTATTTTTAATATACATATTTTTAGACAGAGAGAGCAAGAGGGAGAGAGGGGCAGAGGGAGAGAGAGAGAGAGAGAGAGACAGAATCCCAAACAGGTTCCACACTGTCAGTACAGAGCCCAACACAGGGCTCGATCTCACGAACTGCGAGGTCATGAGCCGAGCCGACAGATCAAAAGTCAGACGCTTAACCGACTGAGCCACCCAGGCGCCTCTGAAAACGCTTTTCCTGATGCCCTGTTCTTGTTGTGTCTAAAACTGTGTCTGGTACACAGTAGGCACTCAAGAAATATTCACGGAATAAACAGATGAACGAAAGACATTTTTGTAAACGGCTCTTTGGATGAACAGATTCTTCAGATTACGTACCAAGCGGCGGGGATCTCAAGGTGGGGGGCGGGGGGCAGGCATTACAACTTCAGTAGATACTGTCCAATATCTCCAGACCCCCCAGTCCGACCAATTTACACTTCCAGTAATACCTGAGAGAATTCGTTTCCTCTCTGGCCAACATTTGCCATGAACACACTTGACTCTTTGTTCAATTTATGAGTGAAAAACAAAAAGGTATCTTACTGCTGTTCTAACTTGTTCTTCTTTGACCATATTTTTATTTCTTGGCCACGTGGAAATCCTTATCTGCGAACTACTGTTCCCATTTCCCCCTGTTAATTGCTTGTACTTTTCTTACGGACTTGGAGATTTTTCTTTATTTTGGAAAAACACGTGGCCAGCATTTTCTCCTAACCTGTAGCTTTTAACTTAATTTTGTTTCGCCGCATTAAATACATTCTATGTTAATGAGTCAAACTTGTGAGTTTTTCCTTTACGCTTCCCCACCCCCCAATTTGCATCTTGTCCTAATATCAGACTCACCGCTGTGGATAACGAGACATTTTCATACTCAGGGAGCGCCTGGGTGGCTCTGTCAGTTGAGCGTCCGAATCTCGATTTCGGCTCAGATCGTGATCCTAGGGTTATGGGATGGAGCCCTGCATCGGGCTCCATGCTGAGTGTGGAGCCTGCTTTAGGTTCTCTCTCTCTCTTCCTCTGCCCCTCTCCCCTGCTCACTCTCTCTCTTAAAAAAATAAAAATAAAAAATATTTTCACACTCAGTCATAAAGATTACGGTTTCAAATGATAGTCTTTATTAAAAAAATTTTTTTTAATGTTTATCTTTATTTTTGAGAGAGAGAGAGACAGAGCATGAACAGGGGAGGGTCAGAGAGAGAGGGAGACACAGAATCCGAAGCAGGTTCCAGGCCCTGAGCTGTCGGCACAGAGCCCGACGTGGGGCTCGAACTCGTCAACTGCGAGGTCATGACCTGAGCCGAAGTCGGACGCTCAACCGACTGAGCCACCCAGGCTCCCCACAAATGATAGTCTTTAAATACCGACTATAGACTTTTATTTAAGAGGGCAGAAAGGAGCTCTCTTTCTTTTCATTGCAGTGGAACGAGGCTTGCTTTATAAACCACGTAAGGGACTTATCCTAGGTCCCGATGTCATAGAGCATCTTTGTCTTTAAGCATCATCTGTCCGTTAGTCCTCTCTTGTTCACGGATAGACTCACAAAGGATGAAAGTGACCTGTGGGACAACAGGCTTAGGTCTTGTAATAGAAGTCTGTTCTTTCTTACAGTCAGACTCTTGGCTCCCCGGTCTAAACTTTTAAGCCGGCAAGTTGAACCTCTTTTATTTCCCCCCCAACAATGCCGTTCTAGTCTAACTTAGTGCTAGGTGCTCAGTAGCTATCTGGTAACAACTCCTCCTCCCCCTCCCTTCCTCTCCCTGCCCCCCTCCCTCCTGCCCTCTTTCTTCCTTCTTTCTCTCCTTCCTCCTTCCCTCCCTCCTAGCTTACCTTCCTCCTTTCCTCCTTATTCCCTTCCCTCCTCTCTCTCCTCCTCCTGTCCCTCCTCCCCTCCCTCCACCCCTCCCTCTTCCTCTCCCTCCTCTCCTCCCACCTCCTCTCCTCCTTCTCCCTCCTCCCATCCCTCTTCCTGTCCCTCCTCCCCTCTTGTGTCCCCTCCCACCCCCTCTCCTCCTTCCTCTTCTCCCTCCTCCTCTCCCTGCTCTCTCTCCTCCTCTGGGATAATCAGCAGCCCTTTTTGAGAAAAACCCAACTATGGGGTCAGTGGTTCTCAACCAGGGGATACACAGCAGAATCAACAGAGCAACTTGAAAAAAAAAGAGGCTCCGGGATCTACCCTACATTTGCCGAACCAGAACCACCAGGGGCAAGGCCAGGGATTCTGAAATGTTGCACATCTCCCCAGGTGACACCGATGTGCCTCGAGGGCTGAGAAAACCGAGGTCCTGAATCCGAACGTATGCTTTAACCCTCGAGGGACAGCTAAGGCACTCAGTGAGGATACAGTCAGCCGACGTGGCTAATTCTACAGGACAGATGACCCCGTTTCTTCAACGACAACAACAGAACGACATGAAAACCAGAGCAGGAGGGCGGAAAGTGTCATAAATGAAAAGACCCAAAACATGTCACCCTGAGGCCGCGTGCAGACCTTGTCTGGACCCCGAGCCGAACAAGGCCAAAATAGGCATTTCTGAGGCAACCAGACGAAACAGAACACAGATTATTTTATCTGAAGGAATTACGGTTGGTTTTGTTGGATGTGATGATGGTATGATGGTTGTGTTAAAAACAAAACAAAACAAAACAAAGTCCTTATCTGCTAGAGATAAAAACTGACGTATTAATGGGTGAAATAATATATCTGAAATTCCCTTTAAATATTCCAGGAAAAAAAACCAAAACAAACAACCCGCATGTGAGGGGGTCATCAGGCAAGAGCTCGAGTGTTGCTAAGTGTTGAAACAGGGTGGTTGGTATGAGGGGGTTCTCTGTACTGTTTTCTCTGCTTTTGTCCATGTTTGAAAATTCCAAAGGGGCACCTGGGTGGCTCGGCTGGTGAAGCATCTGACTCTCCTTCTCTGCTCGGGTCACGATCTCGCGGCTCGAGGGTTCACCACAGGGAAGAAAGGCAAGAACCCTGGGAGGTCTGGCCTCCATGAAACGGGAACAGGTTTTTTGTTGTTGTTGTTGTTGTTGTTGTTGTTTTTAAATTTGTTTTTATTTATTTTGAGAAAGATACAGAGAGCCAGTGGGGCAGGGGCAGAAAGAGAGAGAGAGAGAGAGAGAGGAGAGAGAGAGAGAGAGAGAATCCCAAGCAGGCTCCACGCTGTCAGCCCAGAGCCCGAGGCGGGGCTCGAACCCACGAACCGTGAGACCGTGACCTGAGCTGAAATCGAGTCAGATGCTTAACCGACAGAGCCCCCCGGGCGCCCCAAAACTTGGTTTTCTTGATTTTTAACGTAAGTGTTGTTGTGTGTGTGTGCATGCCTCATAGAGACGACGAGAGGGGGAGGGTGCTGGTTTCACAGCCGGACCGTTCGAACACCCTGACGAAGGTCCCCGCTGTGGCGGCTCACCCCACGTTCCGGCCAAGCCCTTCAGCGACCATCATCGGGCCTCTTGAACTCCCGTCTGTCACGTCTAAGTCCACTCAGTCAAGACCATTCCTCCGACCTCCCTCCCTGGGCCCCTTGGCTTTTCCTGGAATAGCCCGTTCTAGTTACCACCCCCCAGGCTGCCGCTACCTTCACCCCCTCCTGACATGAAGCTCACCGCCAACCCTCCCCCAACCTAAATTCCTCCTCCTTCCGATTTTGCTCAAAAGAAGGTAGAGGGGCACCTGGGGTGGGGGGGGCTCGGTCAGTTGAGTGTCTGACTCTTGATCTCCGCGCAGGTCATGCTCTCACGGTTTTGTGGGTTCGAGCCCCGCCTCGGGCTCTGGGCTCACAGCGTGGAGCCTGCTTGGGATTCTGTCTTTCCCTCTCTCTCTGCCCCTAACCCACTCACATTCTGTCTCTGTCTCTCTCAAAAATAAATAAACATTAAAAAAAAACAACAACAATGCAGAGGCAGGCTTTGAGACCCCACTTGTCTCGGAGGGCATCTCTCTGCACGGCCTCATCAAGCACTCTCCCAGAACTGGTCTTGCCTGGGTTGGCCTTGACATCCCCCAAAGATGGCCAGGAATAAGTCTGGTGGGTGCCCACCAATCGTGGTTTATAGGCACGCACGCTCTGGAATCGTATTCCAGTTCCCGCATGCGGTTAGTGACCTTGGCCAAGGGACTTAGCTTCTCTGGGCCCCAATTCTCTCATCTTTAAAGTGGGCAGGGTAGCAGAAGCAAGTGAAATAACACGTCTTCAGCACCCAGCATCGTCGTTGTCCAGTTACGTCCCTAATGATCTCACTGGTCTTTGTAAAACTCGCCTGGCTCCAGACCTTGTGGTGGAAGAAGAGACTGGGGTTTTAAGAAACTGGGAGGGTCGAGGAATGGGCTCTGGTGATTTAGGGAAGAGACGGGCGGGAGTCAGGATTCTTACTCCCAGGCTGGGGCTTGTCCTTCCTGACCAGCTAGGTCCCATCTGCCTCCTGGTCAGTGGCTTTGCTTGGGGGACCTAAGAATGGCCCGGCCCGCGATCAGGAGCTGGGGGTGGGGGGGCTCGTGCCCCAGGAAGTGCCAGCTTGCTTTGTGGCACGCACACATCAGGTCACCAGGACAGCTTGGGGAAACAGATATATATCAGATCACACGCCAGAGACCTACCCCAGACCATTACGTCACAAGGCATCGGGCCTGGACACCCACGGTTTATAAAAGTTGCCTCTGGTTTCTCACATGCAGAAGGCAGTGCTTATATCCTGGAACAACACGTCCCTGGGATTTGGAGCGAATTTAAAGACGGGGGTCACCAAAGCCACACTTCACCCAGAGTGCATGTGCTCTGAAGCTGGTCTCTTCACACTGGGGGCTCGGCCGCTCCTGCGAACACCCTCAAACGTGCACCCACCACTCAAGAGCTGGTCTAACCTTGATCCGTCTGTCTTTGCTTTAGGCTTTTAGGCTTGGGTCCCCACCTGTGACGCGAGCCTGGTGCCCCGGAGGAGATCTGGGCTGGAGGTGCGAACCTCAGAAATCCAGAGACCTCAGGCTGGATGGAGAAAGTGAAGTCCTGAC